>NC_073746.1:50450392-51050392 GCF_029784135.1 Toxorhynchites rutilus septentrionalis | reverse complement strand
AATGCAATAGAGAATTAAAAATCCCTCGACGAGTGTAGTAAGATTTCAGTTGATCGTCTCTTGTTACACTTTCCGATCAAGAACTCATCATCCGCTCTATGGAATGGGATTAATCGTTTGTGGCTTGCACTCACGATAAAACCTGAGTAGTAGAAGTAATGCTTCGAGAGTGCAAGCAGTTGGGATTCCGCTCTCATATTGCTTTTTTGAGATCTTGGTAGCTCACCGTTCCAAGTATTCTCTCTGTGTACATATGAAGAATAAAAGAGCCTCGCCTGCTGGGGGTGATTTAAAAACATCCGACTAGAGGGATATACTTATTCATTGATCGTTGAATGTGATTTTTTACCATCCCTGATCGTGATCAAAGCGTGGTGAAACAGCTCAAACAGTGGCCGAACCAGGACTAGCGGGCAGGAAGATTCTACTGGGTGTTTGGTAACACAAGAAAGGAATAATTTGCTTCCATATGGCAAAACACTAAATACAGATCTCTACTGTCAACAGCTGGACCATTTGAAGCTAGTGATTGACCAGAAATGGCCAGAATTGACTAACAGAAAAGGAAGTTTTAACACATCCACCATCACGATTATCACCTTTTTCTCGCATTGCAAAACTTCCTGAATGATAAGAATTGGGATCAAGAGAAGTTTGTAAAAACTCAATTACCAAAGTTTTTCTTCCCCAATAAGGACCATGACTTCTATGAGAGAGACATTATGAAACTATCATTAGAATGACAATAAACTTTACAACAAAACGGTGCAAAACGGTCCAAATCTGACAACTCGAAGCATATTATATAAATTTTAAGATTTCACACAAAAATAATGAATTTCATTTTCCCCATTTTTATATTATCCCTAGAACCTCACAAGACCAATCCAATTTGTCCACGTTCTTAAAATAGTTTTTAAAATATATTTTTGGAGTACCCATAATACTAAATTATTGAAAATAATAAAATGAATAAACATTCGCTTTTGGAATTGGTCCAAAAACGAACCGAACCAAAATCAAACGGGCACTTTAATGTGTGATTCAATTCATGTAGTAGTGCTATTCAAATTTTGCTGTACGGTATAAATTTTTATTATAGCAATTTATCATGATTAAAATATAAATTGTCGCTCCATTCATTTTATCACCAGCGCCTTTTATTCTAATGTAATTCGACATTACTGTCAGACACATTTTCTCTGAATGCCATTTTTAAGAACAATGTTCTCTGAATTGCACGAGAATGTTTTCATTCGAGTAATTGGTATAAACATCCTCAACATAAATATTATTCATAAATTCGTCGTATTCATCAACCGCTCAAAGGGATCTTCATAGCGTAGAGAGAACCCTCACCCTACTCCTGCTAAATATATCCATACATCCTCGATATTAAAAGTTAAGCGGAAGACGTTTCACAGATGCACTGCTGCTGCTGCTGTCGCCTTCCTCCGAGCCCCTAAGGCGACGAAAGGACCCACATTCTTACAGCTTTCCCAGATAAAGTTGTTGATAAAGTTGAGGTAAAAGTCTAACGACTTTATCGCATCACCCTATTCAATTGCAGCGCGCACCCTCTCTCCTTCTGCTCGTCCTCTTTGCACCCACCAGAAGTCGTTATGGCATTATCGAGAAGAAGCGCTACTCTGCGAGGAGGAATCGTCCTCCCCCAGTTTTCTGGCGCTATTGAATAAATTGAGTGAATTGAATATAAATTTCACCATACATACACAAGTGCACCAAGTGACACAAACCCACACATACACTCCTGCTCTAGGCTTGAGTTTTCCTGTATGAGCTAACATTGGAACAGCTTACCGCTGGCTGCTGACACAACTTTCTCTTCGAGAGTGGCGTATTTTTCACAATCCACCACGTTTCCGACTTGCACGAGGAGGAATCCGGTGTGGTTTCGGGGAACTATTGTAATAAAAGTATGCAAGACATTTTCATTTCTTTCGCGATAACGATCTGAGGTTTTACTGTTTCCAACAATGAGAAACGATTGCTCGGTTGAATTAGGCGACGATGAGCCGAATCCGTATGTCCTTTTGGTTGATTGGTGTTTTTGAGCAAAGATCTGTTCTAAAACAAATTGTTATAAATCACACTTGAATGCTTATCTTTGCGAGGGAAAACCAAATGTTTCAAGATTGAAGAACTGATTTCCCTGATAGATGGATCCGTTTTTTTCACACCTAAAGTACAATACTATCATCCAAAGTCTCAGAATACGATGACTTCACTATGGGAAAGGAGGAAACTTTTCAAATAAATGAATGCATAAATAAACGTTAGGGAGGTTGAGTATCTCATCGGGACTGTTTCTCGCACTTCTACAATTCAAACTTTTTCTACGTACAGTCACCGAAAGATTCATCATTTGGAAAAGAGGATTTTTCCATCCAGAACTTTTTATCCGGTCAACAACTGATAGGAAAGTGAAATTTCCCTTTCAAACAATTAAACATTCAAGTGATGAGCGGTTGTCACCAAATCTACGTTTGAACTGTTTCAACTAATGGATTCCTTCCAAAGAACTCAAGTAAAACAAAGAATCAATGTAAAAATTATGTAAAGTACATTGTCAACAATATTTCAGCTCTCTGCCCTTCGTTGTTGATGGCTCTCTAGGTATACACTTTTTTACTACAATTTTCCGTTCACTTCCCTGGCCCTTGTTCAGTGCAACAAATAGATGATCTCATCGTCGTCATCGTCACCGTCCGGTTCCACTTTTCAGCGTTCGGTTGCATGCGGTTGCTCTCGACAAACAACTCCGGTTTGCGAAATCTATCGGATTCCGGGCGTCTTCGTCGGGCGTCCTTTCAACTCGCAACAGAATGAAAAAAATGGAAAGAAAACGAAAGAAGGATTGAGTTGAGTTGAACGTGCACCCGAATGCGAAGATTTATGCGATGTTTTAGCATAAAATTGTTTTATGGCTTTGCAGTGCAAATGTTTTGAGGTTATTGACACCGTGGCGTAGGGGGGAAACTTTTTATTCACTTTCGTTCCATTCGATATTTGGTTGGGGGTTGACGAGAGGAAGAGAGGGTTCGAGGTTGGAGAAGAGTGCGGAAAACTACATGATAGATTGGAAAGTTGGACTTAAGTGAGTTAAACGTTTGCAAGATTCGCCAGAATATGCATTGGTGTTCATATGGGTGTGAAGGTAACTTTTTTGTTTAGTTTGCCCATCTGCGAACAGTTTTGTACTTCGTTTATAATTATGGAGCAAACCAAACAAAAATTATGATGTTATTTTTTGTTGATAACTGCTTTGCATTCTTTGTCTCTAGTATTCGTGAAATTTGATTTACAGTAGAACCTCGATTATCCACGAGCGGATGATCCGCGGTGTATTGGAATTATGTGTAGTATTGAAATTTCATAAATTTTCAAAAATTTAATTTTAATTTTGGAGAGGCTGACATGGCACCACTATACGTCAAACTTTGTTAAATCAGACGGACTTTCCAGTAAAATTATACAAAAAATGTCGAAGGAGGGGTGCTTCCAGATATAAAAGTTTTTAATATTAAATTCAATTTTTGAGTAAGATTTATTGACAGTGTATTTGAAATATTATTTTTCCTAAATAGTTGATTTTTCAATAACTTTGTCATACATCATATTTTAATTAGACATCTGGATTTTGGGTTACTATTTTTTGAAAAGGAGATCAATGATTTTGAACACTTCTACGAATGTTGTTTTTTTCTTCGATTCGTTTACTTTTACAGGCTCAGTTACATAAGATTAAAGAAGCCGTATTCTTAAATATGTTTTTAAATCTATACATAAACAATCTTCTTAACTATATGCTTAGTAAGGTGGAAAACCGATTACTCGTGGTGAACTCGAGTTAAGAAGGGTGACATATTTTTTCAGAAAAAGGATGGGATATAAGTAAATTGTTACAATGTCGGTAATCACACTCGGTTCTTAAATCTATTCGGGTACACTGCGTTTCACAGCTATAGAACCACTCATTTTTTATGAGTTTCCAGAAGCCGGTTGAATTGAAGTATATAGTGTAATTAGTGTAGGTGCTTCAGATTCTGGACTGGTCAGCTTGTTTACCAAATTAAAACCCTGTCAGGAACTTTTCATACTTTTTTCTTCATACTGGAATGATTTACGGAACGAGTCATTTAATTTCTCAACTCGTTACATTACAGGCGGCAGTTTGATGGTTTGCCTCCCCAAATATCCTCAAAAAGGCCATTAACACGAATGAACAGTCAGAAGTGCAACGAAGAGCTTCAGAATCATTTACTTCTGTTTTTGCATCAAAAACAATGTGATAATTGGGTGATTTGGCATCAATTCATAAAATCTGGAAGGTCATGCCATGGTTTAATGAATAAGGGCTTCAGATTCTGGACGGCTCAGCTTGTTTACCAAAACAAATGTCAAGAACATATGAGTAGTGATCGGACGAATAGTAGATTCAGCTTACAAGCAGTATGAGTCATTTGAAGAGCCCCAACGAGTAGTATCCTCTGCGTAGAACGAGATACACACTACAACATGGCGCAGCTTGGTCGTAACAACCTCGAATGGTTCAATTGAACTGTTTGAGAACCTATTGACCTATGACCTATGAACCTATGACCTACGAATTATAAACTTATCGTAATTCATGTTAAATTAGCGTTAATTTTGTAAAGGAGTGAGAGTTTTTCCATCTGGTTCTATAGTTATGAAACACGGATTTTTTTTTATATTTCGCGCCTAAACACAAAAATAAAGATGAAATTGCAAGTCTTATAAATGAAGGAATTATTGTATTGTACACTATATACTCCAATTTAACCGACATCTTACTTATCTCTGGAAACTCATAGAAAATGAGTGGTTCAATAGTTGTGAAACGCAGTGTATCTATTGTGTATTTACATTTCGACATATTGTACTGTTTATAGCAAGGGGACCAATTGCTCACAAAGGGAGAAAAGGAGGGTATAAGGATATAGGGGCAATCACAAACGAAGATCGATAGCTTTGAGGAAATCATTTATTTGGAACATGCGATCAAGGTCTAACCGAGCCAACACATATCTCACCGGCACATTGGGCTGTCTTCCTCGGGCCCGAAGGGAGTTTTCTAAACACGACCTGGCGACAAGATATACCTCGCAAAACCAAACAACGTGCTTGATGTCGTGATAACCTTGACCACAAACGAAGAGATTGCTGCTGGCAAGATTGAAACGGAAGAGTAGTGCATCTAACGAATATGAACATGAGTCGGGAGAAGGTGCGAATAAAGTCTCGACTCAATTCCATACTTTTGAACCACGGTTTGATGCTAACCTTAGGGATAATTGTGTGCAGCCACCGGCCCAATTCATCTTCATTCCACTTGCGTTGCCAGTTAGCGATGGTATTTTTACGGACTAAAGAATGAAATTCATTGAAGGCGATTTGACGCTCATAAATGTCGCCTTCAATCGCACCCACCTTTGCTAATGAGTCATGGAATTAAGCAATGTGAAGGGACCCAGACAAAGGTAATGACCAGGGCCCGAAATCTTCGAAGGTGAAAAATGAAGACCGACTATTCTCTCTGTAACTTCGCTTCGACTAGAACTACTTCGGCAGTCACCGTTAACAGAAAGTTAATTGACTAGCGTTGAGAGCGAGGATGACTGATGAATTATTCTAGTCAATACTTATTCTGACTGACGCGACTAATGAATACAAATCTGTCTCTTTATTCAACGGATTTCAATGCACACTCGCATTTCTCCTGACACTAATTTCATGACCGCGTACCCAATGTTATTATTACGTCCATATGAAGTGAAACGAAAATTTTATTTCTGATGCAAAAAAGCGTCACACAATTAATGGACGGTTTATTGTCTACTCACCGTGAACTCAAACCAACGAACTTAGACAGGTATTAGGTATGCTATAAAGGTCCTCGCGTTGGTATTAGTGAATAGTGTGTTGCTTGGGCACAACATTGCACGCTATTTTATACGTGTGAGTAATTTTCGTCTACGATACAAAACAATCTAGCTCACCTGTAGTATATGTCAAACCACGATGAACTCAAACATCGATACATGTATACGTGGTACATGAGAGAGGAGCGAATACGTTTTGGGGCAAGGCACTTCAAAATGCAATGAATACATTTTGACGAGGTAGAATGAAATGAGAGAGTCGAACCGTAGAGGGGAAAGGGACTAAACGCCTGACTGACTGTTTAGTCGTTTTGGCGAAGAAACTGCGTTAAGAAGCCAAAAGTCATTTCCAACTGAATACAGAGGGGATTTCCCCCATAGTCAGCTGACTATCCTCAGTTGAATATGACTATGCCGAGCCCTGGTAATGACATAACAGTGTCTGGCACTTAAAAATTCTCGTATTCTCTCAAGGAAGTACGGCGAGTGCTTTTCCGGCCTCACTGAACGGATAGCTGCGACAGAGTTAAGACTATCCGTTACAATGTAATAGTGTTCAACAGGTAATGAGGCGGCGCTGTCCAGCACGCAGTGAATCGCTGCCAGCAATATACACTGAGCATGTGTACTGAAGACGGTGGAAGGTGCTAAAAAATTCGTTGAATACTCCAAATCCTGCGAACTCGTTCGTAGAGGACCCATCATATTATAACAATTGATACGCTCATGCTATGTATCGAAGATCGTTGAAACGATCCCCGATAATCTAGAGTTCCATGGATTTTTTGGAGGGCATACATCCCAACGCAATACGGAGACAAAGAGAATAGTTGTTCGATACAACATTATAAGATCTTCTGGATGGGCTCCCAAACCAGGTGCCGGTAATTGTTCGGAGAAAGTTTATTCTCTGTTGACATTTTTTATTCAGATACCTTATATGTGCCCCTCAAGTACATTTGGATTCGAACCAGACCCCAAGATACATGAATGACATAGCATGAGTGATCGGTTTACCCAAAAGTTAAAGCTTTGGTTTTGCTGGTTTATGCTTCCTATAAAAAAAACACCATTTCTGTTTTCTCCGTGGAGAATTCGATTCCTAGCCCAATGGCCCAGGTTGAAAAATTGTTCAAAGTATCTTGTAAGGGTTCTTGCAGGTCGGATTCGTTTGATCTTACGACAGACACCACTCCATCATCTGCAAGTTGTCTTAGACGGCAATATTGTGTAAGGCAATTGTCAATGTTGCTTACGTAGAAGTTGTACAAAACGCGGCTTAAACATGAGCCCTGAGGGAGCTCATGTAAGACTTACCGACCGACTTACTGCTGAATCTCTATGAGAAAAATTCAAGTGTTTCTCATAAAGCAAATTATATAACATGTCATTCAATTGAGGTGGTAGACCCCGAGGGGTTAATTGGTCTGACAAACCCTCTATTGAAACAGAATCAAAGACCCCCTTTATGTCCAAAAATACTGAAGCCATTTGTTTTTCTCGGCGTAAGCCATTTGAAACAACAACGCAAGATAATCATTCGTCCCCTTGCCCCTGCGGAACCCATATTGTGTACCTGAGAGAAGGCCATTCGTTTCAACCCATCGATCAAAGCGAAACAAGATCATTTTCTCCAACAATTTCCGTATACAAGACAGTATTGCTATTGGGCGGTACGAATTGAAGTCGGACGCGAGTTTTCAGGGTTTTTGAATAGCTATAACGCGTACTTGTCTCCAATCATCTGGAACAATATTATGCTTCAGAATCTGATTAAATGAATTCAACAAAAACATCAGGGATGTTTTTGGGCAAGTTGAACTTAATTCGATCCGATTCTGGAGCAGAATTGTTACATGAAAGGAGAGTAAGAGAGAATTCTATCATCGAGTGCTCGGAATCCAGATCGCACCTATCTTGTTATATCTCTCGAACAATTTTTGCACGGGAACATAATCGGGACAAACCTTCCGTGCAAAATTCAAAGTCCATCGATGTAAATATTCTTCGCTTTCATTCGTTGAAGAGCGATTTCTCATGTTTCGAGCCACTTTCCCTAATTTTCCCATTGGCGTTTCTCGTGACAGGCCTCCCACGAAATTTCGTAAATTAGCATGTTTTTTCACTTTGGTCAAGTGTACAAATTGATTTTCAAACGCTAAATACGTTTGAAAATTCTCAATGGTTCCACAATTCCGAAAAATGCAATCGATTTTTGTACATAAAGTTTGGAACACTGACTATGGATTGGGAGGCCTTCGACGAATAGTGGAACCTGGGATGGGTTTCTTCTGGGCGCGAACTGCGCTATCATAAATCAAACGAGAAAGGAAGTTATACTCCTACAATGGAGGTAAGCTCTCTCTGGAATTGATGGCTAGAGTAATCGCATCCGCATATTTTTTCCAGTCAATGTGTCTTGTGAGATCGTATGCCACGTTTATTGATTCAGAAGAATTCAACCCATTGGTGATAAAAATTTTGATTGGCAAGTGATCACTACCGTTCGGATCCTGAATTACATTTCACTTGCAATCTAACAATCTTGTATTTTATGAAGTTTGCTTATTTTATTTTCTATTCGTCAAGATTCTATATCTGGATGAAACATCAAATCATCTATGTTAATTTTGCAATGACAATAATCAACGAAGAAATATAACTATTACTTATATAACTTATCTGAACAATGGTGTATATGACTACTACCACTAGGATAGCTTCATGCTGAAATATTTTGTTGTGTGTTTGCACCTTATTTCAGCCTTTTAATGCCTTATTCCGCGGATAATCGGGGTTTACTGCAAAAACTAATGTATCAGAAGTAAAGGGTGTGTCACATCAAATTGCATCACGGAAAAAACGCTATAGAAATTTAATTTTTAGGAATTATATCTTCAGCTTTCACTTATAATCAGATAAGAGTGTATAGATCACGTTGGCCATGCTTCACTGTCAATTTTTCGTAAATTTGGAAAAATGTCGTCGAACGAAAAAGAGCGTCGTGAATTAATCCTGCGCACTCATTTCGAGAATCCGAAGTTGTCACATCGGGACATCGGTGAGATGCTGGGAATCGTCCAATCCACGGTCAGCAGAGTACTAAAACGATACTTCGAGAACCTAACCATCGACCGGAAGGTGAAGAACGGCAAAAATGGATGCTCCGTCAGTGAAAAAGATCACAAGCGCATAGTTAAGCAGTTTAGACGTGATCCGAGAAGTTCGGTCCGGGATGTCGCCAATAAGCTGAATTTGTCAAGTTCATTCGTCCAGCGGACCAAGCAGCGGGAGGGCCTGCGTACATACAAGGTTCAGAAGGCTCCTAACCGCGACGAAAGGCAAAACATGGTGGGGAAGACGCGAGCCCGGAAGCTGTACACCGAAATGCTGACGAAGCCGCATTGCCTGGTAATGGACGACGAAACCTACGTCAAAGCGGACTTTCGTCAGCTGCCGGGCCTGTTGTTCTTCTCCGCAGAGGACAAATTCAGCGTTCCGGAGGAGATTCGCAAGCAGAAACTATCCAAGTTTGCCAAAAAGTACATGGTGTGGCAAGCGATCTGCTCTTGCGGAAAGCGAAGCGCCCCCCTTCGTGATGACCGGCACGGTAAACGGGCAGGTTTACCTTAAGGAGTGCCTACAGAAGCGCTTACTACCACTATTGAAGCAGCACGAGGGCCCGACCATCTTCTGGCCGGATCTCGCTTCGTGCCACTATTCAAAGGACGTGTTGGAGTGGTACGAAGTCAACGGGGTCACCTTCGTACCAAAGGAAATGAACCCGCCCAACTCGCCGGAGCTTCGCCCAATAGAGAAATATTGGGCGATTATGAAGCAGGCCCTCCGGAAGAACCCAAAAGTTGTCAAATCGGAGGCGGACTTCAAGAGAAAATGGATTTCTGTTCAAAAAAAACTACAACCTGACGTTGTACAGAACCTTATGGACGGGGTAAAGAGGAAGGTGCGAGCATACGGGCTTGGGCTCGAAGTATGAATAAAAAGAAAATGCCAAAAGTTGTTTAATAGTTTTTATTTTACTGTCTAAAATTTTCAAAAGGATCGGTCTACTGGGCGAATTTCTACAGCGTTTTTTCCGTGATGCAATTTGATGTGACACACCCTTTATGTAATATAGGTCTGAGATTTTCATTCTTACGCCTTGTATGAAGTAATAAAGGTAAACTAAGGAGGTATTTTAGTGTAAAGGCACGAGTTTTACGAGCTCCAAGAAAATAAAACAATGAAAATTTTTACCATTCATTATTTGTTTATCTATTTTTTTTTAACAATAAAACAAAAAATGAGCGGAAAAAACTTTCATAATTAGAATAGTTACAAGCTGATGAAGTGACGGGTTAAAAAAAATTTGTGGCATGGCGTTCACGATTTCAGCCTTTCTGGTTATCTAAAAGAAAAACATCGAATAGATTCTGAATCGGTAAAGATTCCACTATCGCATTAACCTCGGACTAGTCAAAAAACATCTTTTTTTAACAAAACGGCGGCCGTTTGAAATCTGAAGATTTTAAAAAAAATTGTAAAATTCAAAAAATATATTTTTTTACTGGTTCATGCGATAGAGAGATGCATACAGATTGTATTCATAAAATTCGGCATAAATCGGTTCGATAGAACTTGAGATATCGAGACTGAGATTGTATATGAGATTGCATAAACTTCGAGAATTTCGAGAAAAAAAGCGTTTGAAATGAATTCGGTGCTGCTCCACTAATACCTAAACTTTAGGAATATGAAGAACTTTTTTTTTCAAAATTTCTGGACTAGAATACTGCTTTAACCCAACATTATCGATAATTGCGTTTATTTTTTCTGATTACACTTTTCGTTTCAAAAATGATTATAAAACTTGCTTTTTTTCTTATTCGTCCTATTTCAGCTCAAACAATGGAACCATATTCGTACCACCTAGTAGTGAGACAACTTTTTCATCCAAGTGTAGAAAACCATATGGCGTTCCCCAAAAACTTCCCCCACACCGATGAAGACCCCGGGGAATCGTTAGGATCACTAGAACACTTGCACCTCGATTCCGTAGGACCCTCTGAACCAAAAACCCATCATCCAGAATCGCCCGCTACCACCGTACCCAAATTTGACTGCAAACAATGTGGTCAGACATTCGATAGCGTAGTCGGTTTGTTCGCGCACAAAAAACACAGTCAACACAGTCCTCCAGCGGGGCCTTCGTGCGCCATATGTAGCAAAAAATTCGATACGGGATACGAATTGACGGAACATAAAGAAGAACATCGTCAGTACAAGTGTGGCCAATGTTCTCAATCATATCTTTATAAATCAAGTCTTTATGCTCACATTAGGAAGAAGCATAGCTGAAGTTGGGTTAAAAAATAATCGGGTTTGCTCACCGAGGTTAATTTCTGTTACTTGGGCAATCACATTACCATTAACATCACATTGAAACGCACTGTTCAGTAAATGCATATTTTTCGAAAACAAAAATTGCTTATCTTTCATAATCTTACAGGTTATGAATTACTGTTCTTTCAAGCAAAAAAAATCCCAACCAATACGAAATAAATTGAATTGAATTAAATTGAATACTAACAACTTTTATATCTCAAAAAACTCCCTTTTGATATTTTTTTGTATATTTCCATTAGAAAACCATTTCAATTGACCATATTTTGACGCCCAGTGATGCCGTGGCAAACTCACCAAAATGGAGATTTGAATTATTGGAAATTCATGAAATTTCAATACTTTGGAAATCGTGATCATGTAAGGTCATGTTTCTAATATTCAATTCAATTTTTGAGTAAGATTTTTAAACAGTGCATTTGAAATGTTATTTTTCCTAGAGAGCCAATTAATTTTTCAACAACTTTGTCAAACATCATGTTTTAATCAGACATCTGGATTTTGAGTTACGATTTATTGAAAAAAGATCAATGATTTCCAATACGCCCTTTTAAAAAATCAGTCGTTATTTCAATTGCTCATATGACAATGAAAATTGCGATTTTGGGTAGTTCCCACCATATGTTCCAAGTTTTAATAAAATCGAAGAGAGTTGCGCGTTTTCGGTTGATTTGGCATGTAATTGCTTCTATATAAATACAATAATTGTTTTTCTACCACTTGCGTTGACCTTTTCATCTACGAAAATAATTGAATTGAGCTTGAGCTTGGGCAGACTGTACAATTCGTAGTTGCTCTCCGTGATTGACCTGAACCTACCAAATAGCACAAAGAACACACAGAATGACGCTTGGGACTAGCAAATCATTCTCGTTGTGCAATTTACGGTGATTCGAGCTTTAAATGGTCAATAACGACGCCGGCCACGTCCTTACAGTCACCAGGGGAAGGGAAGGAATGTTAGTATGATATTCGCCGCCCGAAGGCCAGAAGGGTCGCCTCTATAGCGTGGTTCCCTAGCGAATATCATGGGAGGGATAATTGTTAGTGGGAAGAGGTATGAATCAGGATTCACTGTGGTAAGTGATGTGATTATGTATACCTAAATTATTGACCGCTTGACGAAACGAAAATCAGAAAATCCTATAAAACATAACACGCGGGAGATATTATCTTTAAGTATCTTGAGAAAGAAAACCTGTGCTATTAAGTGGACCGGCTATATATTCTATTATTCACCGCACGCATTTTTATCGAAGTCAAATCGCGATAGTGGAGAGTTAACTTTGGGAAACCTGAGAAGGTAACCGAGAGAATTCCGGTAATCGTCGGGCGTACTGTTATAGCATTTCGTTATAGAGACATATTGTGAAAACACGCACCTTTGTGAAGGCATTCCGAAATATGTGAAAAAATTATAGACCAACTGTGTGGAAAACAAGTAGAAGTAAAAAATCGCCTGGCATCCATGAATACCACAGAATATCAAACCCACGTACACATAAACATCTATGGAGGAGAAACAAACTATAAACAAAACACACAGACCTATTTTACATTCCTAAAAATAATGCTACCATCCGTTTGATGTACCGTCGATGGGGGCGAAACCAGGCCAAAACGGAGAAAGCCACTACTAACAATATCCCTACAAATACCGTGAATACTTCCGAAAGCTGCGAACCGCCTAGTAGGAGTCATATCCTCAACACTCCCAACGCACAGCACTCAACTGCAGTACAAATAGTTACCGTTGAATAACTCACCAAAGTTTGATGTATTTACACATCAAACCCTGATGAATCACCAAACAACAAGCACCCGCACCACAGCTAAGCTCTATGCATCGAAAGTAGTGAAAACATGTCTCCCACCAAACGGCTCACAGCCCTCAAAAATACCCGCAATACCCGCCAAGACAATACCAACAGCAACCTCATTCGTTCCGGGCAAATCCCACCCCCATCGACGGTATGTGAGAATGAAGGGAAAATTAATAAACTTAACTGACGACGCCGCCGCCCGATCGGCTCAGCCTTGCAAGCAATTCCCTGTACGGCAGTACTACCGCTCCGCTCTCGTTATTTCCAAATAACACTCGAAGTATCTCACAGCTCTCTCCAAAATGAACAGTTTCTTCACACATACACGCATCTAAGAGAAGAACGTCACAGGAACGGGGCAAGCCCGGGTGTTATATAAAAATGTTAAAGAGGATTGAAAAGAAATGAAGAACTTAGCTCTCGATGTGACCATCGTATAACGCCTGCAAATTCTGCCTCGGTGATACATTCACTGCGATATATGCACACACACACAACCTGAACTAAACATGAGGAAAAAAAACGCAACAATTCTGAGCCTATTCAATGAATTCAAGTAACATAAAATTAACACCATCATATCTTGAATTTTCTAAAAAAAAAATCATTCGACTACAATTGAACATCGATTTTTAACGTAACTAACACAGAAACTCAACCGACATATTGTGATTTTCCCGCACGGCGGATAAAACCGAAACACGCGTTGACATAATTTGGCACGACGAAAAAAACAAACGCGGAGCGAACTAAAATACGTCTACACCCGAAGACTGCCCGCTCGGGACTCGTCTTTTCATTGAATTGTTGCAAAAATAACTAATGTATTGTAAGTGTGTTTAAATGTTTTAATGATCTATAAAATAAATCGATTGTGATCAATGAAGGATAGATTCCACGTGGATATCGGTCAGATACGTGGAGGTTCGACCGTGTATTGCATTGGGCCGCGAGAAAACGGTCTTCTCGAACCCTGGAGTGATGACGATCCATTTATTGATAAAGATCAAACGGATATGTGGAGTCGGGATCCGTGACATGCAGAGAAATGTAGCACTTTAGATGATGAACGCCGACAAAAATTAAACAAAAAAAACAATAAACATTTTTCTAAATTTAGAGTATATTACTATCGTAACTGGCATGCTTGACTCTTGTCTTGATGTCAAATGTAAAGAGAAAAAGTAATATTTTTTTGTCGTAAAATAGGAAAAATAAAATTAAGAAAATCAATACTAATTTCGTTAAATTGCTGTCCGATTGGTAAAAAAATCCGCGATGCCGTTTTTGATATGAACGGATAAATTTATAAGTGCTGGGTCTTGGGTTGTTGGTAATTGTGAATGATTGTTGGATTCTGAAAGTCAATCGACATCAATTCAATCGTGCTATGAAATATGGCAATCTTGCCTTGACGCAAAATCAACATCAAAATAAATTATTCGTATTCGTGGAGCATTTACTCTCTTTCAGATTAGCAGACACGAAAGCAATTTTAAATTGCTAAAATTTGAATGAAAATCATCACTTGATGTTTAAATACTCAAAAGACATAGTTATAACTTAACAATTTTTGTATAAATCTCCTTGAATTTCCACCAAATCTCCATTCGTAATATAAAATCGTTATCACAGGCAATTTTCGTTCAATATTTTCCCCACTTGCAGAGAATGTGTTTTCTGTTACACGAAACACGTTAGACACTATTTTCATTTTAATTTTTTTCGGTAGAGTATTTTTTCTCATAATTTTTGTTTTAAAAGCGTGTTTACCCAAAAAAACATTACCATTTTCGCTTCACAGAAATGGAACACGCAGCTCTATGTCGAATTGCATGGCATGGCTGCCATATTTGCACAACTCGATTGAAGTTGAGTTGCGATTAACTCGGGTAATTCTGATTCGATCGAATTTCAGAATACAGAAGAACAGTTGATCAGTAGATGGATGTGAAATTCCCGAGGAAATTTGCTATCATTTTGCTCAGGGCGTATTTTGTCGATTAACCAAACCAAAAATGTGCGTATTAAGTAACCCTCGCATTTGTCATTCAATCGAATACATCTAACAACATGTTGGACGGAATACGTGTAATGTTGTAATGGAGCACCTTAAATACTTCATGGCTTTTGTTTCAACACACGTACTGTCATGGCAATGCAAACGTTCTGGACTGACAACAACAAAGGCTGTGTCGGTGTTGCGCATGATAGCGTCTCGCAAATTAATGTTCTTTTCCTCAAACCGCTTCTGTCGATTGTGTCATAGCAATCGCAGTCGTTCGCTCTCTACCTTTGCGTATATGTTGACCATGGATTGTTGGCACAGCTCAAGACATCATAGAATGACGCTGCCCTGACGCTGAATTTTTTACATAACATGTCTCGGAACCAGAGAGGCATTGTTTTTCGTTTTTGAGTTATGATTTTTCAAAGTAAACCGATGGACCACCCTAAAATGGAAATAGTCACCCTAACAAAAAAAAAACGGGTCTAATGGTTTGCGACAAAGAACAAAATTTCCACTTCCCACGAAAATCTAAGAACCACTATATCGGTTTGACATGGAATTGCTGTATATTGAATTGTTGAGATTTTCACGTCTAACAACTCGTCTTGATTGTATTTTGAGTAGAATGTTCAAGTCTTTTATTTACATGAGATGTTTGTGTTAACATAACTAATAACTAGGTCATACGAGCTATGCTTTTTTACTCATGTCGAAATGGCACACGTTTCCCACAGTAATTATTGTGCACAGTTATGGAAATTGCCGTTCAACTAAATGTTGTGGAAGCATAAAATTCACTGTTGCTCGGGAAGCGATAACATCATGAAAGACTAGTATTCTAACAACAATTTGCATCATGCGTCGTTTTAGCAATCGCCATGAGTACCATTCCGATCGAGCAGCGGATTTTATATATTTACAAAATGTCAAAGTGTCACAATGCGAGCATTAATAATTCAAATTCGAAATGGGTGTTGAGCGCCGCTGCTCGTGTAGAGTTTCCCTGCGATAACATGGCACAGATTTGGACGCCTAACAGCATATGTACAAATCCGGTAGTAACGAAATGGGCGAAACAATGTCCAGCGGCGGATGTCGTTTGTATGCTCTTCGAGTGCGTCAGATAAGATTTTATGGCGGAAGGCAAATCCGTTTGCGTTTTATGCAAACATTTGAATTTCGGGGAAATGGGTGGCACGAGCCAAAATCACAGAAACAGTTGAATTCGCTCCATGCTATCACACTGTCATGTCAATAATGTTCATGTCCCTATCAAGCTTATTGATGATGGGATTTCCAAGTGGAAGATTTTGATTCATTCAGCGCCTTGAAAGTTTACATACCACTTTGGCGAATTAGTCGTGTTCGTTGCTCTGTCAACAATGAGGGGGAAGCTCAAATTATTCTACTTTGCCAACAATCGCAACAATCGGAATTAATCACACATAAAACAAAACAAAAACACACTTACTCTTCCGCCACACGCAATCCAATTCAGGAGCGCGTTATCTTCCGCTCGTTGTCATACCGTTTTCAGGGGTGTTTGACTTTTTGATTCATGCTTGTCTTTGACTCCTTTCGGCATCGCTTGGCCTTATGCGAAGATCCTGGGTTGGGATACTCGGCACAAACAAATTGCTTTCCTTTTTTTTCGTGAAAGACATCCCCCTTGCCGTCAATCAGCCGTTGTTATCTCGAGGCAATTTTGTTTCTTTCATTCTGCGTATAGTTTGCTTGGTAGATAGTTCTAGTGGAGAGTTGTGGCACAATTATTGATTTTTAGATTGCGATTTTGGTCAATTGAAGTTTTTTTTCCTTTATTTTATTCCATTCTGATCATAAATAGGATTATTTTAATCCAACATGAAAAAAGGCATCGAATGTACAATGTAGAAAAGAATAAATGATAAACTCACTTTAGTGAGAGATCTTGCCGATTCATTCATAGAAATTAGCGCTCTATCGCGCAGATTTGCCAGAATGAGATTATAATGTTCTTTGAAATTGTTCTTTTTTATCGAGAGGTTTAACAAAAATCATGATTCTTCTGATTTTTTTCTTAAATTGGAGACATATTTAAACTTTTCTGATAATTGGAGTTGGAATTCTAACAGATGGAATTGTGGTAAACGTTACAGTACCTTTAATTTGTACTCTTGTTACGATGGATTCAACATGTCTCGAGATTCGTTGAGTACCGGAAAATTATTATAACGTAGATGACACTTTGACGTGGAAGACATCATATATTTGGCCTATTAAATACTGAAACGAACATAATGCATCATGGTATATGATCGAAACAAATCGAATTAAATTACGAATATTAGGTTGGGGAAACAGAAATCCATCATTTTTGCTCGAGATTCAAAACTTTATTTAATATCCTTCGGGTCGTCCGACTTGACAAATATGAGCGATTTGTTGTAAAATTCGTTGCCATTCTATAGGTAAAGGGTGTGTCACATCAAATTGCATCACGGAAAAAACGCTGTAGAAATTTAATTTTTAGTAATTATATTTCAGCTTTCGCTTATAATCAGATAAGAGTGTATAGATCACGTTGGCCATGCTTCACTGTCAATTTTTCGTAAATTTGAAAAAATGTCGTCGAACGAAAAAGAGCGTCGTGAATTAATCCTGTGAACTCATTTCGAGAATCCGGAGTTGTCACATCGGGACATCGGTAAGATGCTGGGAATCGTCCAATCCACGGTCAGCAGAGTACTAAAACGATACTTCGAGAACCTAACCATCGACCGGAAGGTGAAGAACGGCAAAAATGGATGCTCTGTCAGTGAAAAAGATCACAAGCGCGTAGTTAAGCAGTTTAGACGCGATCCGAGAAGTTCGGTCCGGGATGTCGCCAATAAGCTGAATTTGTCAAGTTCATTCGTCCAGCGGACCAAGCAGCGGGAGGGCCTGCGTACATACAAGGTTCAGAAGGCTCCTAACCGTGACGAAAGGCAAAACATGGTGGGGAAGACGCGAGCCCGGAAGCTGTACACCGAAATGCTGACGAAGCCGCATTGCCTGGTAATGGACGACGAAACCTACGTCAAAGCGGACTTTCGTCAGCTGCCGGGCCGGTTGTTCTTCTCCGCAGAGGACAAATTCAGCGTTCCGGAGGAGATTCGCTAGCAGAAACTATCCAAGTTTGCCAAAAAGTACATGGTGTGGCAAGCGATCTGCTCTTGCGGAAAGCGGAGCGCCCCCTCGGTGATGACCGGCACGGTAAACGGGCAGGTTTACCTTAAGGAGTGCCTACAGAAGCGCTTACTACCACTATTGAAGCAGCACGAGGGCCCGACCATCTTCTGGCCGGATCTCGCTTCGTGCCACTATTCAAAGGACGTGTTGGAGTGGTACGAAGCCCACGGGGTCACCTTCGTGCAATAGGAAATGAACCCGCCCAACGCGCCGGAGCTTCGCCCAATAGAGAAATATTGGGCGATTATGAAGCAGGCCCTCCGGAAGAACCCAAAAAATGGATTTCTGTTCAAAAAAAAACTACAACCTGACGTTGTACAGAACCTGTTGGACGGGGTAAAGAGGAAGGTGCGAGCATACGGGCTTGGGCTCGAAGTATGAATAAAAAGAAAATGCCAAAAGTTGTTTAATAGTTTTTATTTTACTGTCTAAAATTTTCAAAAGGATCGGTCTACTGGGCGAATTTCTACAGCGTTTTTTCCGTGATGCAATTTGATGTGACACACCCTTTAACATTGATATTGTATATCGATATTACGCGAGATATTGATCACTAAAGCCAGCTACCGAGAAAATAATGGATATTTTTATGAAACAATTTAGTAGGACTACGTCTCTCATTTCTGTACTGGGGTGTAAGTTAAAAGTTTCGAAAACTAGAGCATTACGTTTGGGGCACAAGTATTTGAGCAAAATAAAGTGGTATTATAATCACTTAATTCGAAAGAATAAAAGGTCTACGAGTCAGTGTTGTCACAGTTACAGATTCATCTGGGAAGGTACAGATTTATGCGAGTTTTTTTTTTTGATACAGATTCTGTAAAGTACAGATTACACATTTCATTTCTGTCATAAAGTATAGGTGGGTACAGATTTTTTGAGTGTTGAATTTTTAACATGTGAAGAAGAGAAAGATAAAGAATGAATACAAATCTGCCTCTTCGTTCAAACTGACTTCAATCCCCCACTACTACTCCCCCTGACATGAATCTCGTTGCCCGTGTAAATAATTTAACTTTAATGTCCATATTAAGTGAAACGAAAACTTGATTTCTGATACAAAAAAGTAGTTACACCATAAACGTACGAATTGATTTTTTTTTTCTCTATTATAGTGACCCTCAAAAACACATTTCGGCTGGTTCGTCACTTTTACTTCCATTTTTGGAAGAATGTCGGGAGTGAGAATTGAACTCGTGATCTCTGCGTGAGAGGTATGGATGTTACCATCACGCCAGAACGCCTCCATACGAATTGATTGTTTACCCACCTTGAACTCAAACATCGATACATGCACAACGTAAATAGAATACCAGGTATACTACTCCCCGCTTTTTTCATATGTAGTGGTAGTCAAAGAATAAAAGCGAAACAATAATTTCAACATGATGGTTGTACAGTGTTTTTAAAATTAGCTTTTTGTAATGGATATTGTGTCTATCCCATGTATCACATTGATACATGCATACATGATACATGAGAGAGAGAAACGAAGTCCCCTGACTATTGTCAGTTGAATATGACCTGGCCGAGCCCTGGTTATGTCTCACTTCTCGGAAAGCGTCGAGCGTTTTTTTTTCTAATAACTACAACAATAAAGCCGGGATTTTCAATCGGTTCATCCAAAACGATATGGAGATCCAAATATTCAATTAAACAGCGTGGAGCAGTTCGATATTTTTAACGACCTATAGTATGCAGTTTGATTTAAGGAAGAACGTGTAAACATCATCAATAAATTAATAATTTGAAACTTAAGTAATATTCTGTATGCTAATGAAACAGATTTTTCTTTGAAACTTGGTACAGATTTCGGTACATACTCTTGAAAATAAAGTACAGACAAAAAAGATTTTTAATCCACCCAGTAGAGAAGAAAGAAAATGTGACAACACTGTGTTATGATGTACTGAAACGATTGTGAACGTATAACTGTTGTTCGGACGAATCGTAGTGGAACTTACGATCGGAATCTGAGGGTTAAGGTATTGGGAACAATTAAGGCAGTATTCTAGTCTAGAATTTGGAAAACATCAATTTTTTTTTTCATATTTCTAAACTTTAGGCATTTAACAATATACCTTAGAAAGGACGAAAATTCCATTATTTACTGAGTTATAGCCATTTTAGTATGCGGTATACAACCTATTACGGCCATAACCAGTGTTGCCATATTTAAGTCAGTACCAGAGGAGTCAATCATCTTTCTCATCTGTACTTTTTTTCCAAAAATCTATACCATGGAAAATATTCGTTGCAGAGAAAAAAAATGAATTTATTAGCATGAAAAATTACTCATTTATATACTACAATATACATTTATATTTGGAAATCATTCGTGTGTTTGATGATGCTCATGCATAGTTCTTTTTCTGAATCTAGATTGCATACTATCATTTATTAAACTTTTCGAGCTGACGCCACGATGTTTGACCAAATTTTTTAATGTTAAAATAGCGTTCACCGTATCGTTTCTGAGCCGATTTCGAAGCTCAGCATTTTTTCTTATTTTTGTTCTGATTATAATCAGAAAAAAATTGCTCGATAGTTGCCGAGGAGTGAGGCATAGTGAGAACGTTACAAACAAGGCAACGTAGCGCCGAAAAAACAAGCGAACCGTAAATTCTTTTTTCGCATTCAATTTTTGTCCACCAACCCTGCACACGCTCGTTTTCTGAAATTGTGATTTCCTTACGAAGTAATTTTATCTATAGGGTGCGGAATTAATTCTCCACATCTTGTACATTGCCATTGTAGAATCCTGGAAACGCTTCTAACACAACGTTAATGCTGGTCAAATTGGAAAAGTTTATGGGATTCAACATTGCCGCAGTTTTGAGCGTCGAATCATCAAAATCGTATCTTTTTCTCATTTATTTGATCAGCTCTACGAAAAACTGCGACAAATATCCTTTGAAATGCATTGCATTTCGCTGCCCATTGTTCTGATAATTTCTTCTGCTACTATTCCAGCCTAAAATTCTTGTCGATTTTTAAATGATCTCCATTTACCTCAATGTTGTTCTGTTCATATGTAAGAAATTCCACGCGTGGAAAAATCTGTACCAATATTTACTTTTTGATGAAAATCTGTACTCTGTACCGTACAGAATCTGTAGCAAAAATAACAACAAAAAAATCTGTACCATTCCAGTATGTACTGGTCATAACTTCAAACGCGTTTTTTCTCGAAACTAGTTTCTTCAAGTTGGCGTACACGATATCTTAAGTTCTACTAAACCGATTTATGTCGAATTTATATGAATGAAATCTGTATGCATCTCTTTACGCATGAATCATAAAGAACACTTTTTTCAGATCGGGAAACGCTTCAACCATTTATTTTCAATTTTCTAGAAACGTTCTCCGTATAATGGTTATCCACATTACCATTTATATTTCTCAAAAGATCAATTATGGTATTCGAGCCAATTTAGATGTATGGAGCCGTATTCAAATTTGAGTACCATTTATTCATAATATAGGTGTCGGTGACGTTGTTTTAATGTTAATGGTCAATGCCTTTTTACGACTTTTATGTCTTTTTCGAAATCTGAAAAGCAATCGTTTCTTAGAGGAGATGTGTTTAACACTACGTTTACGGGACGCGTCTTTTCGACGCATTTCGAATTTTATAAGAAAAGTTCCAAGAACCGTTTGCATTTTTATTTTATCTCTTGTAATGACATTTATCCATTGATCGAGGTAAATATATATTGAAGTCTATTTCTTTCGAAAGTATTGAAATATCGAAATTCTCTATGTGGTATATCTATCTCTACGGATATGAGTAGATATGACGCGATCGTAATGAAGACGAAATTTTATGTAAACATGTAAATACCATTAAAATATGAATAATATATAGGAATATACCGACGATTTGATCCACTATCTCCGTTATCCGATATCGTTATCTCGAATGAAACAAGCGATGGACAACTGTTGCCACGAAGCAAAAATAGAAAGAATGAAACACAGAATTTCAAGTGATCTCAAAGTGAGAAGAGATTTTAAAAGTTTTAGTTGCTTAATTCGAGTTGAAAAATGAAATATTAGAATATTTTTTGGATTAGTAATGATATAGTGAGCCTCAATTTTGCATATTTTCATTTTTTACTCATAGTATATACTAAGATTGCTTCCTAATTGTTGTTATATGTGCGTTGGGTCAAAATGACGCGTGTTCGTAGAGATAGGTATATAAGAAACGTTCATAATCCTAGTGTTGAACGTGCCAACCGGGCAGCATGAGTACAAATGTACATGTTATGGGCAATACTGATAGTTAATGCTTGTATCATACTATGCATGGTTCGACATTTGTAATGTTCTTTAAAAATAATATAAATTTCGATTTTCGATGTAATTTTCTACATTATTTCGGCAAGGTTTTCCTGTGTTAGACTCGATTCAGAGGTAAAAACTATAGGTCGGATTTACCGAGTTTAGTGCACAGAGGAATCTCCATGAAAAATCATCTATTTATTTTAATTATAATTGTATAATTTTATTATAATATTTAATTGACTCTACTTAATCATTATTTTGAAAAATCTATATGTTTCCACTACAACTTCAATATCATTCTATAAAATCAACCTCCACATGCCACATGAATATCCAGAAAATTTTATATTCATATGAATTTATTTTTTTTAAATGCTTTTATTACTTCCGAAATGCGCTATCATATTCTACTTCATGAAGATAATCCAGTAGTCACTGCTTGTATAGCTTGTGGGGATAATATAATAGAGTTTCGAGTTTCTTGGTGCACAATCTTTTTCACTACTTGAAAAATATTCCTGGTCGTGACCAATTGTAGTCACATTCATGTAAGTACAAATTTCTCGATAGATTTATATCCAAAGGTACAGATTTTTTCAAATTTTTGGGTACAGAATACAGATTTTTTAAATTTCAAATTTATGGCTCGTGGGGTTGATCAAGCAGATAAGAAAAAGATTCAATTTCAATGATTTAGGATGTTGAATCCTAGAAACTTTTGCGATCTTACAAACATCAATGCAATATTGCAAACATTTCTAGGTTTTGTTACCGTCTTAATACGGAACAATTTAATAATACCGTTGTAGAATTTTGTGCTTGTTTTTTTCTGTAGAAAATTTGTTTTTTTTTGTGACTGGTCTAAATGATAATTGTCGTTAAATGTAATTTTTTGCCAATAAAAATTGTACCCACTAACTCAAGCCCACTGTGCCGCAAAAACGGGGTAACGCATGGATGAATTATCAATCCCGCCTAGCTGTCACTGTCACTGCCTCTGACGGTAACCGGAAACAGGAAGGATGGAACAGAGAGAAAGGAGGAGAAGAACGGGGAACGAGGAGGGAAGCGGAAACGGTGGGATCGGGCATTAAGGTCCAAGATAGAAAGCGAGATAGACGTGAGTTGAGAAAAAAAAAGTTTGGAGACAGTGAGCAGCAGTGAAGCCAAAGTACGCAAGGAGTGCAAGAACGGATACCAGAGGGTATCAGGGCCATCACCTGATGACACGAGTTCTGCCTACGATTAACGGGGAAAAGCTGTGATGGTAACACCATTGGATCGACCTTCCCGGGGCAAAGTAAATTCCGCCGTTCGGGAACCCGACGCACCCACGAGGCAGCATCACCCCGCGTTTTGAAGCAGTCTTCGATCGCTGGGACCAAGCAAAAGGGACGGTATTGGCCGTGAGACGCAGCTGGAAGTGGAATCAATCCGACACCCCGGTATCACCGAGAACAACAGAAGGTACGCTATTCCTCCTTCTTCTTCCCAACCCCAACGACCGCCGACAACGGAGCACCTGGGTATTACTAACTCGAAAATAAAACTTATTACAGTAAATCCAGTCCTAAGTTAATTCACAACAAGACCAGTCCTTCTACTTCGGTGGGGTTCAATTGTCTTTCTTGATTACGCGTGTTAGTGTGAGTCCTCCCGAGATCGGAAGCCGACCCTGAGAAACGGTACAGGTGAGCTAGCTTGGCAAAGTTCCGAGCAAAAGGATTACTTTCAGTTTCTACGATGGGAATTTGCAAGATCTGAAAAATAAATATCGTGCCCTGATAGTGAACCTGCCTAGTTATAAAATCAGTGGTACAGAAAGCATTCCATGTGCAGAAAAAATAGCTGAAAATCTGGTGCCTGAAGGAAACCGATTCCTCGTTTTTCATATTCTTACTATGCTTCACTCCTTCACAACCATCGAGGGTTTTCTGACTGCAACAAAACTAAGTTTTTAAAATGGTTCAGCAAAGACACGATGAACGCAATATTGACATTTGATTAAACAGCGTAATAATACAAACATTTGATTAAACAGCGTATAAAGCTCGAATGTTTTAGAGACTGATACTATGAAGTCCAAACTTAGAAAGAATAATTACAAGCATCGTCAAACAAATGAGTAAATTGAGGCTTTTGACGACAAATGATTTTTTTTATGGTTTTAATTTTTTTATGCAGCAAACATTTGAATGGTACATATTCAGGTACACATATTCAAAATAATAAGTACAGACGAAAAAGATTTTTAACCTTCCCGGTACATATATATTGGTAACACTAATCGTGACTCGCAGTCTCGCACTGTTCACCCGAGATGCCGAAATTGGTTGTAATCGGAATGTATTCTCGCAACAATAGAATGCTACAAAAACTATAAAGTTCAGATGAATGCAGGTTCCTGGTTTATGTTAAAACAATTGGGAACACTAAAGGACGAAAACATCCCCGATCATAGAGAATCCAAAAGTGTATTCTTCTCCACGTCTGTCTGGGTCACTTTCTCATTGTGGGAAGTTAGCAAAGTCCTTCTTACGAATTAAACGAATGCTACAACTCCTAAGCACAAAAAAGTCACAATATATCCCTCCCCATCGGCAAAATTTTCCAATTCATCACCGGGGTACTCCACCGAACTCGAAAGCGAATACACACCGCTCTTATCGATTTCAAACAAAAAGAACGAAAACAAAACCATAACAATGAAGCTGAAAGCCATAAAAGATGATATTTATTTATAGTTACGAACGATGGGGCAATACAATAAAAAGTACGCGATGATTTCGTTTGCTTTGTGACTAACTTGGAAGCCACTTACTTACTCCAGTCATGACGGAGGGGAAGCAAACTTCCATAGCTAGGGAAGCTGCGGCACGGCCATGGATGAGTCACCATCGTAAGAAGTCCCTTCTTATTCGGGCAATAAGTGACGGTTCCATGTGATTTGCGAAGAGCGTTTCGATCGAACAAAGGAGATAAGTGGGATCTCACGGAGATGGGGAGGTTTTTTATGCGACCGTTTTGCAGAAGCGTTTCTTTGCATAAATAGGGTGTACACACCTCCAGGAGAATACGTAGTGAGAGGACGTAAAATTTGAAGTATCTGTGATGTTTTGCAACTGTCAATCACAATGGACGAAACACCACATTGTTGCTCCTAGCTCTTCTCCTGGGGCAGCTGACATCAAGCTGAATAAATAAAAAAAAACATGAATAGTTTTAACGTCCCCTCAGCAAGATGGGTGCAACGGCAACGGGCAGCCCTATGAATTTTCTCAAAAATATTGTTGCATATTTATACCACACATGCCGACGCAACTATTTCTCGGAATGCATACGCTGTGAAGGCGAAAATTGCACTCCCATTTTCAACGCGGCGGACGAGGGACCGGGAGGAAACCGTCAATCGAAGGGGCGGTCGATCGCTCCCTGGGAGGCGATGAATATTATTTGCCGCAGGCGGGAGAGAACAAATGGTTCCGAATAATCTGCATAGCATTATTGTGGTGAAAATTCTGGGGGAAATATTCGGACATTATAGATGGCTTCATTGTGCCGGCAACCGACCGTTGCGCTGCGGGCCACCCTTGAAAACAAGGGCTGAGTGTGTGTGTGTGTGTGTGTGTCACGAGCGGGAGAATTTATTGATGAAAAATGCATTGAAGCGAATTCGTTTCTGTTTATCAAAGCGTATGATGAATTAGTGCGGCATGGCATTAGGGGAGATACTGTAGAATAGGAGCGGAAAGGGAATTTTAAGTACGGAAATTATTCCGGATGTGAGTCAACTGAATTTAAACTATTCAGGGTGCAATATAGAAGATCGCTCACTAAAAGCTAATGTGATATTTGGTTCCTCTGATTATAATCCGTAAATATATTCCATTTATTCAAAGTTCCACTGTGCGATTTTATGAAGGTAACAGATCATTGCATTTCAATATAGAGCATTCGAATTTTAAGAGAAAATTTGATTCAAAAACTTTTGGTTGAATATAAATTCTTCCAATAGCGAGTTGCAGGGGAACAAGCAGACTTTGTAAAGAAAATGTACTCTGGAAAATATATATTTTTCATGAACTTTATTCTTCTTTGTTTGTTATAGAGACATTTAACTTGATTTTTCATTCGCCTTTAATTTGTCGTAGACTAAATAACTAAAAATTTAAAGTTACAATGTTTTTTTTTTCTTTTTATTTAGCGAACATGCGGTCCATGTGCCCCGACGATGTTATTTTTGCCAGGAGAGCGCTGGTCACTCGGATCGGTAATTATAATTTGACGGTTTTTTGTAAAATTTCTGATTATCTGACTATCTGTCTATGTATGATCTTCAAAGACTTGAATAGATATCATTGGGAGCTAGGGCCGACACTGGTATTGTGCAAGCACTCTCCGTTATGTTTAAAAGCGAATGAAACGGGCATTTTACAGCCTCTTAAAAATAAAGAACAGAACAGTACAGGAGAGCAATTCCAAAAGAAATCGACAAATGACAAAACATGATTATTTTTGATTCGAATGTAAGCTTGTATTTCGTTTGGGTTGGAGGAAATATGAGTTTTCCACAGCATTTGGAAATTTTTTGACTCAAGTGTAACTTTTGAAAAGGGCGTATCGTATCGGCGAAATTTGTGTTTCATTTGTACAGCAGCCCCCCTTAAGAGGGGGGAGGAGTATCTAACCCCCATAGAAATATTTATTGCATCCTAAAACTTCCACATGCCAAATTTTATTTCAGATTTATTAATACAGAAATTTGTATTTCATTGGATGGCATTTGAAATCGTATTTTTGCCACATCTTATTGGATTTTCAGGTAACGCGAACTATGAGAGGATAGTTCTCAAGAAGAATCCTTGCCTTCAAAAGAATTGAATATGTAGCTTTCAGTATCCTCATGTTGTACTTAAATGAATGAATAATTTATTGGAAATAATATTAATTATTTAATTAATATTAACTAATTAATTAATTCGTTCGGACCGACAATGACCTGATTTAGAAATCGTTTTCTGACTTTATCACTGTCGTTCGGTACGTAGACGTAAAATGGAAATTTCACTGATGGTTCGCAGGGACCGATGCGAACCAGTCGGGAAAATCAGTACCCGGTTCCAGTGAACGAAGCGAGCTCAACATGTTAATGATTGGATTTTTCGATAGGGAAGGCGATCATAGAGGAAAGTGTCAACGTATTCACGAACATTTTTCCACGCAAAACACGTTGTTATGTCTTAAAATGTAGGCTGATACTTACATACAAGGAGGCGATCTGGCGTAGTGGTAACATCCATTACTCTCACGCAGAGATCACGAGTTTAATTCACACTCCCGACATTCTTCCAAAAATGGAAGTAAAAGTGACAAACCAGCCGAAATGAGTTGAAAGTCACTATGATAGAGAGAAAAAAAACATACAATAACATTATTTAACAGAATTACATCCATCCTGTCCATGTGATACACAGAAAATGTTTCACGTGTAGTATTTAACAAGTGATCGACACACTTAACATAGAAGAATAGAAACAATCAAAATGTTACGAGGTATGTTCAAAAAGTAAAGAGCATTTTCTGACTTCGCTGTTTTGGATTGCGTGCATAATTCAATAATCGGGTTGAATAAGCACAAAGCTATGTACAAGCGTAACCAAATTAACTTACAAAAATACAAACCTTTAATTTGCTCTGGGACTGATTATCTACAACCCCAATCAGGAGACAGACCAGAGTCCAGCATCGGACTCCGCTCGCAGAACTGCTGATTCGCAAACGTAAAATCAAAATATTTCGGAATACACAATGTTACTCGAAGGTATAAATCTGAATTCCCGTATGGCCTCGGGGTATGTTTGTTGCACGGATACACCGAATAAATGTTTACTTTTGTGCTTTATGTGATGCTATGTTTTTTGGGAGCTTTGTCGATGAGTGAGTGTAGTGAAACGTATCACAAATAATACGCGTCACAAGCGAACGAGAAATATGCATTTCGATGCATGTTCAGTATCAACTGTAACATTTCGTATACGTAATTTCGCGAAGAAACATCAATAATGTAAATTTTTACGCGTCGCATTTATGTATGCGTCGAACTACTTGAAAATAACTGTAAGTATGTTTGAACTTCAAAGATGGTAGATACAAATAGAGGGCTTCTTCATACATGGGACACATGTATACATTAGCTGTATATACTGAATCGCATACATAAACACATTCCAGCTTTACGGTTGAAGGTTATCTGGCAGGTTTACCAAGGTAAACGGTTTCACTTCAAAGTTTTTAGTCTTTTATAATTTTATCAGTATGCAAAAACTGTATAAATTACAGAGGTGGTAAAATGCGTCAAAACTGGGTTCTGTAATTGCAGTCATCCTACATTCCTAAACCAAACTAAACTGGACCACCTTCACAACGACAAAAACTAAAAAAACGTGATGCGGCCGTTTATTTCCCAGTGCACCGCACCGGAAACATAACTTCAACGGCATTTTAATTACACAAATGCAGCCGAATGGGCAAATTAACTTTCCATGTTGAAGTACAAAAGGCGGTTGCAAAAAAAAAAAAATGGTAGGTACATACTCTGGGACACCACATTTTTCTGCCTGCATAAATATTTTTATTCCATCTCCATTCGGTAGCTGGCGGCGACGGCGGTGCTGTAGTATTCGAAACATGGTTTACCTGCTGGAAAAGTTGTTCACCGACAGGTAGTTTCACAACAACAACGAAAAAATTAAAAATTGTGACAAACTTACAGTGCCATTTGCCATTTGTAGCGGCAGCTTTGTTTGCATTTTTATTGGTTTAATGGTTGTGGAGCGAATTAGAGTAAGAAGCGGGAGGTAACCATAAACTGGGGTACTAAAAGACCAAAACGTTTAAAAAATTACCACTTATTGCGACCATGGCTTCTTTGAAAGCCGATTACTGATATAGGAGGCAGGCGGTGAAGTTGCGGTAATTTAATTTCTTTATGAGCAATTTAATGTATCTTCTTGGATAAATACAATCGCAGAATTTCGAAAGGTTTTACTGTTTACTTTTTGCTGCTTTTCTCAAAACCAAGTGAGAAGAAATGCACTAATCAAAGTTTTCATCAGCCTGATCAGGATATTGTGTTCTGAGGCATCATTCTGGAATTCACCTTGACCTACAAGAATGAGTATCATTAAAGCACCCACTTCACCAATGTTCACCAAAAAACAATCCTAATCGTTCTCACTCTGATAGTGTCAATAGCATTATTTATAAGGCGGCATATTTCGATGGGCAGTGTAAAATATTTCTCTTCTCTTCAATGAGAGAAATCAGATAAGTTTCACTTTTTTAGAAACTCTAGGTAGTTAAACGATGTTGACGATGGAAGTGTTTTGGTGCCAAGAACAGTCCATTGAGGGTAAGCCGTAGTGGGTTGAAATTAGTTAATTAGAATTCGACGAGAAGTCATCTCACAAGAATCCTTCACCGTTTCCTATGGAAACTTTTTTGCTAGATTGGGTTTTGATGGAGGAGAAATTTCCTGCCAACTCCAAAGAGGATCTCGCACCATCTCAGATTGCAGCGAATAATTAGTCATTTAAGCAACTTTGTTTACTTGAATCAAGAAGAATTAGACAACTTTTTGAAAAGGGTCAAAATTTTTTTCCCTATTTCGTACAAAATTTTCGGTTATAAAATAAAATATAGGAAATTATTCAAGCATTCATTCAAAAATATCAAAAGAATTTTGTAGAACAAATTACATCGCAAAAAAAACATTCCGATGATTAAAATTCATTTTTCTCTCTTTTATTTAGAATTTTTGTGATTTTTTTTCCAAAAATTTCGAGAACTGCGCGGTACGAAATTATCCAAATTATCTAGGGATTCTAAATCTGGATCGCGTACTATAATTCAATAAAAATTTCGGGAGAAATTTCACACGTAGAAAAAATCTGTACCAATCTGTACTTTTTGACGAAAATCTGTGAATCTGTACCAAACATAATGAAAAAGTCTGTACATTTCTGTGTGGCAACACTGGCTACAAGTAAAACACATTTTTTTCAAAAGTAGTAGTACTTTAAAAGTACCCATCTTCCGATGTATGGATGACTTGTTGGTAATTGTATCGGCTATACGTATGTTTTTTGAATATTAAAAAATACGTTTTCGAGATTAAAGAGTTTCAATTTTAAAATGTTTATTTTTTATTTTTAAATATAATATTTTCGATATTTTTTGCACTAAAATTCAAAAAAATTCCTACAGGTCGTACTTGATTATATACAGACTCGATTAAATATGATTCGATTATATACAGATTGAACAACAATTTATTTTAAATTTTTCTTATTTTAAATTTTAAATTTTAAGAGAAAAATGTAATATTTCAACATTAAGGTGGAATTTAATTGACTATTATAAGAACGGTGGAGTAAAAATCGTGATTTTTGAAGATTTTGATTGACTTCTTACCAGAAATGGTTTACAACTAATATATATATCGCAGCGAAATAATAAAATTTACCATAACACCTTGAAGGTTTTTCACTTTCAAAATGCTTTTTGAATCCACTAATTTAGAGCTTGAGCTTGGATAGACTGTATAATTCGTAGTTGGTCTCCGTGATTGACCTGAACCAATCAAATTGCACAAAGAACACTCAGAATGACGCTTGGGACTAGCAAATCATTCTCGTTGTGCAATTTTCGGTGATTCGAACTTTAAATGGTCAATAACGACGCCGGCCACGTCCTTACAGTCACCAGGGGAAGGGAAGGAATGTTAGTATGATATTCGCCGCCCGAAGGCCAGAAGAGTCGCCTCTATAACGTGGTTCCCTAGCGTTTATCAAGGAAGGGATGGTTGTTAGTGGGAATGGTTAAGAAAAATCAGGATTCACTGCGGTAAGTGATGTGATTATGTGAATGCGAACAATTGACCTTCCGACAAAAAAAAATATCCAAAAATCTCATGTGAAGAGATTATCTTTAGGTATCCTGAGAAGGAAAACCTGTAAAATTGATACATTTTATATAATATATTATATTAATATATTCTAGTATTCATCGCATGTACTTTTCATTGAAATTCAATCGTGTTGGCGGAGATTCAATAGTGGGAAACCTGAGAAGGTAACCGAAAAAACTCCTCCAAGGCCAACCGATCCGGCGATATGTTCCGTTATTTATCACACCTACTCTGAGCCTGATCATGAACATCACCTCACGGTGAAGCTATTTGTATCCACTAATTTAGGTGTTTTTCTTTACTTTATACTGTACTAAATTTTTTCATCTTTGCATACTGACGTTGCATACTCTTTAATATAGAGCCAGTTTGAGGCGAACAGAGCCCAAAACAATAAAAAAAATTCTATAACTCTGTCATTGTTCAAATTCGATCATATACGTAGAAATATTTTTAGCATAAATTATGATCGTCTATCACCTCCTATGATATTTTGGATAAATTTATTTTTTTTTCATGTAAGATGGTATTTTTTGACTTTAAGAGGATAAATTTACAATATTTTTTTTTATATTAGAGAAACGAAAAATATATGTATAAAAAACAAGCAAAACATTTATTTGTGACTCGACTATATACTGGATTCGATTATATACAGTGAAAAGAAATTGGAGACTGTCTTTGTCGAGACCGCCCTGTATAGTTTCAAGTTAGATTTTTTTTGTAAAAAATTAAGCAAAAATTTGGGCCCTTCTTAAAAAGTAGTTTTATTCTTTTTTTGGAGGTTTCAAGTATGTAAAGTTGATTAAATTACCAATGTCTTTACACCCACAACGTTTCACTGGAATCTGAGATGGTGCTGCCGATGGTCAGCCGAGTTGGCATGGGATTCGTCAGGGGTAATATACATTGTCTCATGTCGCACAGTTTCCACTTTCGATGCTAAAAAGTGCGCTAATTCTTTCGATTTGCTAGTACTAGTGGAAATATTGAATCAGAAACACATTGATTCTGATTACTCTAGTACTGTCAAAATCACAAAATCACTCATTTTCGAAAAATTTTGAAGGTACGAATATTCAAAAACCAAACATAGCCTGATTCTAGATTAATTTAGAGGTAATGAAAGACGTACAATTCAATTTTTTTATATATTCCTTGTATTTTTCTTTCAAAAAATAAACCTTGGGACAATTTTAGTTAGCTCAATTTATTCTGGAGTTGAAATTTTTGGTGACGTACGATTTATATTCATGAACAAATAGGGTATAAATATTGGTATAGAAATATTCTTGAATAAAAATTTGAATCTCAGAAGCGTATGTTTTATGAGTATGAGTATAACTATATGTATGTGTTTTAGGACGAAAAGTTCATTTAAATGTAGATCGTATACCGTATATAAACTATATAAAAAGTAATGTAATTTTTGTCTTCACCACTGCAAAAATCTCCAAATTTTGTTCTGAATCTTTTTGATCTTCATATCAATTTTATCCTTAAGTGCACGCAAAATAATTTCTGCTAAACGTAGCAAAACAATCCTGATTCCCTTAATACCGATCTGCATAGGAGGTGCCACCCTAACTTCGCAATCGGACTCCTCACTGGTTGATTCCTCGAAAAGTCTTCGCTTGACCGGCGATAGTTGCTTGCGACGACGCTGCATCTGTATCTGCACCTTTGCTGATGATGGCTTGTAGTTAGCCTGATGCATCTCGGGAACTGGCCACAACCCTCCAGATCGACGGAATGAGTTGAACAACGCTGTCGAATGAACGCCCATCTTTTTGAAGTGATCACATAGTTCCAGTTTGATATTACACTCGACACATAGATACAGTGGAAGGTTACGCTCCACGTTCGCGTTACTGGCCAGGAATTCGACCAATTGTTTGCGAATTTCCGGATCGTTACGTACATCCACTAGCTTCTCGTTTCGTAAACATACGCGACACACCTGAGCGGAACAGACCTGATGGTCTCGTATCGAGCGACTAGGTTTGATATGTTCGAGTGTCGATTGCTTCATGTTCTGAACTAAACTTTCGTTTTTGTTTTGAGAAATTATCTCCACCCTCAATTTGCTTGCTTCTTTCTGCTACTGGTTGATTGATTACTGATGAACGGAGATATTCGATAGAGTATTTATGTCAAATATGTACGGGAAATATCTACCCCACGTAGGTAACTAATTTAAATTTCATGTCACACAGCTGTTTTGCTGGGTAAATTAAGTGCACAGGTACAAGAATAAGAGAAATCGGGTGAACGAGAAAAGAAACAAACCCTAATAACTGAAGAAAAATCTGAAGTACCATTGTTAATTTATATTGAAAACGTTTGTCGTCATAATTCATCTGACTGTAAGGTTGTTTCTCTGTGCTACAGAGGCAAGCAACCGAAACTATGTTTTCACATTACACTTCCTCCTCAGCATTTGCGCCACTGTCAAGTGAATATAGATCTACAAAAGCTATTCTGTACTAGCCCCCACACCCTCACGACAAACGCATTAAATCATCCACAACCGAGCTTGGTTCTCACCCTACTCTCCGTCCAAAACGTCCGCTTCGGATGAAAAGCGTTTCCTCCTCCTAGCATGTCTTCATCTCTGTCTGGCAGCATACCTAGCGATACCATTTTCCGCCACAGGATCTACGATTCAGTGTGCTCTGGTAATGGTCGCACCCCATGGCAGTTGCTATTGGCTGTTGTTGTTGTCATCCTCAGCTGCTTTTTATTTGTTTAGTCTCCTACTAAAGGGGCGCCACTCTGGCGCCTATCGATGATTATTGAGTGCAGAACATCCACCTCCCCCCGTATCAGCCGACTCTACCGACCCCGCGAGGAGTAGGGACTACTCCCAATCTCTGCACCAGTCTCGCAGCATCTGGAGTTTTCCGGGAAACGTTTACCACTGCCAATCAACGGACGAAAAGTGTAGTGCGGTGTTTGATATGCTGGGTTTAGCGACATTTTAGGAAATAATTGTTTACTGTATTGTTCTGAATAACATTCCTTTAAAATTAATATTGTATCGTTCACGTTAATGAATAGCATTAACAATTTCCTACAACTAATCAAATCTTTTTATGAATTATTCAGAATTACTTCAAATTTCCGCTTCGAGGCTTGAACTGTATATCCTAACATTTCATTTTTTCATTCGTCGTACAACACCCAAGCTTCCTTTCTTATATAAGTTGAACCATTTCACAAATCGAATTTATAATCCGTAGCTAGTTCAATCTTGAAAATTTAATCTTTTTTCATTAGGTAATTTCTCGTTACAGTCGTTTCATTTTGTCCAAGATGGATTTTTTTACGAATTGTTGAGCGGTTCATCACATTTTGTCCAATTTTCTCTCATCCATTACAAAGGATAGCACGTCTACCTATATGAAATGTAGATGTCCTGGATATTCTGGTAGTGTACCTCGTTTTCTTAGTAGAGAAGTTCTGGTAATTCGCGACCACTGATTCCGGGGATTTTTTAAATGGAAATGGCTCACTTAGAATTCGGAGTAATAAAGTCAGCTATATCTCTTTGGATTTTTATGAGATTGAAAAGTGAAGGAGACAAAGTGAATGATATTAATTACACTTAAAACATAAGATATTGAAACGAATTATGATTTTTTTTTTACGAAATCGCGAACTTTTCTCCATACAACACTCCGAATACTCTGTTTTACTGAGCGGCAATTTTATTCCACACTAGCTGACCCGGCAAACTTCGTCCCGCCCAAAATTTGTTTTTTTGTTATCAATACCTTCAAACATTCATGTTTCATGATTCATGTCCAATTCCTATTGGAGTCTTTTAGTCAACCCCGTTGAATTTACCTTTTACTAAAAAATTCCTAGTACTTCTACTAAAACTCATCATTATAATATCAGATTATCTCCAGACACAATTCCCGTTCAAGATTTTTCAACCACTTGAAACGTTTCGTGCCCCAAAAAAACTTCACATGCTAAATTTGGCTCCATTTGCTTGATTAGTTCTCGAGTTATGCAGAAATTTGTTTTTCGTTTGTATGACAGCCCACCCGAGGGGGAGGAGTGTCGAACCACCATAGAAACATTTATTGCATCCTAAAACCTCCACATGCCAAATTTGGTTCCGTTTGCTTGATTAGTTCTCGAGTTATATAGAAATTTGTGTTTCTTTTGTATGGCAGCCCACCTCCCCCCCCTCTAAGAGAGGGGGAGGTATATATAACCACAATAGAATCATTTTTTGCACCCTAAACCCTCCACATGCCAAATTTGGTTTCGTTTGCTTGATTAATTCTCGAGTAAAGCAGGAATTTGTGTTTCATTTGTATTGCAGCCCTCCTTAGAGAGGGGGGTGGAGTGTCTTACCACCATAGAAACATTTATTGCATTCTTAAACCTCCACATGCCAAATTTCGTTTCATTTGCTTGATTAATTCTCGAGTAATGCAGAAATTAGTGTTTCATTTGTATGGCAGCCCCCCCTTGGAGAAGGGGGAGGTGTATCTAACCACCATAGAATCATTTATTGTACCCTTAAACCTCCACATGCCTAATTTGGTTGCATTTGCTTGATTAAATCTCGAGTAATGTAGAAATTCGTGTTTCATTTGTATGGTTCTCAAACTGTCATGAAAACCTACCTTGGCCCCAAATACTCTTACATTCCATTTTTCATGTCGATCGGTTCAGTAGTTTCACGAGTCCATCGAGTCCACGAGTCCACGAGTCAATCAGAAAGACAGACAGACATCACTTAATTTTTTATTTTTTTTTCCAAAATATATATTTTTATCAAGGCTCATATGGCGTTAGCCTGACGGGGCCGGAGTTTAATATTTTGACAGTTTTTCTTATTATCTATGTTAGTAATATGTAACCGATTACTCGCGGTCGGCTCGAGGTTAGTATTACAAGTGTTCTCGTAATTGGGATGTTGCTGTCTCCAATGCTCTGTACGTGTGCCCGACAAGGGATACTTCCTATTGGGATGCAGCTGACCATTAATCAGCAACGCCCCCCTAGTATGTACCCCATATCTAGCGTGGTGCGTCTTCTTGACTCGAGGAATCCAGGATAGAATGGTCACTAGCCGGCGCAATCATCAGCTCGTGTAGAGTTGTCATGAGCGGTATAACCTTTGGCTCTTGTTGAATCATCAGTGGACTGCACAACCTTTGGCCCGTGTATCTGTAAAGAGTGTGTGTATATATTGCCGCGACTAAGTAAAAGTTTATAGATCGGATAGGAGGGATATGAAACAGGGCCACAACGAAGGAAACATCATTAAACGTTGACATCGGCGTTTCTGAGAAACAGGTATAGATGAAGTAGAAGATCAGGATCACGGCTACCTAAGATATCCCGATTGTCTGCCTCGTGCTCTCAGTGCTCTAGAGAGCTGAGAGCGAGCAGCATGGAACCGGATACACGACCAGACAACATGCTCGATGTCGTGATAGCCATCGCCACAATCACAAAGATTGTTTGCTGCGAGCCCAATGCGATAGAGATGCGCGTTTAGGTTGTAGTGATTGGACATAAGCCGAGATATCACGCGAATGAAATCACGACCTATATTCAATCCCTTGAACCATGCCCTCGTCGAGACCTTAGGGATAATCGTGTGTAACCAACGACCGAACTCATCTCCACTCCACATGCGCTGCCAACTAACGAGTGTGTCCTGACGAGGAATGTGAAAAAATTCATTATTGGCAATTTGCCTTTCAAAAAGTGTGCCTTCTGAAGCGCCCACCTTAGCTAGCGAGTCCGCTTTCTCATTCCCCGGAATCGAGCAATGAGAGGGAACCCATGCTAAGGTAATCTTGAATAATTTTTCGACCAAAACACTCAATAGATGTCTTATTCTTGTTAGGAAATAAGATGAGCGTTTATCAACTTTCATTGAGCGGATTGCCTCTATTGAGCTGAGACTGTCTGAAAAAATAAAATAATGGTCGATGGGCAGTGTTTCAATGATCCCTAGAGCATAGTATATCGCACCCATTTCAGCGACATACACGTAACAAGGATCTTTGAGTTTGAAAGAGGCACTGGAATTTTCATTGAAGATGCCGAAGCCAGTGGACCCGTTTATGTATGAACCGTCAGTAAAGAACATTTTATCAAATCCAACTTTTCCATATTTTTCCGAAAATATCGACGGAATAACATTGGAGCGTAGGTGATCTGGTATTCCATGGATTTTTTTGTCGCATGGACAGATCAAAAATGACAGAGGAATTGCAAAAGTATGGGAAGCAAACTTGGTTGAAGATGCCTGGTGAAGGGTGCACGTTGTGGGTAAGGTACTCATGGTATAAAGACATAAAACTTGACTCCTCACAGTTGTAGTAGATTTTCGAAGTTATCAATCACCAATGGATTCATGATCTTGCAACGGATGAGAAATCTGTAGGATAATTCTGTGAACCGAAGAGTAAGCGGGGGTACTCCTGCCAAAACTTCGAGACTCATCGTATGTGTCGAATGCAAACACCCCATGGCTATACGCAAGCAACGATATTGTATCCTCTCCAGCTTGAGAATATGAATCCTGGCAGCTGATCAGAAGCAAAAACTGCCATATTCTAACAATGACAATATCGTTGTTTTGTACATCTGAATGAGGTCTCCTGGATGGGCACCCCACCATGTTCCGGTAATTGTTTGGAGAAAATTGATTCTTTGCTGGCATTTCTGTTTCAAATACGCAATGTGTCTCCCCCAGATACACTTAGAATCAAAATATACACCCAGGTAATTGAAAAACATAGAGTGTTGGATCGTTTTGCCGGATAGGTAAAGCTGGAATTGGGCGGGTTTGTGCTTCCTAGAAAAAACGACCATTTCAGTTTTCTCCGTAGAGAATTCGATACCCAGCTTGAGGGCCCACGTGAACAGATTGTTCATGGTATCTTGCAACGACTTTTGCAGAGCGACGGGATTAGTACCCGTGATGGAAACAACTCCATCGTCTGCAAGTTGTCTCAGTGTGCAGTCTCTAGTTAGACAATCATCCATATCATTGACGTAAAAACTGTACAAGAGGAGGCTTAGGCAGGAGCCTTGCGGTAGGCCCATAAAACTGTAACGAGAAGATTTTGAGTTGCCATGAGGGAAATTCATGTGCTTTTCTGACAGTATATTGTACAGGAAATTATTCAGAATTGGTGAAAGTCCACGATTATGAAGCTTCTCTGAGAGAATTTCCATGGAAACTGAATAAAATGCCCCTTTGATATCGAGGAAAACGGAAGCCATTTGTTCTTTGCGAGCAAATGCGATTTGGATTTCAGAAGATAGCAGCACCAGACAATCGTTCGTCCCTTTACCTCGGCGGAAGCCAAACTGCGTATTTGACAGCAAATTGTTCGCTTCAACCCACTTGTCCAAACGAAGTAGAATCATTTTCTCTAACAATTTACGAATACAGGATAACATTGCAATCGGCCTATACGAGTTGTGATCGCAAGCCGACTTGTTGGGTTTTCGTATGGCTATCACTCTCACTTGCCTCCAGTCATGTGGGACAATATTCAGCTCCAGAAACTTGTTGAACAAGTTCAGCAAACGCTGTTTTGCCAAGTCGGGAAGATTCTTCAACAAGCTGAATTTAATCTTGTCCGACCCCGGAGCTGAATTGTTACATGAGAGGAGGGCAATTGAGAATTCTACAATCGAAAAATTCTCATAATCGCGTTGGAGCGGAATATCGCGTACGACACTTTGTGCAGGAACAGAATCAGGACAAACCTTCCTTGCAAATTTGAAAATCCAACGGTCAGAGTATTCCTCACTTTCATTGGTATGGTTCCAGCCAAGCATTCTCCTAGCCGTATTCCAAAGAGTACTCATAGCGGTCTCCCTTGACAAACCATTGACGAATTTCCGCCAATATCCACGCTTTTTTTGCTTTAATCAGACCTTTCAGTTTGGCTTCTAGAGCTTGGTACTTTCGAAACCATTCCACTAATCCAGTTTTCCTGAATTTTTTGAAAGCGGATGATTTTTCAAGGTAGACCTTTGAACACTCCCTGTCCCACCAAAGTGATGGAGGACGACGTCGGAAAGTGGTAGCCGGTACACGTTTCTTTTGAGCTTGAAGTGCGCTATCGTAAATCAAACTTGATATAAAATTATAGTCTTCAAGGGGAGGAAGTTCATGCATCGAAATGATTGCTTCAGATATTAATTCTGCAAATTTTCTCCAGTCAATATTCTTCGTGAGGTCATACGCAATATCGATTGACTCACTACGTTTTGATTCATTGGCAATCGATAAAATTATTGGTAGGTGATCACTACCGTGGGGATCTTGGATTACCATCCATGTGCAATCCAGGGATAATGAAGAAGAGTAGAGAGATATGTCTAGCATGCTTGCCCGTGCAGGAGGGTTGGCTATCCTAGTTGCTTCCCCAGTATTTAAAACTGTCATGTTGAAGTTGTCGCACAGATCATAAATCAACGTGGCACGGTTGTCATCGTAGAGTGACCCCCATGCTGTTCCATGGGAGTTGAAGTCACCTAAGATTAATCGCGGCTCCGGCAATGCCCCGATAATATCAAAGAACTGATGGCGGTCTACCGTAGTCCTGGGAGGAATATATATCGAGGCAATGCAGAGTTCTTTGCCATTGATTTGTATCTGGCAAGCGACAACTTCAATGCCTGTAATCGATGGGATAGTGACTCTATAGAAGGAGTGACGTTTTTTGATCCCCAATAGTACGCCACCAAACGAGTCGTTACGATCTAGGCGAATAATGTTGAAATCGTGAAAATTCAGCTCGTCGGCTGAACAAAGCCATGTTTCACAGAGAGAAAATACATCACAGTTAGAACTGTGAACTAAAAATTTAAATTGGTCTAGTTTAGGGATGATGCTTCTGCAATTCCACTGTATTACAGTGGTCAATTCCTTGACCTCTTGCGCTGAATTAGGCATCGAGGGAAATGAACGCTGCTAAAAAACCACATTTTTCTTTCAAAAATGTTCTCACAACCGGAAGCAAACATAATACTATGCTTTTAAAAGGATCATTTATATTTAAAGCATTTAAAATGTTATCCACAGGGTCTGAAAGCGCAAGCAGGCCAGGTAGTGGCTGTTGCTTCGACCGCGAAAATGGAACAGACGTGTTCGTTGTTGCTCCGGGAAGTGCTGAGGACCCCTGGTTGGTAGCATGACCACGTAAACCGGGAGGTACTTGCTTCGGCCTATTCTCAGCACGTTCAGTTCGAGGCTTCATTCCAACTTGGGAAGTTTCGGTATTCTTTCTGGGGAGTGATGGAAAAGAAGTAATTTTTCTTTTCCTGATGGCACCCTGCGATGTACCGGAACATCCAGCATTGGGAGCGTCAGCAACAGGCTCGTCGTTCTGCAGAATGGAATAGGGATTGTCCTGTGTCGTTGGCACGGAACTCTTAAGCATTTCTGCAAAAGTCCGCTTGGAACGTTCCTTTAAGGAACGCTTGAGTTTTTCCCCTCGTTGTATGTACACCGGGCATTGAGTAAAATCATGAGGAGTCCCGCCGCAATGAAGACACTTGTGCTCTTTCGCGCAAGGATTCTCATCATGGCTGTCTCCACAATCTGCGCAACGTTTTTTATTGCAACAATAGGCGGCCGTGTGACCGAGTTGCATACATTTGTTGCATTTCATTACCCGGGGTACAAACAACCGAACAGGTAAACGAAGTGCACCTATTGCAACGTAGTTTGGAAGGGCGGAACCCTCAAAAGTCACACGAAAAGAGTTTGTCCGATTGAGAATTCTTTTGTCATTTTTATCTGACACAGATTTCAGTCGATCGCATGCAAGAATCTTCACAGTTTTTAGTGTGGAGTTCTTGAAGCGACCGACACCATCGATTATCTCTTTTCGGTTATTACGCCGTCTATTTCGACGTTGCAACAGGGTACGTATACACGATACTCAATCGCAAAGAGGTCGCAGCGCGTTATTTTGTTCGCTTGGGTCCTGCTTGAGACGACAACTCGTAGTTTGTCTGGCCCCATCCGTGTAATTTCGGTAACGTCAGAAAAATGTTGAGTTAGTTCCTTCGAGATGCGAATGACATTGAGAGGTTTGGATTTTCGTCTAAAGTACACAATGAATGGGCCTTTGGAGCCTTCAGGGTATTCTTTAGGACGAAAATCCTGTTTCTCGTCGATTTCCTCATCTTCGGAACCATCAACTTCGTAAACAGAATTTTCTACCTCAATTTCTGCTTCATCCTCCTGCTCTTTAGGAGGAGGTTCGGTATCGGAAATATTCAATTGCGTCAACGGGGGGTCCTTTCCGCCCTCAGCCATATTAGAAAAATCGGCCAACTGTTCGATATGAACAGAATATAATAATTATCAAAATGAATAAGTACAAAAAAATATTACAAGGTTATGCTGCGGATAATATTTATATTAATTTATTTTATTTATATAAAATTCTAAAATGAAAAAAAGTTCCAATAAAATTTCAACAGTAATTTAACCAAGAAAAAAATAGACACCCCTAATGCCAACGTTTGCCGATTTGGTAAACACACAGATGAACAATGGTGTGAATCGTGCACAGATGGTAGAAGGAATGATAGGAGGAGCAATTTTCGTAATTATTGATTGTAGTCGTTTTTTTATTGTTTTTATGACTTGGACTAGAGAGCGTTATATTTTTTATATTTTTTTCTTAAAAACTGATAATTGTTTACATACATATCTCGGTTCAGTAGTTCATATGTTATGATTTTTTGCAAAAAGACCTTTTTTGATTTTGGGAAAAATGATTTTTCGGATCACCGGTTAACTTCGAAATATCATATCTCAAAAACGAAAAAAAGCCTCACTGATATCGAGATATATTGTGTAAAAAATCCTCAGATTTCAAGAAAAAATATAAAAGATACAGCGCCCTCTAGTCCAAAGCCATGGAAACAATAAAGAAACGACTACAATCTAAAATTTAAAAAAACAAAATACATTTTTCAAAGTTTAACATTTTTTAATAAAAGGCTAACTCATTGGATTCAATATCGATATATCGATTATCTAAATCGGTTCAGTGGTTCAAAAGTTATAAATTTTTTTTAAAAAGTGAAAAAAAAAAGATTTTTCGGACCACCCTAAAATGGAAGTGGGCACCCTAATAAAAAAATAAAAAAATACGGGTCAAATGTTTTGTGATAAATCACTTTTGATGAAAATCTGAGAACCACTATATCGGTTTGTCATAAAAATAAAAATAAAATGGAAGGCCAAATGTGTTGGTAAGCGCAAAACTCCAGGAAGGAACGGTCCGATTTGAGCCGCCTTTATTTTGTTGTGTTCGTCTCTTCCAGTAGATCAATAAAGCGGAGAGAAACATTGGAAAATTTTCGGAAAACTCTGAAAGAAGGATGGAGAATTCGGGAAATTGAATTCCCATATGTTCTACAATTACATCATGACATGTATTGTTAATCCATTTAATGTTTGCGCTGAAGAACTTGATGTTTGTTCGAAAGTGGGAATGGATTCTCAGACAAAATAACGCACTCGTCTGTCTTCCATCTATATAAATATAAATGGAAGGTCAAATGTGTAAGCGCAAAACCCCAGGAAGGAATGATCTGATTTGAGGTGTCTTTATTTTATAATATTTTCTCTATCGAACATGTATTCGATGCAACGGAGAAAAATGTTATTTGCAATTGAAGAATCTTGAACGAGAATTGTGAACATAATGTTTTATTATAATGACGAATTTTGGTAGAAGTATTAGGAAATGTACAGTAAAAGGAAATTGTAAAGGGTCAAAGGGTAATTAATCAATGGAGAGTTCTGCGATGGGACCCAAGAACGTTCGCTAAGTAAGAAAACGTTAATTTTTCAAAAGTATTCATATCAAAAAATTTATAGGAGGTTGTGTCCAAGACACGACCGCACTGTTGACGTAGAACTACGCTGTAGTTTAACTCAAAGTGCTTGCTAACCATTGCTAACCATTCTACCAGTTTGGTCGCCCTGACATGTTTTTTTTTTTATTCTAGAATCATTTGACGATAATTGTTTGATGATTAATTCTTGTGCTCGCAGAACAATACTGTCATCCTTAGTGGAGAAAGTTTTGCTACTGGCTAGTGAAATCAAATCACATACAAAATTTCAGAACGACATTTATTCTCTTGGTGACTAGATAAACGGAATAAACTCTGTCTGTTATTCTCAACAACCTCGAAAAGAGTAGCACTACTTTATTATGATCAAGATTAGCGCAAATGCAATCCTAGTTGAAAGCAGTTTTGCGACTGGCACGCGAGCCCAAATAAATTAATAACTTAATACTACTTATTGAATAACTTGGTATTCCCCAAATAATTTTTTGGTGCACAACCTTGACACCTGCTTCACCATAGCGTTAGTTCAATGTATTGATGACAGAAAACGAACAATGTTAACTGCTTGGAAAAAGGCTGAATATTTGCCTCAGCAGAGATTCGTTACTAATACCCTAGCGTAAATATTTCCCTACAGCCATCTCCCCCCCCTTGTTTATATTTATCATTTCGACTGCATAATTTGCAACACCTCTAGGCAAATATTCCTCTTCATTCTTCTTCTTTTCACGGAGTCTTTATATCTTACGATTTCCCCTTCGTTGCTCATCGATAAGTTGCTCGTTATTGACAGCTCTGTTCGGAAAGCACACAAATGGACAGACAAATGTATGAGGAAATGGAAATGTTTCCAATTTTCATAAATTTAAACCATATACAGACTATGGGATTGTAATGTATAGCATATCAAACAAACCTTAGGGAATTTCCGATTCGTTTGGTATGTAAATCGTCAAAATCCGTTGCAACAAAAATAGTTATTATTAACTTTATTTCATAAAAAACGTAACCTGTTTTCTGATTTGGCACCCTTGATGAAAGACGTCAAAATCAATTTTGGGCGTAACGAAGTTCGCCGGGTCAACTAGTTATAAAATAAAAATCTTGATACATTTGTTCAGCTTAGATGTTAGATGACATCCAAGAATGCAGGGGTATAGTCATCAAATGGATAACTGTTTCGAATCTACAAGGTTTCATTCAGGATCGACCAATTTAATTTCGATCAAATTTTTCCACTAAATCATCTTTATTTACCACCGCATTTCGGCTAGGGGAAATCGCTGGTACCAACGCACTTTGACTTCCGATGACTGATGCAGTTTATACGTTCGCCTTCAGTCGTCGTCCCATGTATCCGCGCTGAGTTTACAGTTCTTGGTCGATTGGTTCAGCTTCGGGTGGACAGACGCCCGGTGACGAGGGGCAACCTATCAAACAAGAAAATCTGAAAACTTTTGTGGTTGATCTTTTCAATGTGTGCAACGCTATGAAATGGTTGAATGTGATGCATTGGGCAGTTGCGCTGTTTTCCTACGGTTCGTGATATTTGTTCCAGGGGATGCATAACTGTATGGAAGGGATGCTGATGCTGATGGGGAAGTGATTGCGCAAAAATGTGTGTATGTGTTCCGAGCCCAAGAGTAGAACGATCCACTTCCAGACAAGACAGCGCCAAAACGCTCGGCTTGTCTAGACTGGGACACAATAAATTTCCAGAATTCGGTGTTTGTTTCGGGTACGACGAATGATATGGGAGCTTTTGTTGGCGACGAACGTTATTGGATATGTAACGAGTAGTAGTATAAAAGAAAAACGGTAGTTACGTTTGCTTAAATGGCTCTATTACTTCAACATACTATGGTTTTATTCAGAGTGCAAAGTCTCTGACCGCTATCCATAAATTAGCTTAGTTGATTGTTGAAGTACAAGATTGTTTACAGTTGGCTTCGCAACAGACGAGAACATCGACAATTTGTCGCTATCCGATCCATTCATTGTCACCCGATAAGAAAGCTTCGTCCGATGATAGCATCGAGATTCTGCATCAGAGCGGATTCAATTAATTCGAAATCAAACATCAAATTAAATGCTCCTTTGGTGCGCACACAATCACACATACATATATACGGATTAGTGGTTTTCCAACGTTGCAGCCGTTCATCTTCCTCTATCTAGCGAAAATTCGAGACCTAATTGATAGATAAATAAAGCAACTCTACATTGTCTAGCATCCGAGCTCCGATCAGGCAGCCTTAGATCTCTGCATGGTACGGGTTGGGTGATATTGTGATGTGATGTATGTCTGTATAATGCTTGGGTTCGATTATCATCGTGATGTCGATTTGTCTCGCTTGTGGAACCAATTATGATATGTCTCGGATGGCTGCCAAACTATCGGTCAACTTATCTAAAAAGGTTCCTTGAAATTCACAAACCTATCAAGAACTTAATAAACAGCATTATGTGGTCACCATGAGTTCGATTTTCATGTTTATACGGTCCCCAAAACTGACAGGCAACCCTTCCGGTTCTCGCTCAGATAATCATTATGATGACTGTGATGACACTGGGGTGATTGTTTAAATTGTGTGAGATTAAAATTAATGGGTTCGAAGCTAAGCGAGACGACTCAAGAATTCATGACGAGTTGCGAGCCCTCCGCTCATTACCACCCTCGCGCCAAGCGAATTGAGCCAGTTTAAATGTTTGTTATGTAAATATTAATTCATAATAACCCAGCATGCACGGAATCGGAATTCGTACCGATGAAAACCAATTTGCGGTACTCGATGAAAGAATTTGCTCTTCTGATTGGATAATTAAAAGATGGACTGCAATGTCCATACATTATCGCTGTCATACACGCTATACGGTCTCAGCAAATATGCGCTTTCCGAATGGTAATAAAACATCTTCCTCCAGCTATGAATCTGCTGAACTTCAGCTCATTTCTATGCGATCGGGAAATGCACGTTACGTTACGGATGTACGGAGCTGGCTCGGCCAAGCGTGGGTGAGCAGAAGAGATGAATCATCATTCCTTTCAGCACATCGGGAGCATCAAATTGGGGGAGGGCAAAAACAAACACGACCAAATGGCGCCACAACGGCGGCAGCATCAGCTTCACAGACGCAGAATTATCCGTACATATATGCGGATGTGTGTTTGTATGTATGTGTATGTATGTTTCACAGCAGTCAGCAGACCCGATTCTTGCTTTTCGGGACAATTCTACTTTCCCGATGAATAATTTATTCTGTGGAGGATGTTTGAATGTACATATGGCTATGTTTAGGTGGGTTCAGGACACACAATGTTTGGATGTTTTTTTTTTCCTGGAAGTTTGGTGTGTTTGGAATACACACGCAAGTGCAGCTTTCCTTGAGCGCTTCGAGTGACCGGGCAAGTGCTGATCTATAATCGAGTGAGTTGCTCCAGTTTCGATCTGGGTTGAGAAATGGAATCCGTGAGCAGCGTCGACATTGAAATATTGCTTTCAACTAGTAGTATCGCAATGCTGACAGGCAGGGATTTTCACTGGTTCAATTTCCTGACTTTTGGGATTATTGACGGTCATGTAAGTTGACACGTGGCGAGAGTGTAAGTAATGGTTTGGACATTTGCGTTCTATGATGTAAAAAAAGTTTTAGAACTGCTTCCAGCACTGATGCAATTGCTGGGTATCATTGAATTAGATTATTATTAGAAAGTACGTTCCATATCATCCGGGTTTTTTGTGGTTCTCGTCCAAATGAATTATTTTGTTTTAAAATTTGAAGCCATTCACTCTTTTGGTGAAGCGGCAGGCCAAAATGTGTGCCTATATCGCAAAATCTCACTGTTGTCATGAAGAGTATGAACGAATCTGCAAAATTCTTGGTAGCTTGGACGACGGAAACAATTTTGAATTGACACAATAACTCAAACTTGTTTACCTTTTCACACATTGTGTGTACTCTGATTATCATCTGTCCTATTGAACGTTGTCGCGTCGACTTAGTATTTTTCGCAATTATTGGGATGGTCACTAAATACTGCTGTTTTGGGACGAACAAGAGCCAGAGTGGATTCAAGTACAGCAACTCTGTAACTGTTTGATTGAAAACATAAAAAAATATGATCGAATAAAAGTGTTTTTCCATTAAAATGAATAGGAATCAAACTACGGCATGTTTAATTTCCATTATCCACAGTTAACCATCATATGCCCCACGCTTGTTTACTTGTTTACCAGATCAAAACCCTATCAAGAAGGAGGAGTTATAAGGAGCGATCGTACGAATAGTAGATGCAGTTTGCAAGCAATATGAGTGATTTGAAGAGCTTAAACGAGCATTATCCTCTGCGTAGAATGAGATAAACACTACAACATGGCGCAGCTTGGTCGAAACCACCCCGAATGGGTTATTTGAACTGATTAAGAACTGAAGATGAAGACGAGTTAAAAAACTTATTGTAATTCATGTGAAATTGACGTTAATTTTGTAAAGGAGTGAGAGTTTTTCCATTTGGTTCTATAGTTATTAAACACTGGAATTTTAGTTTATTGAATGTTTCGCGCTTGGACACAATAATAAAGTTGAATTGGCCAGTCATATAAATGAAGATGGTTCAATTCATCCGACTTCTTACATATCTCTGGAAACTCATAAAAAATAAGTGGTTCTATAGTTATGAAACACAGTGTATTCAAGCCCTTTCATCTATGTATCACCATTTTGTGGGCCATTTAAAATATGCTTTTTTCATAAAAAACGGTGGTCTACTGGTCAATCTATTTTATTTGATACCCATATTGATGGGGTTTTGAAAAACAATACAGTTATTGCCGTTTTTTAGAGATGGCGATTTTAAGTTTGCATTTCTAATAAATAATTGCGTTCTACTAGTCAATTCCTTTCATGTGATACCCATATTGATGAGGTTTAGGAAAAAAATATACAGGGAAACTTTGATATAACGTACCCTCGTTATAACGTACCCTCGTTATAACGTACCCTAGATATAACGTCACTCGATATAACGTACATTTTACCTCGATATAACGTACACATTTCCAAAGTGTAAAGGAATTTTTTTTTCAATTTTTTTTTCTGATAGAACAATGAATTACCTGTATTGTGATGCTGAAACAAGTTCTGTGCCTTCAATAAATCCCGAAATACAGCTGATTTTGTGATTCCGGATTCTAAATGAGCTTAAATCAACAGTACGAAGGAAAACATCATGAGAAAGGCTGGCTTCGTCTTCTGATTGAAGTTATTCATTAACTTTACTAAAACAGCAACACAATAATGTATTATAGACTACGTTTGTGAGTACTTTATTATGCTTCGATATAACGTACAATTCGATACAACGTACAATTTTGAAAGTGAAATGTACGTTATATCGAAGTTTACCTGTATCTATCGCCATTTTGTAGTGGCTACCATTTTGGATTTATATTTTTCTAAATAACTGTGTTCCACTAGTCAGGCCCTTTCGTTTGATACCCATATTGTGGCCATCTTAGATTTGTATTTTTCATAAATAATTGTGTTCTACTAGTCAAGCCCTTTCATTTAATATCCATATCTATTGAGTTCTGAGAAAATATGTGATTCGTCATTTTGTAGCGGCCGCCATCTTGGATTTTCAAGATAATGAAATAGTCAGTTTTATAATGATCGGCGGTCGGCAGGAAGGGGTTCAAATTTCTATTGTTGTGGGACAGCACTACAGACAAAAACGTTACAAACATGTTACAGGGCAAGCTGAAGAAAACCGTTTAATAAAAATGAACAAGCATGCGAAAATAACAACGACTTGGCCTGTCTCAAAGTGTACTGCAATCTTCCTTGCACACACAAATGTCTTAATAATTGTCTACAGCCATTGATGGCTTGTAAACTTGTAAAAGAACTTTTACCACTTGTTTTTTAATTCATTTGAAATAATTTTCAACAACCTCTTTGCGATATTTGCAAGCATTTACCCCTTCCTCTATTTTCTCTCAAAATTCTTGTCGTTTATTGATGTTCCTTTATGTTATACCTTCCATGGTTTAAGGGAGTGGTACACTATAAACATCATAAAAGTATGTTTTTTTCGCGTTTTTTTTTTCAACAATAAAATAAATTACTGTGATTAATCTGATATCACAATTTTACTAGCTATATATTACTTAACAAACAAACAAACAAAAATTGGTGTCAATTGGACTGTCCCCTGAATAGTCGCAACCGGCTTGTTGAACACTTGCAGCCTAAACCTTGTAAACTGGTGGGAGTTCTACAAGTTTTTCTAGTGGACCGATTTCAACCAATGATTTTTTTTACGTAATCTTGGATATATTTCCTGTCATTGTACGTAGGATTTTTTCAAAATATTGATTTTTGACGTAATGGCGACATTTTTGTATTGCGTGTTTGTCTCAAAAATCGAGACAAAAACGTTTACCAAAATTTTATTTTTCAAAATATCAAAAAAATCCTACGCATGATGAGAATCCGGAAAAACTATTTCATCAAAATCGGATGGACCGTTCCGGAAGTAGAACTCCCACCATTTTGCAAAACTTTGTTTCGAGCAAAACGCGTTTTAAATTTCGGATCCGCGCTCCTTACGCCAAGATCCACCACTTGGCTTGTAACTTTGAAACGGAACATCGGACAAACTTGGGACAAAAAGTGCAGTAAAGTGGACATCCCAGAGAATGTTTTCCCCAGAAAATATTTTATATTTTTTTTTCAAGTTCCCTTTGTGGACTACCCCCATAAAATACCGTAAGGGTTATCTTGCTTAAATGATAATTATATATTTGAATTCAAGTTATCTGATGTTCAAAGTAATAACACAATCGAAGGATATCCACAGAACATGAATCATGATTCTTCATTTTTATTACATAGTTTCATCTATATTGTCGTTATCCTTTTGTTTCGCTTTCTTAATTCGAGAAATTTCAGTTCTACAAGTTTTTCTTCCTGCTTCATCCGTACTTCCTGCTTCCTCAACATAGCTAATGTTTGGATTTCTTTCTTTTTCCGTTTTAATTCAGTTTTCCTTTTCCTTTCCTCAAGTTTTTGGCGCTTCGTCATTTCAATAAACTTCTTCGCAGGTTTTATTTCTTAATAAAACATATCCCAGGACTCGCTTGTGGCTACTGAAGGAGTAACGTGAGGCTTACTTTCACCGTGAGTTGATGAGTTTCCAGGACACACGAAAACATAGGTAGGGTTCAACGTTTCTTCTGTTAGAAGTTCATCCAGTTACACATCGTCCATTAATCATTCTTCCCTCATATCCATCCGCTGGTCTGTAGTTGAAGAACATCTGTATTATTTATACAAGATTTCAAAATATTTTGGTGCGTTCTATGAATCTACGTTTTGCATCCATAATAGGACTGCACATTTTTTGAAGGAAAATTACATTATACTTGATTATATTTTACAGTCAAATGCGAAACACTTACCAAGGTATAACAGTAAACTTAAAAAAGTGGTTGGAACTGATGAAACACGAGAGAAATTTAAATATTGATGAACGGTTGTGCTCACGATAAGCGAACGTCAAACACAAACGATAATGAGTGATGCTGTTGGATTGCTTCCTACTACAGGTCGGACTCGATTATCCGGAGTATTGATTTTTTTTCACTCCGGAAAATCGAATCCTCCGGATAATCGAGTCATAAAAAAAAGGATTTTCTCTCGGTAAACGTAATATAATTATGAATTGCACTTATTTATTAAACGGTTTTATCTAGGTTGACCAGTTCGTATGTTTGTGACTATGTAACTTTGTAACTTTGCAATTTTGTCTGTAGCGCTGTACCACATTAATAGAAATTTAACACCCTTCCTGTTGACCGTTTGATCTGAAATTTGGAACACATCTTTATCTCTGGTGTCATTATAAATCTTCGTATCCCATGATCTTGAAAATTCAAGATGGCGGCCACTACAAAATCATGAAAACAACTGCGTATTCCATGATCTTGAAAAAATCAATTTGGCCGTCATGAAAGTTCTGTAATATTTTACGAATAAATTTTACAAAAATTTGAAATGACGGAAATTACTTTTTGAGTAACCCGATAGATTCTGTTCTGAACAGCATTGGAGAAGGGAGATGATCCAAAAAGTATGTAAAGTAGGAAAACGTAAAGGATAGCAGCGTTAAAACTGAAAATATAATCTAACTATCCTTCCCTCAGTTTCTAGCTAGCTTTTCGTTCGAATGAGAGGCAAAAGAGAGTATAAACTTTCTGTACTGAAAGTGATCATTTCGTTTTGGTTCACATGTTAAACGTTTCGCTAAGTGCTAACCGAAGCGGAGTTCTCTCGTTCTCGTGTGTGTCATGATTCGTAGCATGTAACGACAAACGAATGTCTCTGAGGGAAATGCCTGCTACAAGAGACCTATTACAGTGGATATGCTATAGTTTCGACTTACTAAAAACATTCCACATTTTCATGTGTAATGCGCACGTTTTTCAATAAGAAAACGATGTCAAAGTAATATCATGAACAATTCCAACAAGAATCATCAGTATGGAAAGATAAGAGGGGAAATTATTTTCGATTAATACGACCACAAAGGGTTAAATATGAACTTCACCGTATTGTAGAAAGCTATATGCCATTAAGCAGAAATTGTTCAAAATGATATTGCAGAACGAAATGTAGAGTCAATATATAGCTTTTATTTTTTATTTTATTCAAGTTTGTTATGTAGTTTTTGGATAAAATTAAGAATAACACCTTAAAAACTACTTACTTTTAAGTTTTTCACTTCTAAAATGTTACTTAAAACCACTAATCAGGAAGTGGTTCTATATCGTCTTTTAAATTACCTCATCTTTCAAATGAAAGCAACAGAGTTGTCGTACGTAACGTAGTTTTTGAATTAGAGCCAGTTTAAGGCAAGCAGGCTCCAAAACAAGAACAACGTGTAATACAACAATACCTCTGTCAATGTTGAAATTGGAATATAAAGGGTGTTCGGATCAAAAAGTGGTCAACTTAAATTCGCCGTATTTTTTCTAATCATTCATATAAAAAACCTGATCACCCCTCATTTTGTATGTGTGTGTGTGTAGAATGATGCCTCTATTTGGATTTTGACATTAGATTTTTAGTTATCAAAATGGCGTCAAAGCAAGAGGAGCGACGAATCAAAATTTTGTACATGCGTCGTGAAAATCCAAACTACACGCACGCAGAAATAGCAAAATCGTTGAATGTGACCAAATCAACCGTCACCAAAGTAATAAAAGTGTTCGGGGAACGTTGGTCAACAACTAGAAAGCCTGGATCTGGGGGAAATCGAAAGCCAGGAGCCGCAGTGACGAACAGAAGAGTGGCTAGCGCTTTTAAGCGCAAACCCAACCCCTCCGTTCGAGATGTCACAAATAAGTTGGGAATATCGTCTACAACCGTGCATGAAGCTAAAAAACGATCCGGACTATAGAATTATAAGAAGGTAGTGACTCCAAATCGCAACGATAAGCAAAACCTTACGGCAAAAACAAGATCTCGGAAGCTGTATACGACATTGTTGACAAAGTTTGATTGCGTGGTAATGGACGACGTAACTTACGTCAATGCAGACTTCAGACAGCTTCCTGGACAAGAGTATTATACAGCGGAAAGGTGGCAGACATTTTCAAGCATATTAAACTATCAAAGTTCGCCAAGAAATATCTCGTTTGGCAAGCTATCTGTACCTGTGGCTTGAAAAGCGACATTTTCGTTGCAACCGGGACCGTCAACCAGGAAATTTACGTGAAAGAGTGTCTTCAAAAGCGTATGCTGCCTTTCCTGAAGAAACATGACTTTCTGTGCTGTTTTGGCCGAATTTGGCATCCTGTCATTATGGAAAAAAGGCCAGGGAGTGGTATGCCGCTAACAAGATGCAGGTTGTGCCCAAGGATAAAAACCCTCCCAACACACCAGAACTTCGCCCAATCGAAAAATATTGGGCGATAGTTAGGCAGAACCTTAAGAAGACCCAAAAAACTGTTAGCAGCGAGAAGCAGTTCAAAGCAAACTGGCGTTCTGCGGTGAAGAAAGTGGATAAGGTGACTGTACAAAATCTGATGGCAGGCGTCAAACGAAAGGCTCGCCAATTTGGACTAGGTCGACCAGAATCTTAACTGAGTATTTTTTCCGTCTTTCATACATATTGAACTTCAAAAAGAAAGATACTTTGATTTTTTTTTTAATAAACAAATAATCGATTTACACGCAATTTAGTTTGACCACTTTTTGATCCGAACACCCTTTATGTGTAGAAGGATTTTTTCATCATCTCTTGAAAGAATTCGGATTTTTTGTATGAGAAAGATATTTTATGACATTAAGGAGGTGAATCAATAATCAATCTTATTCTTTATTCAAAAACCGAAAAATATATGCATAAAGAACAAATTAAAAACAATGTTTTGACTCAATAATATACAGGATTTGATAATATACAGTGAAAAGAAATCGTAGGCTGTATATATTCCATAAATTTTTCACATGCTTATTTTTTTTGTGCATAACCTCATGAAAAAGCTCGAGATCGAACTCATCCCCCAACCAGTCGTAAAAGTTCAAAACGTGTTATAATTCAAAGGTGTTCAACAGTTCGGAGTGAGTCGGTGTTTTGTCTTCCGGGTGTAGAATTTTAAGAAAAGATCTGGTCGATACATGAACAAACTACAGCAAGAGTCTCAAGGTTCGATGCACTGTATCCTCAGGCTATATTAGTTCCAAAACCAATTTTGCAACAGCTGAAATGAAAAAAAACCTAAGTTATGCACAAAATTTAGCGGCAAAGCCGGTCATTACTGTGGGGAACTGTCGGATAAATGGTCCGCATTCTTTATTTCGTCATTCAATGTTTCGGGTGGAAAAAGTGAAAGATTTTTGAATGTCGATTTTACTCGCATATGCTTTACAATGCAACAAGCAGCATTCTACCATTCCATTCAATTCGAGAGTTAACTTACATCGTATGGTATCTTTCCCGATGTGGCGTTGCATCAGAAGAATGAGAAGTATATAAAAAGAGATTAGAAGATACAAAATTCAGTTAGAGGCGAATGAACTCTCAGAGTTTAATACCTCTGTAATTCAATTCGATTATGATTACGATTACGATTACAAAATTCAATCACACTTTGGCCAACAATGATCCAACATGATGTGTTGACATTGAAAGTTTATTTGGGAATGTTGTTGCTGTGCTCATTTCTCACGGTCCCTAGGGACGTTGAGCTTTTTGGTAGAAAAGTGCTGACTGACTGGGACCGACAGTTATAAAATAATTTAATAAAATTATTTACGGTTTGTTTTCAGATGTTTTACGAAATGTGAATGCTTTCTAGTCGAATTGCTGACTATCTTCTATTAATACAATAAGTATCTTTGGAAACTTTGGAAACCGACACTGATATTGGCACACGCTTTTGATGCGCGCTGATTGGAAAGCACAACAAGAAAAAATCTTAACGTGTTAAGTTATTCTCATGTGTACTTAAACTTTTACCAGTTATGAGACAAAGTTTCGATCATGGCAAATGTTCTAGCACCACTTTTTGTATGATAAACACTGATGGAATTAATCATTCGACCGCATTTTCTTCCTATCGAATATTCTAATGAATTCATCTTCAGTTTCGTTGTTTCTTCCTGTTGCTATTACCTGTGTATTGGATGAGTGCTGTTCTACAACGTACAAAATACGAACAATAATGAATTCATAAAGGATAGAAGGATAGAAAAATAATCTTTAAAAAACTAATGCATTAAGGCTGAACAGCAGTAAACAAGCGTTAGTTTGGTCAGTATGCAACCTCCAGCCTTCTTCCATCACCTTCAAGTGCAGAACTGTTATCCACCTCTCATAGATAGTAAATAACTTCTCAACCTGCAAAATCAATATATATACGTTAGCCATATCGTGCAAGTTACCTAGTAGCTTCGCCCAGCCAAACACAAAACCCGAGAGCGTCGTAACCCCCAGAGGTCAACACAAATATTTTCCTTTCTCGGAGTGCCACCCCGGGGAAATTAACTTGCCATAAAGAGTGCATCAATTTCAATCGATATCAAACGCCAGACAAGCTTCTTACGACGCTGTGCAGTGTGCCAAGCGGCGCGCTGGAAGTGAAACTAACCAGCCAACCCGGGCTTAGTAGCAGGTGGGTGTACCTGGATGCCTTCGTGGGAGATAACGTTTTTCGCATCACCATCACACGCTCGAGAAGGTATTGAAGAAAACTTCCATCTAATGACGAAATACAATCTATTTAAGCCACTTGGAGGGAACATTAGTTTGGTGTGGCGAGAGGAATCCAACTGGAATGTGCTTGTCCTCGGTGGAAGAAAATGGCATCTAGAGACAGTGAGAGGGAACTGTTGCACATCTCTTCCGGTGAAATTTGCGTACTTTATCTCAATTTGTCGTCGGATTTTCTTTTGTTAGATCGTTCGATCGCAGCCCAGTAATTCTATGCTAAAGAACTACATCTAACAATATTTATCACAATTCATTTCACATGTTCTCCGCCGTCATTGCAATCTTCGCCGATCTGCCGGTGCACTGCAAGAGCTCCTGCTTGAGGTTTATTTAATATATTTGCTACCTTAACAAGGTTTGTTTATATCGCAATACCTGAATGCTTTTCTCGGTGTTCGATAGTCGCCCGGGAGCATCAGCGAAGGTACTCACCTAAAAGCACCTTAAAGTTTTCCGTGTTATTCTTTCATCACTTAAGTTTATCGTTTCCTAGTAGACGCTGGGAACCGGTTGTCGGACGGCATTGCCATTACCCGTCGCTCGATGGCCATACTTTTATTGCCGAAGTCTTCCGAGCAACTGTTATCATGGCATCGTCCATGATAACGAGAATGCTCTCTCCAGAGGGGAATCGATAAGTGCAGTAGCAATAAACAAACTATATAACCGGTGAATCCAGGCCAGAAGGTAATCTTAGAATCTATGCTGAATGCCGTTCTTTTGCTGGTTGGTTTGGCTTTGGAAATGCATTTTCATGTTCGGAAGCTGCCTTTTGTGACTTGAGTTTTTTTTTACCGATAGAAGTAGAATGTGTTTTCGGACGTGATCTAATGTTTCTCGGAGTCTAGTATTCAGTTTTATTTACCAGACTATGTGAAAAAAGATTCAGTTTAAAAGCTTAGTCACATCTGATTGATTCATCACCGTGAATCCTGAATGTGATGTCGATTTCAAGCATGGTTTTGTTTCTCGAACACGAATCGAACTTTACTACATACATGTTGCCACCACAGACTGCATGCGAATGATTTTCCGCTTGCTTTCATCGAATGACTTTTTGTTCTTCCAAAGAATAATTGTGATTTGTTAAATGAACATCTGACGAGGCTACGACCCACAAAAAGCCAACAAATTGAAATCCACAGGTCACTCTATGCGACAAAACTCCATCACATCACATCGTGTCGTACGACGTCACGTTGGGATACTGTTAATTCGTCTCACCGAAGTGATGTGTCGATAGAAAAAGAAAGAGTTATCCTCTCCATCGCGTCGCTTGGTTGCGATTGAAAGCCGATAGCTGCGGTACCGTTTGTTGGAATCTAATCCATGGATTTTTTTTGTTTGTCTGGCTAGGGCCACACACCATGAGTACTTGGCTGTTGGAAAGCGTTGAGGTAGATTTGCGCCGTGATGGTTTTTCATCATCGGTTCAAAACGGACTTCCTAAGTGCGAGTGAATTCGATGGGATTAAGCTTTTGTCTGCCAACTCTATCTAAATCAAACATCATTTCACGAAATGTTTTTTGACGTTGATTGGAAATGAACACTGTGAACGGCGTAGACAATCCACTTGAATAAAAGTTCAATGACAATCGATATTTTATGTTTGTATGAAAACTGTTTCCATCACACGATTCTCCTATGCTTAGCATTATTTGTGTAATGTTGTAGCTGTTACCAAAACAAATACTGGGTTATTCGAAAAGCGATTGTTTTTCTCTATTTTTTGAACACGTGGTGTCGAGTTTGGCTACTTTTAACACGGGCCTATGTTATATCTATGTTATATCTTTGACATTTTATAAAATCACCATTTCATTAGGTTGGGGAAAAAGGAATCCAGTGAGTCAAACTCAAAACTTTATTGAGATTTGATCAAATCGATTTGGGAGATATGATCAAATCGATCAAATCGATCTGGGTCAAATATGTACCGTTTCGTTGTATAATTTGTTGCCATTTTTGAGGTAGCCTCGTAATGCCTCTCTCATCGAAGTCATGGTCCTTATAGGCCTAGTAATCGATTTTTACAATCTTCTCTTGGTCCCAATTTCTTATCACTCGAAAAGTTTTGCAATGCGAGAAAAAAAGTAGTAATCGCTTGGTGCCTGGTTCGAACTATATGATGGATGCATTAAAACAACCTAATCAAGCTCCCGGAGTTCCTGACGAGTAACTTTAGATATGTGTGGACTGATGGAACACAACACCTCGTCTGTTGACCAATTCTGGATGTTCCTGGTCAATCGTTGGCTTCAAACGGTCCAGTTGTTGACAGTTGTGGTCTGAATTTGCACTAAAAAAATGTTCAAAAAAAATTAATTAAAATTAAGAAAAATAAATTGCACGTGTTTATCTGTTACAGTATCGGCGCCATAAACACGATTCACAATTTCAGCGATCTGGCTTGCATTTTCACTTTCTTAAAAGAAATAGTGTGAAATGTACCGAATTTTCTCTTTGTTGACTTCCACTGTTAACACCCTGTAACTCACAACTGGTTCCATTCAAATAATATTTCTAGCGACAAATGTCACTATTACTGTTACATTAATTTATATGATCGATATTACGTGAGATATTGATCACTAAAGCCAACTACCGAAAAAATTATGGATTACTTTTGCTCCAGCCTAATATATAGCTCGCTTTTGGAAATTTGCCAGCACTGTCTATCAAAATGATAAGCATTTTTATTACCATTCATAAGTTATGGTAAGTAGATGAACATTGGAAAAAAAACTATTCGTTTATCATAGAATCATTTATTGCACCCTAAAACCTCCATGTGCGAAATTTCGTTCCATTTGCTTGATTAATTCCCGAGTAATGTAGAAATTTGTGTTTCATTTGTATAGCAGCAACATCATAACAACGTCATCGACTATCCTGTTGTTCCTTAAATGTACAACAATCCAGAAGTGCAATCTAGAGAAGGTTTACATTCATGAACAAGTTTCGAAACTACTGAGACTCCCGAATTTTATCTATATAAATAAAAATGGAAAACTCCTCCGACTTGCACTGTGTTCACGCGTATTCTAGAGCTTGGCACTCAAAATGCATTCAAGGCGTGTTATTTGGCATGGAAATCTCAACTAAGTACTAAAGCATAGTTCATCTTAAATCTGGACGCATTAAAACGGGTCTATCTCGGAGCTATGTGAGCGAAATAAAACTGTTATGTACTCATAATGTAGGTCTTTTGTTGCACTTTAAAGGAAAAATAACAAATAAAATATTCCGATGTGGTTTTGATGAAATCTCGAACCTTCCGGCGAATACCACTCATCATAGTTTGGACACCCTGTTCGCTGACATCAGCGGCCATTTTATCCCACCATCTCTTCATCTCTATGCATTCCGAGTCGTCCTACCATTCTTCTTCAACTTCTGCTTGACAATTGCTCAATATTTTTCGATAGAGCGTAATTGAGGGCAGTTGGGTGGGTTGATGTCCTTTTCGACAAAATTCACCCCGTTGTCTCGATACCACTGTACCTCTTTGCTGTAGTGGCAGCTTGTCAACTCTGGCCAAAACTTTACTGGTCCTTTGTGAGATCTAATGCACGGAGGAATACGTTTTCTCAGGCACTCCTCCTTGTACATTTTGGAGTCCATGGTCTTGTTTGTCACAGAAACCGGGGTTTTTCGTCCGCAGCTGCAAATACCTTGCCAGATCAAACACTTTCTTGCAAACTTATCGGCAAAAACGAATTTGAACTTGCCGGGGACATCACCCCGACCAGTGGCTTTATATAATTTTTGGCCTGGAAGCTGCCCAAAATCCATCTTCGCGTATGTTTCGTCATCCATGAGGATGCATCCGTCGTACTTCGTTAGAACCTTGTTGTATAACTTCCGGACACGTCCTTCGGCTACTACATTCTGCTTCAATGTCCGGTTTGGCTGCTTACTGGCCTGATAAGATCGTATTCCTTCGCGCAGACGAATCCTTCTGACGGTGCACCGGTCGGCATTGAATTTCTTGGCGATGTCATAGTCCGACTGCCCTGGGTTTGCCTTGATCGTTCTCAACACCTTCAAATGCAGTTTCCGATCCTTAGTTCCACTATGACGCTAGGTATGAACCTGCTGATCGATAGTATGCATCTCACGGAAACGTTTGAGAACGCTGCACACGGTCGATTTGGCCATTTTCGATTTCGCGATGTTTGAACCTGACCACGTCGGGTTTTTGACGTGGGTATCCAAAATTAATTTTCGTTTCGCGGCTTCCATCACGTGTAACTTTTTTGAAACAAAACGAATCGTAATGAAATTTTCAGCACTGATAGAGGAAACATTCCAAAACAAAGTGCTGTCAAAACATTCAAGATCCGACCACTAGGAGCGCTGTGGTATAATATACAGTGCGTCCAGATTTAATATGAACTATTCTTTAATAAAAATGGAAGGCCAAATTTGTTGCTAAGTGCGAAATCTGAACGAATTATCCGATTTGAGCCATCTTTATTTTGTTGTATTCGCCTCTGTCCGTAGATCAATGTTATCAAGTGCAAAATCAGAAACTTTTCGGAAAACTCTGAAGGAAGGTCGAAAAATTCGGAAAATGGAATTCCCATATGTTTTACGATTACATAATAATAAACGTTGTTAGTCCATTCGATACTTGTGCTAACGAAATCAATTTTTGTTCGAAAGTGGAAATAGATTTCAGGATTTCGCGTTTGTGGAGTTAAGCTTCGTGTTCTGTTGGTGTGAACCGAAAATGGCAAAAGATTCTCAGGTGGAATAAGGCGCTTCGAAAATAAATATTATGAATGAAAATTAACTTTTCTGTATTGAACATGTATTCCATGTAACGTTGAAACGTGTTATTTACAAGTGAATAAAGAAACTTGAGCGAAAATTGTGTCTGAAAATGAATTTATATTATAATGACGAGTATTGATAGAAGCAACAGGAAATTTATATTAAAATTTATTTAAAAATTTTGAAATTTATATTAAAAAATTATATTAAAATTTAAATTAAAAATGAAGAATTCTGCTATTAAACGTGAACGTTCGCTTAGTAAGAAAACGTGAAAGATTGTCCAAAATAATACTTTTTTTTTCTGTTCAGTTCAATTGATTTTAAAAAGTGCCAAAGGTATCCGTAGTTTAACACGTTAACTGCCACGTCAGTCACCAGTGACTGACCGGCAGCTCACACATATAAATAAGAAACATTTCATGAAAGTGGCAAAAAGTTATGAGGTAAGAATGAGCAAGAGGTAAGAGTGAGTAGAGGGATAAGAAAAAGTTAAAGGGATGCTTTGTCCGAGACACGACCGCAGGATTACGTTACGATATTTGTATCACATTGATTTTGAATATATTTCAAACAATGCATTATTAAACTCTTCCATGGTCCTAAAAGGACCACTTCATTCGATCGTTAGATATTGTTTGATCAGACCAAAAATGTTACAATCCGGTGAAGAGGGCAGAAGCATGGTGATTAGTCGTTGGATGCTGCATATCATGATAAAAGATGCCGAAGTGAATGAGATATGTTGAAAACTGGTCTCTGTAGCTCTGAACGGGATGCGTTCTTTATGGATAAAATAATGGAAAGTATATATGAAGGGTGAATGAATGTATCTTGATTGGCATTTTCGCAATGGTCAAACGGTAAACGAAGCTAGATGCGTCGATATTTAGTACCATAAAATATATCATTTTCTTCATTGTTCTGAATTGTAATGGAATGCCCAAACCGATTGATGCGAAAATCTGGAAAATACTTCAGGTAAACGTTTGAAGCTTGGAGTTGAAGTTTGGACAATTTTCGAGATGCGACTGATTCTCGTTTTTTTAAATTTGTATCCTCAATAGGGCCCCGAAAGACGTAATCCTACGTCAAAAAAAAAAAAATCACAGGAGGGTTGTGTCCAAGACACGACCGCATAGTTGACGTAGGTTTCCGTTAGGCTATCTGTTGATTTTGGATATGTTTGAAGAATTACATCGTTAAACTCTTTCATAATGATTTGGTGGAAAGGGCCGTTTTGTTTGGTTGTTGGTTATTGTTTGTTCACTCCATCAGTGCTAACCGAGTGATGATGACAGAACGATGGTAAATAGTCGTTGAATGGTGCATATCAGATAAAAGATACCGAAGTGGAACGAGATATGATGAAAACCACCCTCTGTGATCCTAGACGAGTTGCCTTCTGTGTTATGTATGGATGAAATGAAGAAAACAAAACTCACCCATGTAATATAAAATAATTACCAATACCGAACACAATTATCAATTTTTCTCATCAGTAAAAACATGTTACTTTGATAAAGAGAAAACAGATTTGAAATGCAAAAGGTAATTTTCTTTTATAATTTTTACTTTCTGAGTGTTTATTTAACCCAATGTGAATTTTAATTGGCTAACAACACCTAACACTATATTTAAAGCATATGAGAAATCACTTGTTCTAACATTTCTTCACTTTTCCAAATTTTTTTTGATGGGGAAGAATAATATTCAGAATAATTCACTTGATTGAAAAATCCCAAAACCAAATGTATTTGGTCGCAGTGTTTTATGGATAGAAAAAATTAAAATAAACTCTTTCGCTTGAATGTATCTTTCAATTCCAAGGGAAACTGGCAGATTATTTTTCAGCAACGATTACATCTTTCTAGAATCTTCTCGATGCTGGACAGCAACCAAATGAAAATAATTCCCCGCGTGTATGTGTGTGTGTGGCGGCTGCTCCGATGCCTCAAGCGGAACCGTTTTTCGATGCTGATGCCGCCTTTTCAGTGGCATCACTTTCATCCTGATGGATTCCCTTCTGGCCTAAGATGCACAAATAGGCTCTTGGTGACACCGTTCATTAGCGATTTCATGGTAAACGAAGAGCTTCACCACAACAGCGACAACATCCTCCAATCGCTGTTCAATTATAACTGAGTGGATTTCCGATAAATGTCTACGATATAACGCGTAGACATTTATTTATATATATTTTTATCTTTCGAATGAAGTGTTCATCATACCATTTCGTTCAGTTGTTTAGGAGCTATTAAATCTCGGTCTCCAGCGTAACGCTTTCGTTTTCGAAACTTTGATTCTACACCCCAGTATAGAAATGAAAGAATAAAAAAAGCAGAGCTTGGTTGAGCCATTCAGCGAAAATGCGTAGTAAAAAGGATGCAACAAATTCTCAAATCAATCAAAATCAAAAAAGAAATCAAAGAAAATCTCATACAGCCTTTGGTACCCATCATTATAAACAGTGAACCATGATTATATAGAGACACATGTGATATTGAAATATCACAAACGAAATAGAGTTCCTTGTTTGGTAGTATAACTATTAACTATTTATGCGGTATTGATAGTCAGATAGAGTGTCTTTTGTAAAATACCATCTTTATCAATAGAGGCGCAAGCTGCTCTTATGTAACACCCTCTTTTCAAAGAATAACTTGACATCCAGACAGTTGGATATGGTGTTCGACAAAGTTTTTGGAAATTCATAGTTTTATATGAAACTAATTTTGGTTAAATTGATGTTTATAATAATCATCCCGTTGCCATATCAGTGTTTCCTCTAGAGTACCTTTAGGTGGCTCATCGCGAGTTTCTTGAGGAATTAAGTTTGATGAAAAAAATACTTCTGTGCATTCCATGGAATCTTAACCATTGTAGATCTTAGACCATTTTTTCGCAGTTTAAACCAACGTGGTTAGGAGATGGTAATCATGCAAGAGGAGGAAAAAAAATAATAACCAAAATCCATCAGCGTTATTTCGGGAGAAGGAAAAAATTGCCCCTGGTCATAAAAGTAATGTAATGTGAGTAATGTGATGAAAAGGGCACGGAAACTTTCACAACTACTGCAAAGTGCAAACCAAGCACCAGAGTGGAACCCTTGACGTCAACTGCGATTAACCCTTTCGCTACGAGCGTCGTCTTTAGATGACATACGAGTGATACTGCACATCGATCATATCAGCGCGATGTGCATACTTTTCGGCGCAGTGCTCCGTAAGGCGACCGTCAACACTGCCGTATTGAAAGGGTTAAATATCCGCTGAGTTGTGCGGCGAATCCATTTCTGGAAAGTCTACAAGCAAGTATTACAGCCCAAACCTTATGGAAGTGACGGGCGAAACCATGATCTCGAAAGCAGGGGAACTAGGGGGAATACGGTGAGGTTAAGTAAAGTATTGCTTGTGTCTGTGGAAACCTATGTTTTCCAAAATATAATTGCAGTTTTTGCAGTATGATGTACTGTTTTGAATAGTCCATTGTACAATATTGCACAAAAAGTGTTTTCCATTTATTTTTACCTGTCAAGTGAATTTTACATTTGGTGATTTTATTTCCGCTCATAAACGTAAGGAATTCCTTGTGGGTATAATAAACAGTTCTATCAAAAACATTTTGTGGTCCGTCTCCGTCTAAATCACTTGAAAGCTCCGTTTCACCCCACTAGTACAATTATTTCAATCATTTCAATTTTTCATTCTAAACTGAACTCACCTGTATGGTACATACGCTTAGCCGGCTTTCAAGTCATCCGCTTTTGGAAGATGTCATCTTAATCAATAAGCGCAAAAGTTACCAATTCACGGCGCATTCACGTAGAGCATATCTTGCACGTCCAAAAAAAATGAAAGGAGAATGCCCACGTGGATATTAGAGGGAGGAGTAGTCTCATGTCCACGTTTGTTCACGAAGGGGATGAAGTATCTGAGTCGTTTTTTTTTCTGTCCACATGATATGTGGATAGCAATTCCAAAACCTATCCTAATCTACCGTAGCAGCATTGCATTATTTACACCGTTTCACTGATTGTATAATACTCTCAACAGCTTCACGTCAACGCTGGATACTCAACTAAATCGTTTTATCGCAAAATGGTGAAATGAATTCATAGAAGTATCAGGTTGCTCTGTATAGTTGACAGGTGTATGATCCATGTTCGCTTCAGAAGTTATGTTTCTTGTGACAACATACATTTATTAAAGCTGTTACGATTCAGTAAAAACGGAAACCGTTCCACGAAAAGTGCTGTCCGGCTATGTATTTGCAAAAGTCCGGTTGACAGTTTAAAGCTGCCCCCATCCGCTCGACAGCAAGTTCCCTCCGTCATCGCATTGGCATTCACTTCTAGTCTTCCAACTTCAGCTGAATAAATGATAGCCCTGGAAAGTCGGCTGAAAAGTTGGACACAAAATGAATAGGCTTTCGGCTTGTTACCTCGACGGACAAGGAAAGCTCAAGGGAGCAAACGGGGACAAAAACTTGAATCAAAGGTGAACGAACACACAACGTCCTAAGGGTGCGCCGGGAAACGCCTATATTACAGGGATATCTCAACCTCGAGGCGTATCGCAGCTTCCTCGACAGCGACGGAACGGAGCGAGGAAATCGTTTGCAAATTCAAAAACTGATCGCTTCACTGGTCACAGTTTTGTTCCGTGTTGTGTTACATGCAAATAGCAGGGAAGAATCAAAAGTGTGAATGGTAAGGGGATTGAGTCATGATAACTTTACAACCGGAAATAATTTGGAATATTCCGAACAACTTTAGCAGAGCTGTGGCTATGTTCCATACTTTTAGAGGGCACTGTTCTAATTTATCGGAAGCTTACCAGAGCTACCGCACAATAGATCACCCTAAAATTTGTTCCCACTTTTGTCTATCTTTGGGAATGGTTTCAATTTTGTGAACCGAACGACTTCATTGCTGGGCAATCTGAGAAACAATGCGGGAGACAGGCAGACAGGATGGGTTCTTGTTGATGTCGCATAAGCTGAATCATGCTGATGTTGTCCGATGCGTACACCGTTCTTGCTCGCTTGATAGACGAAAAAAGAAAACAAAACATAACGGGAAGCTGCAAGTCATGGCGGGTTGAGTCGTTGTCGCGTTGTCATCATTCTGTTCGCCCCGTCGTCTGATGGGTATTTATTCGGGGAACATTTTCCGCTGCCCGTCTCGTGCCAGATTGGTCGCGGTTTGAGCCATCCCGTGATGTGGCTGTGATGGTGGTTGGATAGCGATGTCTTTGTGATATTCCCACAGCGACTTGCCCAACTGCTTGGGAGAAAGAAAATTATGGTTAAATCGAGACAACCAAACTCGTTCCTGACATGATCAAAGATAAATAGTTGGAAAATTGGGAGCCAACCGGGAACTATTCAATTGTAGGAAGAGCAAGTTTCGTTTAAAAATTTAACAGTCGATGAACTGAAAAATTTAAACCCTCTTAAAGCCAAAAAGGAGAAGAAGAAGAACTGCACCGCTTATATTATGATTTTGTTTCAACATATTTATTAAATCGCGGGGGTACCACTAACAATACTTGTTCTACTTGTAAACATTCTCCGAGTAGCTTTTATTTCAGGAGTTTGAAAACATAGTTAGTATAAAGTAGAGATGAACAAAACGGTTCATTTCAGTGAGCGGCTTAGAAACGTGCTTTCAGTGAAACGAACTGGCGATTTATTCGGATGTCGGAAGACGTAAAAATTAAAGTTTAAAACATTCATCACTGCAAATAATAGCAAAAAATAACTTTATTCTAGGTTTTCTCTAATAAATTCCCATCACAATAATCTTCATTGGATATTCTGGTTTACAAACATAGTCTTTTAGACGTTATCTGCTGAAGGTCTATTCCGTTTTACACTGCAAACTTGTTCTGCCTTCGAGAAGCATTTTTGACTTCATCGAAATTGGAGAAGTGCTGGTCAACCAGGCCATGTTGCATCGATCGAGAATGGTGGTAATCGCACGGAGCAATGTCTGGAGAATACGGCGGGTTGGATAGGACCTCTCATTTTAGCGTTTCCAAGTCTGTTTTGATTGGTTTCGTGACATGCGGCCGAGCATTGTCGTGCAGCAAAATAACTTTATCGTGTCTTTGCTCGTACTGTGGCCGTTTTTCCTTCAGTGCACGGCTTTGAGCATCAATTGTCGTTGGTAGAGGTCCGCCGTAATGGTTTCATTCGGTTTTAGCAGCTCATAGTACACCACACCCAGGTGGTCCCACCAAATAGACAGCATAACCTTCTGGACGTGAACATTCCGCGTGGCCGTCGATGTTGATGCATGGCTGGGGTATCCATACGTTTAGGATTTGTAATGGACCCACTTTTCATCGCCAGTAACGATTCGATGCAAAAACCCTTTCTTTTATGCCGTTGGAGCAGTTGTTCGCACGTGAAAATACGGCGTTTGACTTCTCGTGACTTTAATTCATATGGCACCCAATGTCTTATCTTTCGGACCATTCCTATTGCTTTGAAAAGATTGGAAATGAATTGCTGAGCTACTCCAATTGTATCTGCAAGTTCTTTATGCGTGTGATGGGTCTTGATCGAGTAATCCTTCCAATTCTTCATCTTCAAACTTTTTTGGAGGCCCGGAACGTTCTTCGTCTTCCAAGTCAAAATTACCACTTTTAAACCGTGCAAACCACGTCTGACACGTTCGCTCAGTAGGAGCATGGTCACAATAACCTCTAACAAAATGCGATGATTTCGCCTAAATGGCTACTACTGTGTAATTTACCATAATGTAATGGAACAGAAAACTTAACGCCTAAATGGCTACTACTAACTACTTGTAATTTACAATTTATAGAAACATAAACATATTCACATGTACACTATTAAAACCCGGCTCTGTTACAGCTAAAATGCTAATGAGCCTAAATAAATAAATAAAAAAAAAATGCGATGACTATTCGCAGCTTTTTTCTTCATATTGGTCTAATGAAGTAACACTCCCCGCAAAAACACTCTCGTTGGTACGAAATTCGACATATTCGTAGTGGCAATAACTATATTGTTTGCGCTTCAACTTTTTGACATATACTGAAAAAGGCGCACAATGACAGTAGCTTTCGATCGAATATCTGGAAATTTGATTCACTGGAATAATAATCAAATTACGCCATCTGTTGTAAAACCGAAGAAACTTACCGGTACACCTAATATTATTCTAACTCTTCATAACGATGAACTATGTCGTCTGCAGCGATTCTGATTTACGTAATCAGCTCCTGTACACAAAATACTTTATACTTAGAATACTATTATTGAATCCTCCGATTTGGTGTTGAAGTAATGGAAATCAGTGTAAAACCGACACGGTGGATAAAATCACCACCCTCTGATTTTTTCAGTTGAGGAGGTATTCTAGTGTAGAGGCACAAACTTTGGATGTTTTTGCGAGCGCTGAATAAATTGAAATGAAGTATATTTTTAGTACCTATTATTTCATTATTTGTTTATTTATCTTTCAGCAATACAACAAGAACTAAACGGAAACAAATATTATAGAATTAGAATAGTTACAGGATGACGAAGTAGAGGCGGATCGATAAGAAGTTGTGTTATACTTGTGTCATGTCGTACATGATTCCAGCCCTCCTGATTATCCTAGACAGAAAACATCGAACAGATTCTGAATCAGTAAAGATGCCGCTTCAGTATGAATCTCGGACAAGCCAAGAAAAAAATTTTTTTTCAACAAATGGTTGCTGTTTTTCATGAAAATTTAAATTTTTAAAAATAGTAAAATAAAAAATAATATTATTATTAAGTTTTTCATGCGATGAATGATGTATAAATATTTATTCATAATAAATTTGGAATAAATTGATTTGGTGAAACTTGTGTGGTGAAATTTGTGTACGTCAGTTTGAAAAACCAAGTTTCAAGAAAACGCGTTTGAAGTTTTGTGTGAATGCCGTACTAGATTAGATATCGCTTCACAAAAATCACTAAAATTCGATAGTCATTCAGTGAAGAAAGTATAAGGGTCTGTGCTTAAGGTCACAAAAAAAGCCTCACGTAGGATTTAATTGTTCGAAAAATATTTTAGAATTAACTTCATACAGAATACTCAAAAATTTGTAGACTTTACTAATCTAATATTCCAAATAGTGGCTCTGAAATGAGTTGCGTCCATCAGTTAACTTTGGAAAATTATATCTTAAAAAAAGAAAAAAATAGCATCTCTGATATCGAGATATGTTATTTAAAAAATCCTCAGCTTTCAAAAAAAAAAAATAAATTATATATAGCTTACAGCCAGTTAAAAGCCATGAAAACAACAAAAAACGACTACAATCAATAATTACTAAAACAAAATCCATTTTTTTGCTGGTTCAATATTTAATAATTCAACATATTTAATAGGCTAGCTAATTGGCTTCAATTTGATATGTCGATCATCTAAACCGTTTCAGTGGTCAAAAGTTATGAATTTTTGAAAAAAGTCATCTTTGGAAAAACGTGGACCTTTCGGACCTCCCTCAAATGGAAAAGGTCACCCTAATGAAAAAATAAAAAAAACACGGGACTAATATTTTGCGATAATGATCAAAACTGCCACTTTTCATGGAAATTTGAGAACCACTATATCGGTTTGGCATGGAATGTCTGAATAGAAATAATTTTGTTTCAAATGTTGGATGTTTTCAGTTATCTTATACCGTTCTGAATCATATTTCGGACAACATCATATTTCGGACACTTTGTTCTAATATCTCGTTTTGTGTTAAAATAGGTATTTGTCCAACTACAAACAAAACTCGAGAAATTATTGCACTACGTTTCGGAGATAATATATACAATTACAATTTGGTAAGCAAACTGAATTTATTTGCTTTTATTTCAAACGTTATTGGATTGGCTCACAAAGGTCCGATAGATAGGTCCGATGCAACGATAGTGGACTGTTCTAGAAATCTTTTTCCGATGAGATCGATAGCGCGTACCAGACGGAAAATTCAGTCTCGATGGACCGACGCGAGGCTCAACGTGTTGAACGGATTGGCTTTGTAGTCAATTGAAAGTGAATGTAGTAATGTCTATTGATATTGATTTTGTGTTCAAAAAATTTGCTGCTGTTAAATCGAGAATCGTGAAGATCGTTTCTAATAATAATTTTGAATTTTCATTGAAAAACAAAACAAAAATTTGATATTAAGGTTTGATTGGAGGAATGACACTTAAGACAAACACCCCGGGTGTCACCCACTCACGCTACGCCACTGGCTGGCTGAAATTTCTATGCCGAAATTCGAACCATTTGTACCGCTAACCTGAGGCTATATCAGCAGCTATGAGGTTCAATAAGCCATCAGTGCACAACTTTTTTTTGCAGTCTAAATACATTCATTTGTTTGTTTCTTTTTATCATTCAAAATCGTTGCTATCCAATTACGCATCATTTCTCAATATTCCTCCATATAGAGTGTTCACATAGTATATGGATTATCTTTTTTTTAATAGACACTTTATTGATTTTTTGTTTTTCGTTGATTTTCAAGAGCTCGATTATTTTTCCCTCTCAATAAATCGAGCAAAAACGCCTTTTTGGAACCTACTAACGCAGGCGCTTCCCTTAGAGATGTTTATTGCATGATTCATCTATAAGCCCTTGTCAGCAAAACCCTGTCGAAATCATTGGTGGAAAACCGCAAGGTTGACGTGGGACTACCGTCGGCTTAGTAAATATTTATTTGTATTGATTAAAACATAGATTGAATGAAACAATTTTCGAATTCAATTGAATTCAATATATTTGCTGTGTAAGTAAAAAATTCGAACAAACGCCATGTAATGTAAGGTCCTTGGTTTCGATAACTGTGTTAGGGAATACATGTCGGTGGGAACAAAGCTCTCTCCAACTTGCATGTACAGTGAAAGCTCTCTATAGCAACATCGCAAGGGACCGTCGTTATAGAGAAATGTCGCTATAAAGAAAAGAATTTCTATGTGATTTTGAAGGGACCTTTGGATATGTCGTTATAGAGAGATTTGTCGCTATAAAGATTGTCGCTATAAAGAGCTTTGACTGTATTTGCAAAGCCGATTTTCCCAGGTACTTTGGTTTTGATGGCTGTGTTGGGGAAACAATAAATCGGGCCAATCAAAACGGGGCAGATGGGGCGTTTAGATAGCGCTTGATATTTTACAGTTATTCAATTGCATATCTCAGAAAAAATAACATTTAATCAATTGTGATAGCTGAGTAAAAATATTTCTTATCAATTGATGCAAACATCTTTCCGATCCATGAAGAAATGTTCGAGTTATAAGCATTCGAAGTCTTTAATTTTTTCCTGCATGTTCTGTGTTTAGGTTTCTATTTTACCTCCCATATATTCCGGTTAGACGTAATCCCACGTCAAAATCTGCGTTTTAGAATTGAATTACAAGATTGGAACGTTTTGGAAAGCTACTGGAAAACTAATTTTGAAATTCGAAATTTTTAGTGAGTTTTTAGTGAGCTTATATTGCAAAACTGTTTGTGTATTCGTTAAAATAGAACCTTTAGGACACGGCAACCAATCCGATTCTGATCAAAAGACAATCTTAAACTATTCGATTCTTTTCCAATATCGTACGTTATATGTCATATAACCATGCGCAAAGATCAGAGACTGGAGCCGAAAGGTTAACTCTGAACATATTATCATGTTCGAGAGGCTCTACTGTATCAGTGACAAAGAAACTTTATACGGATCTCGAAGTGGAGATTATTGCTAATCGAACTCCATGAATAATCAACTTGTGCGGTACTTCCCGAACGGTAGCTCGTTTTCTTCCTCATTGGATGTGATTTATAGCATGAATATATTCTTCGGTTTATGACCTGCTTGGTAAAAATGATTCGAAACAGTTTCGGTGAGCCATTTATGAGTCAGAGCATAAAATGTTGCTTGCTTATTCCATTTGTATCTAGAGTGTAATTACCATAGCCTCATATTATGAAATTGATATCTGAAATGCAAGTACACCAGTCGAATTGAATGAGTTTTTGTCTTGAAATAGTCTCATCATATAACGGTAGAACAATGATTTTATAACGAAAAAAAAAATTAAGAATGCGGCTTACGCAAACTCAGTTACACGTAATTAGATGAATGATCTCTCACTGCCAATGGGAATAGCTCACATTTTATTTGGGTTACTCTCAGAACACTGAATTCAATTCTTAATTAGTATAAGAAAAATTTGGATGGTTTAACCCAGGATTCTCAAAGTGGACGACATCGACCCCTTGGGGTCGAAATCGGTTTCTCAGGGGTCTATATAAATAAAAACTGACTTTGGGGGTCGAAGAGTGCTGCAAATTGACCCTTATCAATAACAACAAGTTTTCATTTAAAATTTTCAAGATACTGTATAAGTTGTGGTGCGTGAACCAACTTGTTAAAAGAATGACTAATATTTTAGTAGAAAGTATTATTGTTGCAATTTGTATTAATAATTATCAATTACACTTCATATTGACTGAATTTAATGTTTTTTATGATATTTACTCAATTTAATGGATGAGAATGAATGCAATGTTTAAGTAAGTAAGTATTTTGTATGAATAAGATGCAAATAAAGTTTTCAAATAAATATGGCTATGGAGGTTGACGATATCATTTCATTTTGGCTATTTTAACCAAATAAGTTTGAGTATTCCTGGTTTAACCCTTTTATTGATAAATAGATATAACTCAAGGTGGAAAGTCCATTGAAAATTCGTGAAAATGCAGAGCAAACGTCATTCTTGCTGGAATAAATATGAATGTATCAATAAAAAAATTATACATGCTCACATGAACATTATCTGTACTCCCTCCTCCCCACCGTGGACAAGCGTTGACAATTTCGTAACTCCTAAAGTTGTGGTTAGCCCCTAAATAGTTTAACCCTTCTGTTTTGCGGTTTGTAGCTTTTTTGTTACTCTACCACAATTGAACCACGAACCCAAAGGTTGCATGAAGAAACCAGAGAAAAAAGCATCATCCAAGCTACTCAACTTGTATGGAAATGCCATCCACTGCCATCCTTGCTTTCGGCGGGAGGTGGCGCTGGAAGATGACGACGTTGATGATGGCGATGATGGCGATACCGTGCCGCTAATGGTAATAACAAAGCCAAGGGAATGTTCTTCCCTCTGTCTGTCTCGATTTCTGTTAGCTCATCTGCCGCTCGTTCGCTTCTTCCCTCCAGGCTTCCTCCCTCCCACGCTGAGGAGCAAACGTTAAAAGGCGCGACCGAGGACAACAATAAAAATTAATTATTTATAAGCTTTGGATTATTAGCGAAGTTATTAATTAGGGAGATGAGAGCGAATATGACAAAGCCAACGCGACTCTCGACGTCAAATGCTGGAGCAGGGAGAGTAGGAGTAGGAGAGCTGGAGCGTTTCCGGTGTTTTCCACGAGGTGAACAGCTTGAGATGGTTTCATGATAACGGCGAATGAAGCCGAGTGAATGTGGCGAACGCGCTAATGAGTCGTGTAATGCTGCCTTATTTAGGCTTCATTATGTTGATTGTAGTTTACTACGTGTCAGGGTTTATAGCTAAGTAAAGCGTACACATTGTGTGGTGTTTCATAACGAGACGAAAACTCACCTATGCTCATTTGAAAATTCTGTTCTGGCTAGAAGATCCATGATTTTCACGATTCCCACTCAGATATGATAAAAATATTTTGCATGTAACAAAACATCACTTCAACATAATAATTCTGCCAGAAAAACAACTCCTCAAGTGCTTGTGACGAGAATTAAAAGCGGCGACATTCGCGGAAAAAAAATGAGAATTCAGATCTGCTCGAGAAGGAATGAAACTGACGGGAAGTGAAGCTTTGAGGGCCACTCGGAATACGACGGTTGATAAAAATAAAGTTCTGAATTTTATTAACAATAAATGTCAACTCGAGCGGTGTGCGAGCTCACTGTCGGATCTTGGGGAACTGTCGTTCCAAATCAAGCCGTAGCAGGAGCCGGTGGGAAGAAAAAAAGGTCCTCCTTCTCGATTCCCCTTTGGGTGGTGTGAAATATTTTCGGAAAGCGTTGGGGGTTCCGTCGTCTACAGGACGCACCGAGACGAGATATGAGCTGTGCTCGATGTTACGATTATGATTTTTCGTAATATATCGTTGTTTGGGATCAAAAGGTCATCTGTTGTGCGGGTGTATGCGTGGGTGTGGTGAAGCCTCCCTGGGAAGGAAGTAATACTCGACGTCGGGAGGCACACAAGAAGAATTAAGATTAAGATGTTTTCGAGGTCTGGGTCTTTTCTGGTGCTCTGATCCTTCGACCGCTTCGGAAAGTAAGTAGACGAAGAGAAACAGCCGAAAAGTGTCACCCTCGGTTATTTAACAGGTTTTTTTTTATCGTGATATGTGATTAGGTTAGGTAATATATGGGAAGGGTGTGAAAACTTGAAGAGCGAGCAAGAGTGTCTGTGAGTTTGGGTCGAACCGGTTGTGTGATTATGAGAATTTGTTGTCGTCAGCTTTCCTCGCTCATGCTTCGTACTCCGGAGAATGACCAGTCGGTCGTAAATATTGTGATGTAATGATGTTTACATTAGAACTCCGATACAACCAACGAGAAAAATATGTGCGATATATCTTGAAAATTTTATTGTAATGTGAACAATTTTCGTAACAGCTCATCGTGGCGTGCGTGTCTTGTTTTAATTTTGTCTCAATATTCGATACTTTTCATTTTCCTTAAAGTAACTTTTAAATTTGATTCTATAGATATTTCTGTAGAAAATAATACGGGATATAAATAAGAATCTTATTAGATAATCAATATTGTGACCAATCGTAGGCAAAATGATCTGGCCATCACGATACCAATCCAACGGTGTAGAATTCGATAGCCTTCGAAAGATTTACAAATGATTTTGAATAAGTTGTTTTTGAAAATAATTTTATGGATTCATTGAACTTGATTTTTGTAACTCGTTATTACAACCACACTAAGTCCCGTGGGCAGCTCTCTCGAAGGAAACTCAATGTTATAAATCGAAGTATGTAATCTTCCGATGGACAGCAACTTTGTTGATATATTTTAGTTTCGGAGTATACTTACCTTAAACTTGTTCGATCATAAAGGAAGTATGTTTACTAAACAATGTTCTCACATTCTCCAGCTAGCTGATTAAAATAATTTTTCAAAAGTGAAAAAGAGTAAAATTTCCAAATCGATATTTTTTACTTTCTGTTTGTGAGCTCTTCTATGGTGGGTTGAGTAGTTTATTCTTTCGGAAATTTTGCTGATGGGTGTGCACTTAATTTCATTGTCAGGTATCGATGGACAAGTTTTGCATTCTAAAAAGACAATTTAAAATAAGTGATTGCATCTCATAGTGCTCTCGTGGCCTAGTGGTTAACATCACACATTATCGGGCCGGAGGTTCGGGTTCGAACCCCGTTACCCCGGGGGAGCTTGCCACTCAGAATACATTCGGGGCGTGTTATTTGGCATAAGAAATTTCTTATAAGTACTAGCTGACCCGGCAAACTTCGTCCCGCCCAAAATTTGTTTTTTGTTGTCAATACCTTCAAACATTCACGTTTTCTTACTAAGCGCAAGTTCATGAGTCCAATCGCAGAACTGTTCATTAATTGATCTTTTAATCGGCCCCGTTGAATTTACCTTTTACTAAAGAATTCATAGTACTTCTACCCAAACTCATCATTATAATATCAGATTATTTTCAGACACAATTCTCGTTCTAGATTTTTCAACCACTTGCGAATAACATGTTTCTCCGTTACATGGAATAAATGTTTGATACAGAAAATATGATAGAATAAAGACAAACCCCTCTCCTCTTCTCCCCTCAGAGAGGGGGAGTAGTGTCCATTCACCATAGAAACGTTTCGTGCCCCCTAAAATCTTCACATGCCAAATTTGGCTCCATTAGCTTGATTAGTTTTCGAGTAATGCATAAGTTTGGGTTTCATTTGTATGGAAGCCCCCCTAAGAGAGAGGGAGGAGGATCTAACCACCATAGAATCGTTTATTGTGCCCTAAAACTTCCAGATGCCTCATTTGGTTGCATTTACTTGATTAATTTTCAAGTAATGTAGAAATTTGTGTTTCATTTGTATGGCAGAGCCCCCCCCCCCCTTATAGAGGGGGGTGGAGTGTTCAACCATCATAGAAACATGTATTGCACCCTAAAACTTTCATATGCTCAATTTGGTTTCATTTACTTGTTTAATTCTCGAGTAATGCAGAAATTTGTGTTTCATTTGTATGGCAGAACACCCCCCCCCCCCTTATAAGAGAGGGGGAGGAGTACTTAACCACCGTAAAAACATGTATTGCACCCTAAAACATTCACATGCCAATTTTGGTTTCGTTTGCTTGTTTCATTCTCGAGTAATGCCGAAATTTGTGTTTCATTTGTATGACAGCCTCCCCCTTAGAGAGGTCACCTCGAATTTCAAAAAATTACCCCAGAAAAAAATTTCACCGTTTCGAAAAAACATGCTTTGCCAAATATCAGCTCAATTGGACTGAAGAGAGAGTGGCGCAAAGCGGTGAAAGTTTGAGTTTTTTTGAAAATCGAAAAATCACCCAAGGGAGGAGTAAAGGATATCAGGGTTTAAAAAAAGGTTGATGCCAAATGTCTTCAAATTGCATAAAACCAGTCTTCAGAAAACAAACGCAGCTTGAGTTTAATTTTCATCAGCGCGCGTTCAAAGAAAACTCGTATTCTCTCTTGGTGCGAAGAGCAAAAAATTCATAAGCTCAGATACTGAACATTTCTTCTCACTTGTGTGATGCGCGTCTCATTCTATACACACACACACACACACACGCACATACACATCAAATTCTAGCGCCCGCTTTGTCTTCGTTCGTTTTAAGCAAAGCATAAAAAAAGCGCACCCCCATTTGAATCGTATACGCTTGTTGAGGAAAAATATCTCAACAGAGAGAGCAATCCAGATTCAAGCGCGCAGTATAGAAATACGGTGCAAGCACGACGAAAATTTCAGCGTAAAACTCAGCTTAAAACTGGGCGCAAGAACGGCGCTGACAACCAAACATTTCATCTGTGTTTCGGAGCGTACTCATTCGCCTGGGCGCATGTGTACACAAGGTGTACCCAACTGTACTCAACTGGGTGCAAAAATCTTGTTACACATCAGTACCGAGTTGCATTCTGATGACTGCATGAAACGTCGAGATCTAGTGTCATCTCGAAAAAAAAAATTAGTCAAAAATCGGCACTCTGGGTTTTTTTTTGGGTTTTTTTTCGGAATATGAGACGAAACGTGTGGTTTTGGGTGCCAATAAAAATAGTTATCTCGATTTTTCAATCGGAACTTTCAGCGAAATGTTGATTTGCACGATAATATACACTAGGCAAAATATTAGCTCATTTTGGACTTCATTTACTAGTGTCTCAGACGTTAAAATTTGATTTTTTTTAAAACCGATAGATCACCGAAAATCGGGGGTTCCAAAAATATTGTTGTTGCCAAATGTCTTAAAATTACATGACTCGTAGAGATTTACTGTTACTTGGAAAACAAATTTTTGTCAAAAAACGTCGTTTTTTCGTCTGAAAAGTCGATTTTTCACAATTTTTTTTTAAGATAACTGTAAATCTCGATATATATTTCTGCGAAAAAGGGGTGAAAACATCGGTCAAAATATATCAACCGGACCTCTTGGAAGGCATTGTTAAAACTCTTGATCAGCAATGTTCTCTAACAAACCTTTGACCTTTCAGCAAGACTGTGCACCAGCACACAAGACAAAAACGACCAAAACGTGGCTCAAAAACAATGTTCCGGATCATGTCAACTGGAGATTGGGGGTCTCCTTAGCAACATTGGTTGCGTATTCGATTAGAAAGCGATCGATCGTGAGTTCAAAACTCAGCCCTCATAGACCATCTTTGTGTTGTTATAGAATAACTACGTCCACGTAACAATCATCAGCGATGGAGATCGATCCACGGTCGAAATAAGATCGATTCATCCATACAACTGCTTTGCTCTGCAAGACACAACGGGCCGCTGTTCTATTAATAACTCAACAATGATCATATCAACTGTCTCCGCTGTCCGGTGGTCTAACTGGATAATGGAAGAACAGAGGGAATACTCTTATGCCTAAATGGCTACTGTGTAAATGTACCATATGCAATGGTATAGAAGGAATATTCTTACACCGAAAAAATGGCAACTGTGTAATGTGCTAATTATAGGTATGATAACCATGTGGCATGTACACGATTAAAATTCGATTCTGTTACAGCTGAAATGCTAATGAACCTAGAAAAGTAAATAAATAAGTAAACAAATGGGATAAAAAAACAGAAGATTGGCCAGCTAGTAGTCCAGACCTGAACCCACTCAATTACATGTTATGGGGTTTATTAGAGGCTACTCGTCACCCGGATATTGAGTCGCTCAAGCACGCCCTCACCCTTTGCAGACATCAAAAATCGACAACTATAGACAACTTTTTATGGGGGTCTTCGTAGCCACTTGGTTATGCGTTCGCTTACTAAGCGATCGATCGTGAGTTCAAACTCAGGACCCTCAATTGACCATCTTTGTGTTGTTATAGAATAACTACGTCCAAGCAACCATCATCAGCGATGGAGATCGATCCACGGTCGAAATAAGATCGATTCATCCATACAACTGCTCTGCTCTGCAAGAAACATCGGGCTGCTGTTCTATAAATAACCCAACAATGATCACTATCAGCTTTCCTTCAAACTAAATTCTCTTCCCTTGCTCTTCCTCAAGAAAATGCTCCACATCCAGCTTCTGATGAAAACGTACCATCAATTCCTTCTAATTCGAAAGTTCCTCGATCCAAGACCTACCCGAAGACAAGAGAGGGTCTGATGTGTTCTTTAGAAATAAGTCTAAGCCGACTGGGCCCATCAAAATAGCAAGAAGCATGGAAAAACATCTACAGGAATTCGTGATTACGAAGATTAATCGAGTAGTTTTCTTTAGCCATGTCCAGGCGGATGAAATATGTCAATCAGAAAGCTTCGAAAATTTTGTGGACCGTGTCCATATTTCCTATAGCGAAATTGAGATCGACGGAGTGATCACTGAAGTCTTGCGCAGGGATGCATAATACGAGAAAAAGGTCACTTCTAGGACTCGTTCATAAAACCGGTGGGGATTGTGGAATACATGAAATTACTTTCCGTATCTATCTATCACGGCTGGAATGTTGGCGTTTTCAAAATATTAGTGAACTTCTAAAGATCCTTAAAAACAAATACAATCAATATTAACGAAAATAAAATTCAAATTTTTTGTAAGTTTTTGGGAAAATGGGAAAAGTTGGAGTTTTTCGGACCACCCTAAAATCGAAATGCTCACCCTAATGAAAAAAATCAAAAATACGGGTCTAATGTTTCGGGACAAAAAAACAAAATTATCTTTTTTCACAAAAATCTGAGAACCACTATATCGGTTTGGCATGGAATGGCTGAAGAGATACTGAAATACTTCATGGATGTTCAATAAGTTCAGTGTTTCAGTTTCGCTATAGACAGCGAGCAATCAACAGTGCAGGTTAGTATTTTTAGTTAATTTATCAATTCGCCCAAATTTACCTTTTATTGCTTTGCGAATCGTTCATTCATTAATCGATCTCGGTTAGTGCTATTGAATATTTTTACTAAAGAATTCATTTCTTAGTTTCTATGTTTCTTATGTTTCTTAGTTTCTAGCCCGTAATAATTTACTAGTCTTACGTTAATAATGTTAATAACGTAAATCTTCTTTTTTTTTGCGTTTGTGAAAAAATCACTTTGAAGAATTAAGTACTGACAAAAAAGTTGTATTTCGTTGCAAAAAAAAATCGTTATATTTCCTTCATTTGCGTCCAGCAAAATAATAGCAGTTATAGAAATAAAAAGTCGAGAAAACGGACTTCGTTATTCGTTTGGCCGCGTCTTAAGTATCTTATGCTTGTCTGCATATTAAAATTGTAAGTAATGAGTATTTGCGCAAAAATTATAGCGTTAGCATTCTTTAAAAAAAAACATTAAATTATAAAGTACTAGGTTCTACTAGGTTCTTAGAGCGGTAAATTATGTGCATTACATTTAAGTCTAGGATGCAGAATAGAAGAAGCCTTCCTGCGCGATCCTGCTCATACAATTTTATTGTAAAAATAATCACCAAAATTGGTTGTTGCTAGACAGAGTAGTTTTCTCCTTCTTCTTAAATGACACTAACGTTCCTAGAGGAACTTCGCCGTCTCAACGTAGTATTACTTGCACCATTTTCATTAGTACTTAGTTGAGATTTCTATGCCTAATAACACGCCTCGAATGCATTCTGAGTGACAAGCTCAAGAATACGCGTGACCACAGTGCTAGACGGAGAAAATTTCTTTGACGAAAAGTTCCCCCGACTAGATCGGGAATCGAACCCGAACCCCCGGCATGTTAGGTTTGACGCTAACCACTCGTCCACGGGAGCACAACAAGTAGTACAGAGTAGTACCCAAGCTAAAAATATAAATCATTTAGATATTTGTTTCCAAAAAATATATAACATTTAGGTCTTATATTTAGTGGAGTACGGTAAATGATTTTGGTTTGTCCAGTCGAAAATATGATCATGGTCTGTCCATTTTTTTGAATGCTCTAATTTCGCGCACCTTTGTCAAATCAGGAATTCGAATGTTTCAAAATATATAAATAAAATTCTCCTTTTCATTATTTACTATAGTTTCATAGTATATTTTTACGGATTCACATGTTTTAAAGGATTATAAAATCCAGCTTCTATTGGTGTCAATGCGCCCATCATTTGAGCTAACTTTCAATCAATCACCAGATGATTATTTGGCACGTATTCAGACCTTTTCTGGATTATAACACTTACAAATATTGTAAACATCATGTTTGCACACCATTTTTATCAAATTTACATAGCCAAAGCATGTAATTAACGCAATTCGATGACCTCAATTCTGATCATGAGTTGTCCGATTCACAAATATTGTTTTTTCATATGATTTCTATGGCAACCGCTTGGTGCGCTACAATTTGTTTATGGTGTCCTTCGCGCATAGCATAAATAAAATTTCTCAGTGTTGAGTACCGTTCTGAATCATTTTTCGGACACTTTGTTCTAATATCTTGAAATGCTTAATGCACTGATGATATAACTATAAAATTAATATTACAATTGGTTCTTTAGAGTAATTCCTTGGTTTCACTATCATTTCATATGAGAACTACATTTTAAATATAACATAAATGGCAAAAATCTAACAACACTACTCATTATCGTTTGTGTTTGACGTTTGCTCAGCGTGAGCACGTAGAATTAAGGCTTAAGGCATATGATGCAGAAAACAGATCTCAACTTTATGCACGGGTATTATTTGGTTGATATTTTTGATAAATTAGTTCAATATCCTTATAAGCTTTCTACTTTGGTACCTATTTGATTGAAAACATAAAAAAATCTTCGAATAAAATGCTTTTCGAACCAAGCGAATTTAAAATCAAGCTTCGGACACCTTTATGAAATAATCAATTTCCGGACAGATTGAATTCAAATTTCGGACACTTTAAGTTGTAATTTTTTGAACGAAAATTACATTACACTTGATTATATTTTATAATCAACTGCGAAACATTTACCAAGCAATCACAGTAACCTGATAACAATGATGAGAACTGATGAAACACGAGAGAAATTTAAATATCGATGAAGGGGTAAATTCTACGTGCTCACGCTAAGCAAACGTCAATCACAAACGATAAAGAGTGGATTTTGGATTTTGGATGTTTTTTGATGTAGGATTACGTCTTTCGGGAAAATATTGGGGTACAAATAGAAAATCGAAATCGAGCACATCGTGAAAATTGTCCAATTTTAAACGCTTATTGCTCAGTCATTTCAGCACTCCATAACAATTTTTTATATTGAAAAAAAAAAATATATATGTAATGAAACTAACTATCGAAAATTGAAAAATCTCAACCCCTATCCTAACGGAAATAACCTCTTTGATTGGTCGAAATTGACGACACATGCGGCGTTTCCCTAACAGAGACATCAAAACCAAGCAGCCAGGGGAAAATCGACATTGCAAACACATGAAAGTAGGGGGAACTTTTCTCCCCATGATTGCATAGGAGACGTAATCGACAACACCATTAGTGTTGGGAAAACGCATTTTCGTTGTTTTTGGCCGACAAGCATAACCATGCAAATTTACGATGAAATGATCTGTCCAGTTGAAAGATATTATCGGCAAAAAGAGGGCCTAGGTGATTTTGCGGATTATAACATATGTTTTTCTATTTGGAAAACGCTTGCGTCTATTTATGCGGACAATCAATCGTTTCAATGAACATTTGTCCGCATAGCTAGACGTAATCACTCGGTTGCTCTGTTTGTAGCGTTAGTATTTACAATTCCGATAATAGTCAAAACGTCTCCGTCGGTAGTTTCAGTTGTTATCGGATGAATTCAAAAAGTTTTGGAAGAAATTTAGTGAAATGTCTGGAAAAGGTGCTTGATTTGTTGCGAGTCTATGATAGTACTTTTTTCCTGAAGAATAGTCTGGTATATGATAAGAACGTGTTTTGACGTAGGACTACGTCTTACATTAATCCTTTCATTACGGCAGTGTGCTCCGCCGAAGTGCTACCCCTGTACGGAGCACTGCGCCGAAAAGTATGCACATCGCGCTGGTGTCATCGAAGAGCATTATGAATTTCATGTCGTCTAGAGACGACGCTCGTAACGAAAGGGTTAAGGCTGCCAGATCAGAAAACAGAAATAACTATTTTTGCATCCATCGAATTTTAACGATTTGCATATCAATCGAATCGGAATTCTAAGATTTGTTTGATATGCTATACATTACAATCCCATGATCTTTATAAGGTTTAAATTGAGGAAAATTGGAAGCATTTCCATTTACCCATTCATTTGTTCTGTCCATTTGTGTGCATTCCCGAACAGAGCTGTTAATAACGAGCAACTTATGTAACCGCTAGAATAGAAACAGTCGGAGATGAATGAATTGTTGGATTTAAAGTCTTCGTAAATAAAGGGAAAGAAGAAGAAAATGAAGAATAGATACAACGAAGGGGGATAGCGAAAAGAGAATAATTGCGAAGTAAGTAAGCTGACGCTAGCGTATAAGTTCTGCATCTCCTCTGAGGAAAATTCTCAGAATCTGTTCTGTGCCCGAAACAACAAAGGTCGCTTATTCTGCTCGTTTTGTGTTCATCCATTAGAAGACATTGAGTAATGAGATACTATCGTGAAAGACATCTTTGGACTCCACAAAGAATGTGATTCAAATGTAGATTTAGCTTCTGGCACATAATACTGACAACTGTTGGTTTTCGAACGATGTATGAAAGCTGTATGAAACTACGTCTGTTATGCGGACGAACAGAGATTTCTCGAAAACGTTTTTTCAAAATTGCTCAAATGTTTTCGAACAAATAATGTTTGTTTGCATGTTGAGCAAACGTATTACATTGTGTAGAATGCGAAACAGTGAAAAAGTCCATTTTGTTCATTATGTCGTTTACATCTCCTAGACAAACATAGGCGATTTTGTTCCCATCGGAAACTCTTCCCTAACAGAGACATCAAAACCAAGGTGCCCGGGTGAACTCGGCATTGCAAATATATGTGAGTCGGGGGCATTTTTATATTGCAAGTAAGGTGAGTGATACGATTCAATCATCAAATGAAATTTAAATTTGGAACTTAAATGTTGGTTGCTTCGTGAAATTTAATATCAATGACCGATCGTGTATTGTGAAAAATTTGGCACAGGTTTAGGTGTAAAATTGTATACGGTAGCAGTTGTGGTAAAAATGACTTGATATATGAAACGATTTATTTTAGTTTTCATAAATAAAAACCAAGGTGTGTTCCCGCTCGAGAGCGGGTGGTTCATTTTAAGCTGTCTGTTTTGTTGTGTTCATATTCACCCTAAGAAAAGTGAAGAAATATTAGAAAAAGTGATTCCCATATGCTACATATAGTATATTTTCTGTCCAACTTCTATAAGACCACCTGATTCTATTTCGTTGCAATACAAACAGTTACAATTTCAACAAGATACATTCATACATTATTGAATGCTTAGGAAAAAGTATATTTAACGCCAATTTCGTTCAAAATAGTTGTTTGTATATTTATTGTGCTTAAATATGAGAATTTCAGCTGTCCAGTTTCTATAAGACCATTTCGAAATTCATAGGTATTATCAATGAAAAATTCAAAACGATCGGTTGATTTACATAATTACAATAATTGGCAATCTTGCCATTTCCACTAATAACCTTGAAAATTCGTGTTGGAATACTATTTACCAAATTCTGCTGAACGGTGTTGCGACCTTGAGCTCTTCAATCGTGGTGTACCGTTTTCCCTCAGTGTAGATTCTGCGTACAAGGATCCTCTCTAAGACTTTCAACAGGATTCAAATCTGGAGAGCGAGCCGCCCAGTCCAAAAAATTATCCATTGATTAGTTCACTTGCTGGTATGAACAGTTGCATTGTTGAACTTTGTCACAACATACCATGCCCCACTGTCGGTTCATGTGAGCTTTGACAAAACTTAGACGTCTTCCGATGTGGGATGGTGTAAGATGCGAATCTTTAACCTTTTAAGCCTTATTTACGTGAGGATTTTTTACCAAAATTTGACGAATTGTCACCCGAGTAGTTGAGTAGTTGAAATATTGTTTTATTTGCACATGCGATTTTGAGGTATTCGAACCTGTTTTAGATATTTCTCGCTTATCCCGGTCGGAGAGCTTCGAATTACGTGAAGCTCTCTCCTTCTTACCATATCCTTGAGGATTCGCCAAATAATTGAGCACTACTCGATGGGATCGTCCAATCCGACGAGAAATTTCTCTAATACCAACATTTTTTTGGAGAAATGCATCGATTTGTCTTTCTTCTTCCTCCGTCAGCACTTTTCCCTTCGGCATTTTACAGATTCATTGATCAAAACAACTAAAACAATGAAAAATGTAATTGGTCTTATAGAAACTTAACACTTGAAAAATACAAAAACATTCGTTTACGCTCAGCGCTTGCACACACACATATGAAAATCATGCCATGTATGGTAGTCACCAATACCTACACACTAGAATATAAATTGAAGCATTGTTTCTCTACAATGGCACAAAGCAGCAAGATCATCACCTGGTCTTATAGAAGTTGGACAGAGTGTAGTATAGGTGTTGTTAGTCCAATTAAAATTCGTATTGGGTTGAATAAACTCAGAAAATAAAAATTAAAATGTATTTTTTCCAACCTATCCAAAATCAACAGATAGCCTAACGGAATCCTACGTCAACTACACAACCCTCCTGTGACTTTTTTTCATACTATGTAATAATTCAAATGTAATTCTCTAATGAAGTGATAGTAAAAGCAAGCAATTGTGATATTAATTTTATAGTTATATCATCAGTGCATTAAGCATTTCAAGATATTAGAACAAAGTGTCCGAAATATGATTCAGAGCGGTATTCGATGATTTTTTTATGTTTTAATTTAAATAGGTACCAAAGTAGAAAGCTTCAAAGTATATTGAACTAATTTATTAAAAATATCAACCAAATAATACCTGTGCAAAAAGTTTAGATCTGTTTTCTGCATCATATGCCTTAAGCGTACGAAATATGATTCAGAACGGTATGTTGATACTTTTAAAATGCCCAAGAAAAGGCAATATTCTGAAGAAAGTCTAAATTATGTGAATTGCAACAACTACTTGAAATCCGATTTTTTTCATTCAATTTTGGTGATTTCTAAACCCGAACAAACCATGATCATTTTTATGGACAAACCATGATCATAATTTCTCTTTGAGAAAAATCGTTAAAAAACATAAAAATTTGAATAATTTCAACACCTTATGGTAGTATTAGCAACTAGAGACTTGGGGCTTTTCAACAAACCCAAACTCGATTATGTGTGATTTTCATGAAGAAAAATCGATTTGCATTAAAATGTTGCGGGAAAACACTCTAAATCGGACAAACCAAGATCATTTACCCCAATAAAAAATTAATTAATTAATAGATTAATAAAAAAATGAAACACAAAATAATGGTGTGGATTGCGTCAATCAATGAGTCACAAATAGTTCTGGAACTCAAACTGTTTCATCACATTCTGCGTTAGCAAAGAAATCATCTACAAGTTTTTTTTCTCATTACGCTTACAGGAAAATATTATTCCAGAGTTTCGAAACATTTGATGGTCAGAATCCGCAGAGTTTAGAGAGAATTCAGAAAGTTGGGCTCTCTACACTGCCGAATCCCAAACTCCTGATCGTGCGTCGATTCTCGCCAGGAAAGCACGTCTTTGTTCCAAATCAATCCCCATGCTCACCTGATGCCTTTTTTTCTGTTGTCAACAATGAAGACACATCTAAAGGGACATTTTGATGACATTTGCGTTATTCGAACGGTATCAACCAATGCGTAGAATTCCATTTCTCTGAATAAACTAGAGCATGTGTTTCTCTCTATTAAATCGATGTGAAAAAAATCCAAACCGGAACAATATAATGGATGAGTCTGTCTAGACAGTTCTTGACAGATCCATAAATATGTATGTTTGCCACTCAAAAATGTGTCTGAAAAAAAGTACAACTATGAAATATTTATATTTAATATAGAGAGTGCTCTTGTGTAAATTTCCAGAGATATCATAAAGAACGTCCACATGATATGTATTCCCTTGAATGAATTTAATCAAGTATCTGTCTATTCAGGTTATTCATTCGATATGTTGCATTTAACACCAATTTCATTATATCAAACCATGAAAATAAAATAAAAAATCAATCAAATTCTCGCAGACAATACCGCACAGCAACCATTTATCGCTATTTTCTGAATTCCTGATTTTTGTATTTTAATTAAATTTGTTTCTGTATATATAGCAAAACAAAAACACAAAACACAGAAGCTTTTCACTTTCGTTACAGCAAAAACGAACCTTTAACAATGCTTACAAGTGAATGGCGCTGGAGGCCGCCACATTCATTGAATAGCACCAAATGCAAAAATGCATATTATAGTTATTTTCCACAACGAAAACCATTCACCCAGCGGTTGGAGTTCACTAATCGGAACAAATGTGGTGTCGGAATGCGAATCACTAAATTGGTTTAATGTATTCATAACACGCCAATGTCATCCTTCTCTTCACTTGCCCATATACCCGCAGGGCTCACCGAAAAGGTATCAGTTATTCCCGTTATCGTAGTTTCACGGTTGTTTGGGGGTCTGTGTCTAATTTGCATGTTTTGATTTTTTTTTCACCATCATATACGCAATGTTGTGGGCATAATGCGTACGCTTCACCGATTTCAATTAGAAAATACGTTTGAGACGGGGCGAAAACGGGGAAACTACGGCCTGACGCGTAATGATAGTGAAATTAATCAATCAAACCCCTGTAATTTACATTCATAAGCTATTTGACCGCATGAGGGCGCAATGATTTCGCACTGACGTGTGTGTGTGTGTGTGTGTGTGTTAAGCCGCAGGGATTGGATTAGTATAATTATCGACCGATTATTTGATTGTGTAGAATGAGATTTATCGACATTAAATATTGTTTCGCGGACATCAACTCTGTCTGCGGTGCATTGTGATATACCTTCTGAAATAAGTTATTACACATTAATCATACGTTGTGGTTTTTTTTATTTGCATTTAAAATTACATTCTCAGTACTATTCTGGTAATAATTAAACTATATCCATGTGTTATTTCTGGTATCTGTTGGATAGTATCTCTATGTTGTCAGTATCATTATTTATTTCTCCATATCACACATAAATTCATTGAATTTTTCGCTTCGCCATAAGAATATGCCGCTTCGTGTTTCCATAACTCTTGATTACCAGCTTGCTATCCCTGCGTTTCAAATCATTGTATATAATTGTGCATTCTTCCTACGCGTCATTTTACATTCGTTCTGCTAAAAATGTTACTTTCTGCTGTTCATTTTCCATTGCCACTTTACGCTACAACACACCAGCACTGATTCTGGCATCTTACGGCTACTTACCTAGTATTTACATTAAACTCTGGTTCTACTATTTTTTTAATCGGCCAACTTACTTTACCTAGAGCTAGTCCGGATTTTAGCAGCTTTTTTATGCGTATTTTTCGTCCCCGACTGGTGGACATCTCAGGCTATATTCTTTCCCCATTTACACTCCAATAAAACGTAAACTGATCTGGGGATAGTTGTTTTCGTTTTCTTTCACACCTTTGTGTGTTATTTAATTTCGCCGTATCTTTTACTTCAGTCCATTCCGTTCGTCCTCACACTCTGGCTCCATTGTCCCATTCTCCACGGCTCTTGGAGCGTTTTATTTGCGTTTATAATTTCTGCCACTGATTTGCATTTTGCACTTCTTCAGGGCTCCATTGGGGCCCGGGCTCGAGAGGCGCTTGAATACTTGAATAGTGGCGGCCACGAAGAATGTTAGGTGTGGGTACCGGGTAAGCTCCGACTCTCCGACAGTACCGGATTTGCATCCCATTCCCATGCCACGTCTCTGACGACGAGTATGCTTACTACAGAGCGTGCGAGATTAGCGCAAAATAATAGCGATAACAATAATCATAACACAAACAGCAAACAATAGTCAGTGATGAAGGCATCCGTCATAATTCCGCTCGCCCACCGGAGGAGTATCCTTCGGCGGAAATCCAGCGCCCTCAATGACTTGCAATTCATCTTCTCCGTGAAGAGAGAGAGCGAGGCGATAGTATGACAGAACGAATAAAAGCTCCATGCGTAAAGCGAAATGCAAATCTTGCGCCGCAATAAGATTTGCTCTTAATGTAGCGAATATTTTTCCATCGGATTAAGCGCGGTATTAATACGGAGAATGCTTTTCTTTCTTTATTCAAATACCGCGAGGGGATCTTTCTGGTGTGAAGGTGTGTTTGAGCCGAGCCGTGGAGAATGGGAGACAGAAGGCGTTTGGTGAATTCCGGAGGTGAGTTACCTTTCATCACCTTTTTGTAATGTATCTTTTGGGCTGTTGATTGCAAAATGATTCAGGAGAGTTGTTTTTCAAGATAACTATGCAAATTGTTTGCTGGTGTAGGCGTAAAAAGTTGCGCCGAGATGTGCGAGAGGGATGTTCCTGTTTCGACTCATATGTAAATCGAGCGCCAGTGGAGGCGCATGGTTTTGTATTTAAATCTTAACGGAGACATTGATTATGGTGGTTTTCTGCATTCTATTTAGTTACATGAAGTATCGTAGAAGCTCGTAGCCGCGAGCGGATGATTCGCGGATTCTGTAGTTAATCAATAGCCCGTCCCGAAATTTGACGATTGGTTACATGAGTGGTACGCTATTGATCTCGTGTAAAAAAACACTAAAAAAACCACTAATGAATATATTCTGAGATTAATTGTGAATAGAGTGTTAAGGTGAAGGTGGAAGGAATCCACAAATGGCTGCCACAATGGCGCTCATTTCTTTCATCTCTGATCGTTTTCACACACTTCTCATCAAGTGATATCGACCAAACTCTAATCGATTACTCATATGATATTGAATTTTCATCTGTCGACCATTGCGAAAAATTGAAAAATTGAGAGTTTTCCGACGTTTTTCAGTAATGTCTACTGAAAAACGTCGGAAAACTCGACGTTTTTCAGTAGTGCTCTGAAAGTTCAATTTTCATTTTTAAATTTTTCGCAATGGTTTTGTTTGGATTGGTGAAAGCATCGTTATTTTTTCGACACTGATGCCAGACAACATCATCGAGACAGCTATAAAAACCACTCAATAAAATGATATTCCTGAGTCATAGCGTTTCATGTCATGAAAATCAGTAAAATAAAATTGTGTTGATATCAAAACAATTATTATTTTTACGTTTTATAGGTCTATAATGTAAGTTTTAGCTACTTTAACATTGGTTAAGAGAATTGTATTGCAGAGCTCGGAATACTGCCATGGCTGCCTCCGCTGTCAGTAAACGTAGTAAACGGAAAAGTATTACATTCAATCAAAATGCCTCGGCCAACGAAGAGAAGGGTTCAAGCGCTCTAACGTGAATATATGAAAAAAAATCGATCAACGATCAACGATCAACGATGGAAAATATTGAGGAATTATCAACATCGAGTTACCGTGCGGAAGAACTTGTTAATACCAAAATTTTGCTCATGCTCGCGTGTGATCAAAATTTTACTTCATATGCAAATACACATTCTGTACAAATTTATATTTGCAATTGTTCATCGGAACACATCGTTCATACATTTTACTTCAGTATTGAATTGTTTTTTTTTTCAAATGTATTCTATGACTTGTGTCAGTGAAGCGCTTCCTTCCATCTTCACCTTAACACACGGCGGTGCAATTTATCTATGAATAAGAGAGAAATTAGTTCTAACAAACTGACACAATAGGACAGTGGATAGCCAATGGAGACAATCGTAGGAGTTCACTAAAATCTCTACAAAAAACCGAATCGATGATATAGGCTCATCGTACGAAATAAAATTCATATCTTTGAAACAGGTGGCACTCGAAAGAACTTCTCTGTAGTGAACCAGCGGATGCAATATTTCCTGATTTATCGAGCGTGAAAATTTCTCCAACCTTGACGATTTTCGGTGTAACTCTGAAACATTAAAGGAATAAGATTCTCGCAAAGATAATTTTTATAAATTTGTCGTATCTGCACTGCAGCTAATGTTTTCTTCAGAAACTTTCAAAACCGTAAAAGAAAGACTGAAAATTCTACACATTTTCGGGTTGTTACATGGGGCCCATATTTTGGATCGGAAACACCAAGCGCCTGATCAAACTCGACAAACAAAAATTGGAAGCGCACTCATTTTCTCATTCATTTATTCTGTGCATTTCTGTCCTTATCTACCCGTACTTTCTATTCCAAGTAATGGATGTAGCTATGAGGTATAACTTTGATATACCACTGCGAATGATTTGTGCGTAAACCGTTCGCTAGAAATGTAAATGCAGCGTTCGTTCGTACGAATACTATAGAGAGAGAGGAGATATTGCAAATTAATCCCATCCGTTTATAACTTATTGGGTATAAATAAGCCATTCGCGATTTCTAATACTCAGTCTCGATCTAACTAGCGAGCAGTTCACACAACACAACGACATAAACTTCAAAAGCGAAAGCGTTCCACACGCTGAATCGATCGTAGGTGCTTGAACGGCTCAAAATCTGTATATGGTAACTCAATACAGAAATTCCCTGAATACGATCCACAATATTTTTCAAGAACACTTTGCACTTTTTTATTGAGGATAATAAAATCATCAAAATTAACAGCAACTTTAATGGCAGATACATCCATCTCTTTCAACGAGGTGAATAAATGTTCGAAAGTTCGCTAACCAATCTCTAGTGAGAAGCAATTTAAGACATGGCTTTCCAAATGAATCGTAGTACAACAGGGTATTATTACAAATACGTTTTCTTTATACTTCAAATACGGTAGAAATTGATAAAAAGACGGGACAATTAAAATTGGTCGGAAAAAACGGTACGTTTGGTCAGCCTATCAAATATGCACCGTTTTGTTGTGAAATTTGTTTGCCATTTTAAAGATAGTTTCGTGACGCCTCTTTCATAGAAGTCTTGGTTCTTATTGGAAAAACCTCTAGTAATCGATTTTTATTATCTTCTCTTGATCCAAATTTATTATCACTCAGGAAATTTTACAATGCGAGAAAAAGGTAGTAATATTTTGGTGCCAGGTCCGGACTATGTGATGAATGCATTAAAACCTCCCAACCAAGCTCCCGGAGTTTCTGTCGAGTAACTAAAGACGTTTGTGGCCTTGTGTTGTCCTGATGGAACACAATACCTCTTCTGTTGGTCTATGTCCTATCAAATACACAGTACGACCTTCCTGGCCATTAGTCTTGGTTTGACCACCGTTTGAGATGCTTCACCACGCTTTAATCACGATTATTTTCACACAATATTGTCGTTTGTGACCATCTCTCATTCCCAGTCACTATCTGCTTAAAAAATTGGTCGATTTCTTTCCGTGTGGTCAGAACTTCGCAAATGGAAATCCGATCTGTACAAAATGTTTACAGATGGAGAAAAATTGGCAACGGCTTGATTCGGTTAACTATGAAAAACGACAAGCCTCTTTGGTTTCGACATATGTTATGTGAACATTCGCTTTTCAGAAAAATTATAAAATAATATAGCGCCTTTGGTCCCGAAACTATGAAAATAATAAAAAACGAATGCAATCAATAATAACGAGAGCACAATTCAAATTTTCTGCAGGTATAGTATTAAAAAAAAAAAAATCAAGTGATTGGCTTTTATTTGATGTGTCGATAATCTGAATAGGTCTAGTATTTCAAAAGTTATGAATTTTTGAAAAAAATCATTTTTGGAAAAAAGAGGAAAAAGTAGATTTTTTGGACAACCCTAAAATGGAAATGGTCAGCCTACTGAAAAAATAAAAAAATACGGGTCAAATGTTTTGCGAACAAAACTACCAGTTTTCACGAAAATCTGAGAACCACTAAATCGGTTTGGCATGGATTACATTACTGATTACTGATTTATTATACAAATGGTCAGATACTGGTGTATTTGAGAGTCAAGACATTTTCTGTTATTTTTCGGCTCATTTCATGTAATAAATCGGGATAACAAAACATGTGCTCAGAATTAATGTTGAGTGTGGCTTCAAATCATCCCAAAAAGGAAACGAGCAGTCGAGGAAAGAAAATATCGTTGCATTGTCTTTTGATGGCTGAAGATAAATGACACTATTGAGAAGACCTTGTGTTCCACAATAACATTGATAATGTTTAATTATTTTGTTGCAATTTTCATGTGCAATATGTGATAACAGAAAAATACGTGAATCTAGGATAAATTATTCCTTTAAGCTGGGTTTGATTTTGTAAATTTAAATAATTGACGAGATTTTCAAAATAGAAATTCCAAATGCATCATTTGGAGTTTCATCAAAAGATTTGTCGAGATTTTTGAAAAAGTGGTTTCCTACTAGAAAGGAGGCATGTGACTTTCATTATGCTAAACGTCCACTACGGAAGATGTCATGTGGAATTTACTGCTCCATCTCGTTTATCCCATGCCATTTGATCAGATAAAAAAATCACATCGCATCACATCGTAACATAATAGTAGAAATGGCGCTTACGCTACTCCGTTTTTAAGTTTTTACGGGGGAATTTCTTCACATTTTCTAAAAATACAGTGTTGTTTTTTAAGCATCTGATATTCTTTATCGATTTATAATAGAAAAACCAAAAGCAGTAAAGGAAATTTCACTTTTGATTTCATTCATTTATATTCTCTCCAAGAACCAGCGTCCTTCAGCCACATACAGAGAATTTTCCCGACGCGGAGTCCGAGTGGCTCGAGAGTATTTATTTTTTTGTTCTCAAAGCCTAGGGGGCTCAATGAAAAGATGCTCCGCGTTGATTTTCTTACGCCATGTGGAAAGTGTTTTTGTATCATTGAATCACGCGTATGCATTGTCTATTTTAAGCGTTGCCAGAGGGTGTCTTGAAAAAGAAGAACATTCGCTATGCATAATGGATTGTCTATGAGAACCCAAATTTCGACATAGAGCAATTCCACGCCTAATGACCCGAAAAACGGCCGATTATGACGCGTCCCTCTCCGATTTTTTTTAAACTAAGTGAGTATAGTGTCAGTTACTCAAAATTAAAATTTACATTATCATATCACCAATTGTATTTGCGACTGATTTTTTCTAAGAGCATATGTTAACAAATTGAGCTTTTTTTTCAAAAAGTCATGATTAGAAATCTAGATGTCTGATGAAAATATGACGTATGATATAGTTATTGTAAAATCATTGAACACGTGAAAAGCAAGGGCCTTTCTTCAACCCCTAAAAAAATTAAATAATTAAAAAAAACATATTTTACATGTTTATATTTTTTCCTAGAAAACCAGCACAACAACAGGATAAAACAAAATACATCAACAGCGAAAAGGTGAATATACCTGAGGTTTTGATTCCTTATGTGAAACATCTCACATTTTTAAAAATGATATGAAAAGCTATGTTCTTAAAATCCACAAAACCATTCTTAAACTTTCAAAACTTTACTCCTCAATGAAATTTGGAGCGTCATATTTGATATCTCAAAAATCTGCTAACAGTTAAGCGGTACAAAAGTTACATTTTTTAAGGATGGGCGTATTGTCAAAATAGTCGATTTTTTCTGACCACTATAATTCTGAATAATGTACCCTAAGGGCGAAATGAAAAAAAATATTCAAAATATTTCAGAGAGGATTGATATAGAGGTTTGAACAAAATCATTTCAAATGAGATTGTTATTAAATAAATTACTTTCAAAAGACAAGGGCTTTTGTTTTATTTTCAACACTCAGGAATGATGGTTTTTTTTCAAAAATACATATTTTTATCAAGGCCTCATATGGCGTTAGTCTGACGAGGCCGGGAGTTGAATATTTTGACATTTTTTCCTATTATCTATGTTAGTAATATGTAACCGATTACTCGCGGTTGGCTCGAGATTAGTATTACAAGTGTTCTTATAATTGGGATGTTGCATTCTTCAATGCTCTGTACGTGTGCCCGACACGGGATACTTCCTATTGGGATGCAGCTGACCATTAATCAGCAACACCCCCCTAGTCTGTATCCCATATCAACCGTGGTGCGTCTTCTCGAATCGAAGATGGTTGCATTTCATTCCTTTACAGAGGTTTGAGCAAGACAAGTTATCCAGAAGCATTGAAATCAGTTTAGCAAAAAAAAACAAAATTATTTAGTTTATTGAAAGAGAATGAGAATAATTTTAAAAAATTACAACATCAGAAGACAGGCCAATACTTAGTTTTGTCCGTCACAGAGATTTAGCGAGTAGTCCATCAGAGCATAAGTCAGATTCCCAGTCTTGTTTTACATTAACAATGAATATGCCCTATCCACAGAAATCGAGAAACGGAAAATTTGTAGACAGGCCTTTTAAATAACACTGAAACTTTCTCAAAGACTCAAAAACTATACGTGCCTTTGTAAGATTGCTATTGTGTATAAAACATATAATTGAATGAAAAAACCTCAGAAATTGTTTTTTTCCCTACATTCAATTTTAATAGTCACTTAATTCAGACACCTCTTTGAATCTCGGTCTGTCAGACCATATGTGCGAGTATTGGAGGGTTAAGAAATGCTCGAGTTATAAGCAATCGAAATCTTTAATTTTTTTCTTAAAATTTCAGTGTTTAGGTTTTCATTTTAATTTTAATTTATAGATAAGTTTTCGAAAAAAAAATACAATAATGGCGAGATATCTGTAGTTGCGACCCATAGTTTTGTGTCGAATAAGACGATGAATTTCGGAATAATGCTAAAAGGAATTACTAAAAAACTAAAAAATTTTATCCTCTACAATGTCTAATGATGAAGAATAAACGTTTTAACCAGATCTAGCTAGCTGTCGTTTCGGGAGAACGAACTACGATGGTATGAGAATAACGGATAGTCTAATCCTCCTAACTGTCTCCAGTTGTGCCCAATATATAAATTTTGGGCAATGGTGAAGCAAAAGTTGAAGATGAGCAATAACCGCGAAAGCGTTCCAATGTGTATGTTTATGAGTCGCGTTGGCGTAAACATGTAAAAATTTTTCTTCGAAGCAACTATTTGATTTGTTGTGTATTTTTTCAGAATATATATGTTATGATTTATATCTCAATCAGCGGAAGCTTTTCGATTCATAGAATCATGAACGAAATGGATCTGACCCATTTCTAAGTTTAATGGTTCAATTGAACAGGCTATGACAGGACTGCCCAATGTTATTTTGAGACTGTGTAATTTGCATAGAAATCATTGTTCAAACTTTTTTCAAATAGATAAAACAATAAATTATAATTCAAAGCAATTTTCATGGTAAGTAAACTATTGTTGCTGTGTTATGTTTAACAGAGTGTCGTTGAGCGCGTTTTGCTCGCAGTAATTAACAATATTGTATATAAAGAAGAAATCCATCAATTTGAAACCAACAGCACTACAATAAAACATTATGAATCCTCTCCCATTCAACCCTATCACTGCGATTCTTAAGTTAACATATCATTACAACAACTGCTTTATAGCACACCGTTTTCGCTGCTATGCTATTTTGAATATTTTTCCATTTTTCCCTTCTTCTCCTGCGGTAATCTTATTTTCAGCTAAATCTAAAAGTTGACTAAAATTCTACACACATATTCCGCACGCACTCGCCAAACAACCATTAATCAGCGTCGTCGCTATCATTAACACCTTCATCACGCTTTTCTCCGCTGCTTATCGCCTGCTCCACCTCGCGCGGGATCAACTTTCCATTTCAGTTGCGCCGAGGCGTTCCCTTTTCCTCTTTTTTTCTCTTTTTCTCCCACACAAGCATACGACCGGCTGTTGTCTGGACAGTAGAGGATAGTATTCGCCCGTGGTCCCTCCATGACTTGGAGTAAGGCGAGAGAAGCGAGACCAAACCAAACCAAAAACAAAAAAAAAAAAACATTATCTACATCGATGGTACGAAAAGCGCTGCGCGAAGGAAACACCAACCGACGACCGAACGGAAGAAAGCTGAACCGAAATCGCATCCCTAATGCACATCACGGAATCATGTTATGGAAATCGTGCGGAATTTGAGCAAGTGATGGAAAACTATTGCTAGTCCTGTTGCCTCTGCCAGCAGCAGCCGCCGGAATCGGGTTGAGCTGATTGATAGCATCGATCTCGCCTGGACGGAGGACGCACTTCCGGCCGATGATGACATGTCGCCTGCGGGCGTGTTGGTTGGTTGGTGGAAGATGAAAAAAAGAAGCAAAGAGACAACAAACAAAAACCATAATGATTAATTGACTCGGATTCTGACGGCGGTGTTGGAGCGGGATGTGTAGACTCACCTTGCAAATGCGTCATGTAGTCCTTCCGATCCAGCTCGTTGTCCAGCTGGGGAAACTGGTCGTACGGGATGTTCTGCATCAGGTTGATACTGTTGCTATTGGACGAGGAGGACGAGGAGGCCGCCGAGATGACGCGGGGTCGTTCCTCGTCGATTGATTTCTCCGTGGACTGCAGGTAGATTTCGTGAATTCTGGCTGTGCAGCGAATCTGTTGGGACAGAGGAGGAAATAATTATTTTCGGTTAATGAACAGGGAGAGTTGGAGGGTTTGGACTTACTAGGGGATTAAAAGGGATGTTTGGAAATCTTTGGGTAAAAAGTTTTTTTCCGATGGATAAGCTTTTGTAGAATAACTTTAGACAACCATATTCAACTCATTGAGGAAATATGAATTATGGCATCAGACAATTTTATATTTCAAAGACAAACAATATAATACGAATTTTGGTGAAAAGGTTTAGAATTTAAGAATCACTTCACATGAAAACATTGAATTTAACACTCCTATACTCGCGTATTGGTCTGTCAAACCGAGAAATCAATAATTCGTTCATTTTTCAGAAAATATCAGCACTACGACTTTGCGATTCTAGCTTCGTTATTCGTCGTTCGTCATAATTTAGCGTATCGCATGTGTTGATACAAAGAAGACATGTACCACTTTTTTAAAACATTCGGTCTGACACACCGACGCGAGTATAGGCGTAACTTTTGGACAAGTGCCTTTATTCATATTCTAGAATATTGTTGAATGAAATGTATACATTAATGTTTTTTTTTATCCCTTTTGTTTAATTTAGGCTCATTAGCATTTTAGCTGTAACAGAGCCGAATTTGAATCGTGTACATGTCACATATTTATCATATCTATAATTAGCACATTACACAGTTGCCATTTTTCGGCGTTAGAGTATTCCCTTCATGCTATAGTATTCCCTTCATGGTAATGGTACAAATTTACACAGTAGCCCATTTAGGCGTAAGAGTTTTCTATCTGTTCTTCCATTATCCAGTTAAGACTGGACAGCGGAGACAGTCGTTGATCCATTGTTGAGTTATTTATAGAACAGCAGCCCCATGTGTCTTGCAGAGCAGAGCAGTTGTATGAATGAATCGATCTTATTTCGACCGTGGATCGATCTCCATCGCTGATGATTGTTGCGTGGACGTAGTTATTCTGTAACAACACAAAGATGGTCAATGGGGGCCCTGAGTTTTGAACTCACGATCGATCGCTTACTAAGCGAACGCGCAACCAATGTGGCTACGGCGACCCCCTACATTAATGTTAGTGGCGTGGAATATTTATTGAATATAATGCATGAGATCATTACCGGACTATTCTTATTTGATTTCAGTCCTTTTTGTAACTATTCGTCGATTCGTCGTTAGATTCATACGTTCAAAAGCAAAAAATAAATGTTTGACTTTCGTATAGTTGTTCGCTAAATATAATGGTCTTACATATGCATTCTTGTGAACGAAATTCACTTGTGGAAGAATTGTAAACAGTAAACTATAAACTAATCGGTAGCTTATGGTAATTTTTAACAGTTACAGTTTCGGGGATATTGTTTTTATAATGTACAATACCGAAAAGAAAACAAGAATAAAAAAATGAAGTTCCTAGAAATCCTTTTATATCATCTTTTTATGCCCCATCTAAGGAAAGGCATTGATCTTTAGTTTACCAAAAAACAATGAATACTAGGAATATGCAAACTTTATCATCTGGTAATTATCTAGAAGGTCGTTATACATTCTTCTCTTCGATAAAACATCTGAAAAACACGCAACAACTGCATGAAATGTGAAAAATATGTTTGTTTCGAGCATGCAGTTATGCTATGTTCTGATTCTTACTCCAATGAAACCACAATCGATTAATACGTTTTTATGTTATTTTATAGCTCTTTATACTTCCATGAATTACATTCAGTTGCTTACTTTTAATTAATAACAGTCAAAAATTCGAATTTCGTTATTTGTGTAGGGGTTTCAAAAATTACTCTATTTTGAGGAGGCTGAATTAGATGACCATTAAAACATAATAAAGATGAAGAAAACATATTTTTTCGAGTTTTTTCATTCAATCATATCTCCTTCAAATAAATGCCAATAAAGTCTGAAAATACATACAAAAATATTACAACAGTGCCTAATCTCAACAGCCAGAATGAATAAGACGAAACATGTGACGGAAGGCAATGCTGTGAAAGAGACGGTTCCTCTCAACGCAAAACTGTTGATCAAGTGCAATAACTTATAATGGAAGCAGTTTGATGGCAGTGATGTATTCAAAAAAGACAAACACCGTAATATCGGGATACGTCAGTGGTGGTGACTACAGACCGGCAGGATTGGGTGCGCTATCATAATGCCAGTATTATGAGAAGGCGAACTTCTAGCAGGATTCTGGTTGGAGGAAAACGTTAATAAAGCTAAGTGGCACCTAATTAAGATAGTTAAACAGTTTTATAAAAAATATATATAAAAAATGATAAAAGTTAACTATTAAAAAAATACGAGAAATCGGTGATGCATTTGAAACGATGCATTCAGCAGATGCGAGGAAAAAACTAGGGTTATTCAATTCTGTAAAAACTGTTTATTCTGTTTTGAAAACACAATCATATCTCCCATACTTCAATTGTATGAACAGGGAAAGATCGATAATTTGATTTCAAATTTCACAAACACACTTTAAAGCGGGATTTTTAGAAAAAGTGATAGATTCAGCCATAAATGTCTACAGCCAATTTAACAAGAATGTGTCCATCAATCGCAATCATAGCTTTTGAATGAATTGAAGGGCTGGAAAACCGGGAATTCTTTCCTGTAAGGGCATGCATGCATCGAACTTACTTGAAAGTTCAGGAGTAACTGAAAATGTGGGATAAAATTACATTATCAAATATATAAATGAGATAAAAATATATAAAAGCGAAGAAAATTAATAAATGCGAGTAAAATTAATGGAAGAGCAATACACACTCTTCTAATATATAAAAGAATAAATGAAAGAATAAACAAGGGGATATTAATAATTGTGCGGGTATGCGAGGAAATATTTTCAATGTAGCTTGAAGGCTCTACAATGTTGATCGATAAGACTGTTTGGGAAATTTTATGGAGATATGAAAATTTTATTTTTCATTTGGAATTGCGGAATTTCAGAATTGAGGGAGTTGAGATAAATAAATACAGATATCATAGCAAATGAAAAACACACAAAAATTGAAATAAGGAAACTCTTCCCCTAAAACTCATTGAGTAGGGGGATATGCAGTGACCCTCTCCCACGAATAGAACATCTCAGACAATTTCAATATGAATAAGTATTTACAATAAGAAAGATTCCTACTGAAGATAGGAGAGAATCCAACCAAGGATTTTCCAACAGGAACGGTGGAATTTTCCATACTGTGCAAGTGGAAAATTCCCTACACATAGCAGGTAGCCAGTAAGTTAGTTCTAACGTTTTTAGAGTTCTGTACATCCTCACAGAGGGATCGAGGATTAGAGAAAAAAAATAAGACGGTTGATAGTTGAACTTCGAGAAGAACAGTTGTTTCTCTCGATAGAACAAAAAAGAAAAGTGCCCCAGACCGCTCGGGCGTTACAATAAACACTGGTCGAGTGAACAAACAATACCTAACAACCAGACAAAACGGCCCTTTTCCGGGCCGCCAAATCATTATCGAAGAGTTTAACAATGTAATTCATCAAACATATCCAAAACAACAGATAGCCTAACGGAATCCTATGTCATCTATGCGGTCGTGTCTTGGACACAACCCTCCTGTGACTTTTTTTTTATAAATAAATGTATTTCGGATATCGGTTTTTGCAATATCAAATAACAGATTTCAGATTAAAATTCCAAATTTTCAATTCTGGATTCATTTTCCAGATTACATATTCAAAATAACAAAATACATTTTCAAGAATAAAATTCAGCATGACGATAATTGTTTCGGAATTTTGAAATACATTCAAAGTGAAATTTTTTGAGATTTAAGATTTTAGATCTATTCCATATTCCAAATTTTGTTTATTGTATTTTAGAACTGATAGATTGTCTAGATTGATAGATTTTACATTTTGAACCTAGGTTCAGATACATATGTTGCTCCCATATTTCGGAATACGAACTCAGAGTACTGAGTCAGAATACAGAGCAGAGATTCAAAAACTAGATTCGATTTTTTTTTAATATTATGCAACATAAGAACTTCAGGTACAAGTGCCCTGGTATGATGTGAGATAAGCCACATCACTTACTTCTCTTACATTTGAAATTGATTAAAATATACTTTAATTTTCGACCTGTCTCGGACGTGGAGCTACAATATCCGTATATGTCATACATAAATTCAAATAAGACACATTCATAAGTATTATTCGAAAAACTTAAATAAAAAAATTATATTTGATTTTTGAATTCACAAATCCAAATTATATGTTTAGAGCTATCACACGTATCCCAAGTTCAAAATCTAGGGCGGATGATTTAGAACAAAAAAACGCGATTTTGAGACAAAATTTAGATATGAATCCTACTTGTTGGATTGAAATATTCGGGTCGAATTCGGCCTATTTTAACCATCGAATGTATCAAAAATCGTAGATAGTACTAATCATATGAAATCAAAATAATTATGAGCCAGATTAAACAACAATTAAACGGAACAATTTCGAAATAAATTTTACTGTTATACTTTAGTAAAATCGAAAATACAGGCCAGGTTTCTGTAAATGTGAAAAGGGTTTATGGTCCTGAGACGTTAATATTCATTCATGCGCAATTTTAGTTCGATTGTCAACGTCAATTGTCGAAAATTTCCATAAATAACTGAATAGTCGAGTGCGGTCTGCACTGTTTCTATTGTTTAGGAACTAATCATTGCACAAAAAAAAACTTTTTTTGCTTGAAACCATCTGAATTAAACTGGTGCCACACGTTTTTACGCGAATAAAATCAGAGTTCGAATTTCCATTTGGGAAATAGAATTAATATGTTTAATTTGAAATGAACATATGATCTTAAGCTCCAATGTATAAAATATTTTCTAGATGGAAATCTCAAGGAATATTTACAAATCCTGAATCCTAACCTCAGTGTTCCCTTCAAGAGATTGCATTCGAACGCAGCTAAAACTAGTACAGAATCACTCTTGTTTTATACCATAAAACATAAAAAGTATGTATCTCCAGGAACTGAGATTACTGTACATGGAATCGATATGTTAATTCCAATGGGACAGTTCCCATTGCATTCTACCCGAGTTCGATGTCTGAAGTTAACAGTATTCAAAACAAACAATCGAAATCTGAAAATTTTAAAAAGATTAGGATCCCAGGTTCAGATTTTCGAATTTTCCAGACGTTTTCAATACTATTATTAAAAATTGCAATTCAAAATTTCGAATTTGAATAGATACTTTGTTCCTCGAGTTAAAATAAGACATCATAAGTTCCAGATGCTGATTGTAACACTCGGATGTTGAAATCGAATTTTAAATTTAGGTTTAAGAAATTAAACGTCTCAAACTGTGCCTAATCATGTGTAGTCTCCGCGAACAATTCTTCTTTGGTTAACCTTCTTATGGTTGTTGCACAGATTCTCGATTCCTCAGTCAGTCTACTAATTGAATGAGCTGGATTCCGTTTAAATTTTACCCGAAAACTCCGAGATTTTTGGTTTCGAGACTTTTTATCATTCTCCATTGATGAATCATTACCATAGATTAGCCTCAACACAACTAATTTTTTGCTCTACAAGACAAATCCAACAATTTTGAACGTATGTTGTGAACAACATACAGTAATCCTGGATTGAGGGTAGTGACAATTATGGAGTAGTTATTATTTAGCACCAAGATCCAACAACGAAACATGAGAATCTCTGTCACTTCGCATCGACGAGGACTTGACCACATGACTTGAATTGACTAGAAATGAAATGTCGAGCGTTAAGAACAGAGACGACTGCTACTACTTTTTTCTATTCATAGTATATTAGTTTACTTTTACCTTAATTGAATTTTGAAGAAAGTCATTATTCTGAATCAACTTACCCCGAATTAAAAGTTCATGCTTTGATGTGACAAACCTCTTATTTTCCAAGTTTTTCGATTCCGGAGCAACCATCATTTTGTCAAACTTCGATGACCTTAGTTATAACCTCCGATCAACTCATTATATAAACCGATTTCTTGACAAAGTCTCCGCACGCGATTTAAGAAATTTACACAACTTCAAAATGTGAATGGCAAGTGTCAATGAAAAAAGCACATCAGGTCGTCTAAATGGCGCCGACAGTAGTTTTTCACAAGATCAAAATTCAATAAACTTCTTTCAACGCAGCGACTTGGACGCGCGAAAACAGATTATGAATTTAGTGTCAAGATCAAGTACGGAACATTCGAGCTCAGGAGTGTCACAATGGTCACCATCAGGTTAAATCATCAGGTAGCGAATGGTACAACCTGCAGCGAACCAGTCGAACCACTGCGAACATGCCAGGGAAATACTTTGCTCCTGGATACAGTTATGAGTTCATTCGACGGCAAAAAGCGGACACGAACTCAGTCAACCGATTCCTGGTTCCGAACGACCAGGTTGGAAAACCGTTCAACAAACACTTCTCCATCGAAGAACTCATCGCCGCGCAGCGTAACCCTACCGGTCCCGACTGCATCGGTTATAAAATGATCAAGCTATCTTCGTTGGATCAAACCACTCCCTCGACATCTTCAATGACAATGCTCTGGTTGAAGCACGACTTCCCAGCGGAATGGAGATATAGTATTGTAATCCCCAACCCCAAAGTCGGCCAGAACAGATGCTCCGTGAAAGGATACCGGCCAATATTCTTGACCTCTTGTACGTCCAAGACTCCAGAGAGGATGGCGTACCGACAGCTCGTCACCTACTTGACCGAAAAAAAGCCTGCCTGCCGATCGGGGATGGACATGAACACGAATTTCGCATCTCTTGGCTGGTAACTGATGCCAGGAAGAATCGACACCATCTGAAGATGATTGGCTTAGATCTGGAGAAGGCGTACAACTGAACCTAGATTCCACTAGTTCCGAAGACACTGGTAGACTGGGGGTAGACGGCAATCTGCTGCTCTTTGCGAAAAACTCCGCGACAAACTGGACCTTTGAGGTAAAAGTTTGCAGCGGGCCTGCAGTCACAAACACCAAGGTTGCAATTCGGGAGTCAAAATTTACAACGACCACATTCCTCGCCGTAGAACGTTTATAATCCTGAGAGTGGTGGTTGACTGCAACCTGAATTTCCAGAGTCATTTCGACGATGTGAAAAAGAGCTGAGCCACCTGGTTGAACCTCTTGAAAACCATCTCCAAACCTCACCGGAGTAACAACCGAACGATTCGTTTACGGGTGGCCTAAACCATCATCAACATCTGACTCACCTACGGTCTCGAATTGACATTTCTGAACAGAGATAAACTCCTAAAAACTCAATCACCGATTTACAACAACGCATCACGGATTATCTCGGGCCTGCTACTTCATCGCGGGCGAGCTTCATCGCTAAATCCAGCAGAGGTAAGGAGACGCACCTGACTGTTTTAACGAACGAAATCTTGCCGCAGGTGACACAGTTCAACCTTCCATCGATAACTAAACAGCTTTGGTATGGAACTAACGACTGTAGATTGCCGGTCAGCAGAGTGGATAATACAATCAGGAACAACTTCCTAGCTGGAGAGAGCTCTGTGGGTCTGATTCAAACCTTTGTCAAACTTGTCTCAAGAAAATATCACAATTACGAAATTCTCTACACGGATGGTTCCAAAGGGATGCAAGGAACCGGTCTCGTTGTAGACAGTCATAATAACTACCTTTATTTCCAACAATAAACTCGTCGACATTTGTCAGGGGTTCTCAGCCGAAGCTGCCGGGATCTTTGAAACTGCCACTCTCCCGTCAATCAAACAGATCCTGATACTTAGTTACCAAATCGGCTAGCGTTATTGATGACATTGGCGCGGATACATCTAGACACCGATGGATACAAGCTATCAGGAGGTATTTACTACCGGATACAGTCCCCATGTGGGTTCCCTGACGTAGTTGCATAGCAGACAATAAAGTGGTCTACCATTTTGCCGAAATCGGTCACCTTGGACTGTTTTTAACGCGTAAAGTACCGCTTGGCAACAACATATTATGGATCGCCAAGACCTTCAAAACATTCTGGCCGGAAAAATGGTCCGTTGAAGCGACGCTTTTTTCCGGCGAATTAAAGGTTTCATAACCAGATTCAAAGATATCAAAGCGATGAGAGCGCAACGAATCCTATCCAATCTGAGAACCGACCAATGCAACATGTCTCACAACTTCGACAGAGGACCCTTTCATTCCCTCTGCGACCTGTGCGAGGTTCGCCATTCGGTCGAACACATCTATTTGTACGAGAACCTCCGGAACTTATACGGGATCAGCGGTAGCATCCGTGGTGTGCTTGGCGACGACTCTTCACGAACTGCTGCACTGCTCCGTTTTTTAAAAGATACCAATGTGTATTTTTAAACAAAACTTGTGATCAAATCGAAGATCCTTGTTCCTTCTCCTTCGCGATAAGGGGAACAAGAACAGTCAACACCTTCGAACGACGCGGATTCCCCATCCTAGGAGGCTGAAAACCTCAAAAATAAAGAATAAAAAAAACGATGGTCACCCCAATCAATAATTAATAATAAATCGGATTCTACTAATGGAGTTTGAGCATCGATTTGGACAACACCTGATAAAAAATCAGTCGTGTTTAAAATTGGTCATATGATAATGAAAATATAAATTTTGAGTAGTTACTTAGGTGGTACGTGTACGTTAGGGTGCCAATGAAAATGGTCAACTCGAATTTCAAAAAGTTACCCCATAAAAAATGTTCACCACCTCAAAAAAAAACACCCTATGCAAAATATAAGCTCAATCGGATTTAAGGGAGTGTGGCGCAAAGCGGTAAAAGTTTGAGTTTTATGAAAATCGAAAAATCACCCAAAAGGGGAATAAAGGAAATCGGGGTTGTCGAAAAAAAATTTTTGAAGCCAAATGTCTCAAAATTGCATGAAACGTCAAGATCTACTGTCATCTCACAAAAAAAAATATCAAAAAATCGACACTCTGAGACTTAGTTATATCGTTATAGTTATCACGATTTTTCATTCGGAACTTGTTGCGAAATGTTGATTGGCATTATAATATACCCTACGCAAGATATTAGCTCATTCGGACTTCATTTTCGATTTTCATAAAACTCAAATTTTGACCGCTTTGCGCCACTCCCCCTTAAATCCGATTGAGCTGAAATTTTACATAGGATGTTTTTTCGAAGTGGTGAACATTTTGTATAGGGTAGCTTTTTGAAATTTTAGGGTTGATATTTTGTTTGAATTTTAGCATCGATTTAAAAAAAAAAGCCAAACGCACTATTTTATAGTGTTTTAGAACGGTGGAGGCGATCTGGCGTAGTGGTAACATCCATGCCTCTCACGCTAAAGGTCACGAGTTCAATTCTCACTCCCGACATTCTTCCAAAAATGGAAGTAAAAAGTGACGAACCAGCCAAATGAGTTGAAAATTACTATAATACAGATAAAAAAAAAAGTTTTAGAAAACCTGCAATTTTGCAAATATTGCAGTGATTTCTAATGTCAGCAGACAAATTTTTAGCCTATCGTTTTCCCTGTTTAGAAAGGTCTTCCATGGCATCAAAGGTCTTACATGAACGTTCGAGAAATCAAATGAAATCTGGTTGATATGGTTAATTGGAATCGCTATTGAGTTGGTTAGCAAAAAATTGTGTTAGTCAACAAAAAGTTTGAAAAAATAGAAAGAAACTCATGTTTTAATTTCTTCCCGATATTTTTGTCCACTACATCTATACACACCCATACGAAAATGTGTTCGTAAAATATTCCAGAATTGCAAACCAGTAACATCAAAATAAGTTATATCCCTTCTTCATCCATCTTCATTTTTCTGTTCCTTTATTTATTTTATTGTCGAGTAAACGACTATCAATACGGCATCAATGGTCATTAGTTATTCTATCAAACAATCAAGTGACTACCCCAATACAAATGAAGCCCAATCATATTTTAATATTACATCTCAATGTAACTGTTTTCATTTTTCGATTCATGCAGTTCCTCGTATTCCAACGATTAATCAACTAATTAATTCCACTGCACAACATAAGCCATTGGTGCAGCTCTGTTTTAATCATTGCGCACTTATTCGCCGATCCACAGGTGACCTAAATACCCTTAATACCCGTCACGAAACGGCACAGCAAACTTTCATAAGTAACATTATAATTACTGGAAGCCGCTGCCGGCTGCGTTTCACTAATTATTTGTAATGGGGCGTGAAATGGCTTGGCTCTGAATGACAATGGTAGTATTCCACCATTCGGCTGCAGGAATCATAAAAGTGTCAAAAGTATCGAACATGGGGCCAGGGAAGCACGATAAACGTAGAAATAAAACGGGCCAGAATGTAGCTGTGACTTACCTTGAGCTTTCCGTTCTGGAAGTGATGAAGGCTAACCACAAAGTGCAACCCGATGACCGAAGTTTCCAGCTCAGTTTTACGGTCTCTAAACGGCTTATGAATACGAATATGTGAGGGATTAGCCTGTAAGAAGATTATGGTTTATTTTCCCGATGGTTTGAATTGCTGGTTTGATTATTTATTCTAAGACAATAATTTATATCCGTTCTTATTCTTATGGTCTGGTGCGTTCGCACCGGCTTTTATTTTGTTTTTCGGAGGGGTTGAGATTTTGCTACACAACACGACTCGATACCGATTTCTGCAACACGTTTCGTACGACGGAAACAACATGGTCGGGATTAGGAGTGAGTTGGGTTAGGAACATAGGAAAAAGGACGGTTTGAGTCGGGGAAGGAAGTTAGCCGTACACGAATTCTTTCGAATAACCAGATGGGGAGCAAATTGTACCACTGTTCATCCGCTGGGTGGAAATCACAGAATAGGATTATTGCCGAGGTATAAAATTACTCCAGTGTCGCCGAATGCTTCTCTGCTGAAATACTTCTCTGTGTGTTTGATTTGTTAATATCGACAAGTTACAGTGTGGGCGTTTTGGTCTTTTTTTTTTGTTCCTTTCAGCCATACGAGCAAACGGCTGCCCTGGAAAGACCAGGATGTCGCCACTCTTGAAAGCGTTTTCTCGTTCCTCCGGTTCCTAATTCCCTCGCCCGAAAGATTGTGTCGACATTAAGGAAATTGGGGATTAAAGATATGATTTGTGGCTCGGTGTTGTTCCGTCACCCAATGAAATGGGTCTAAGCGGAACGATGGCTCGAGCTGTTTTACGGCCTATGTCGTTTCTGGTGTTGTACAAGTTTTATGGGAGGGCCGTTTTTTCCTTCTATATTGCGATAGTATTTTATGGACTCGTGGGGTACGGCATTCCAGACAATGGGTTTAGCCGGAAGTTGGAAAGATTTTTATGACGTCCATCCTGAAACCGGAAGAGTTGAACAATATGTGCTCATAGTTTATACGGTCTCCGAGCATTACATTATCGTTCAACCGGTACCACCACCTTGCGAGCAGTAATCTATTATTAATACGATATCAGCTAACCCGCACCCAACATTCTGGAACTGTTTTTTTGGCTCTTCAAAAGTCATCAAACTTTGTGAAGGTGCTTGAAACGCATCTTTGTCGAAAAGTTTCTGATAAACAACTCGTCCCCCAGATATCAGAAAGCGGTGCTGTTTACCGGTATCAAAAATAACCCTCGGACATTCTTTTCATCTCGAGAACTTGCGTTACCTTCATTCTTTCGGGGAACCTTCCGATGCAAAATTCAAATTTATATCTCACAAACCACCGCCGCCACCAGCTGCTGGCGGAGTGTCTGAGAAAGAACCCTTCCAAAGTTTACCGCAGACTTTTTTTTTCTTTTCTCTCGAGTGCAAAACTGATCGGTCGTATCTTTCTTGTTTTATTCGGCGAATTGTTGCGCTGGTGGCTTTGCTTGATGAAAGAATTTTTGGTAGCTGGAACTAAAGTTGTTATCACGTTACGGGCGAAGGGAAATATCCTGGCGGAAGAATTTGCTTGGAGGAATTTCTCTCGATTGCCATATCCAAGAGACAATATTTTTCTGCCTTCTGGATAGAAGCTATCATGGGATGAATTGTTGAAGTTCGATGGATGCGATTGATAAGTACGTTCTGTTGAAACAAGAAAGTTTCGTTTTTCATGTTTCGATAAAAAATGCTGTCGAAGGGTTTTCATGGGTCCGATAGTGTGTAACTGCTGGTGTGTTGTCTTAAATTCGATGAATGGATAGAATATAATAGTAGCGAAAGGTTGGGTTACCCGAAGGATTTCCGCATGATGATCTTCAAATGATACCCAAAAACAGTGGATAAAAAGTTATATCTGTATGAAATAAAATCTTGTGCAAAAAAATACCCATACGACGGTTCTTCTGATCAAGTTTGAGCAGTTTCAGAACTAACTTCACTGATACATGTCTCATGTTTAAAACAAACAAAAAAGCATGGTAAGACACAACTTATCTGCCAAAATAATGAGCAACTTCTGTAATAGTGACTCAATCATTCTTCAAAATATTTTCTTTTTTTTTTATCCCATTTATTTATTTATTAGGCTCATTAAAATTTTAGCTGTAACAGAGCCGAGTTTTAATCGTGTACATGTACATATGTTTATGTTTCTATAAATTGTAAATTACACAGTAGCCATTTTTAGGCGTTAGGTTTTTCTGTTCCATTACATTATGGTAAATTACACAGTAGTAGCCATTTAGGCGTCAGGGTATTCTTTCTGTTCTTCCATTGTTCAGCAGACCGGACAGCGGAGACAGTTGATATTGATCATTGTTGGGTCATTTATAGAACAGCAGCCCGATGTTTCTTGCAGAGCAGAGCAGTTGTATGAATGAATCGATCTTATTTCGACCGTGGATCGATCTCCATCGCTGATGATGGTTGCTTGGACGTAGTTATTCTATAACAACACAAAGATGGTCAATTGAGGGTCCTGAGTTTGAACTCACGATCGATCGCTTAGTAAGCGAACGCGTAACCAAGTGGCTACGAAGACCCCCAAAAATATTTTCTTACCCGCTTTAACTTTTTTATCTGTTTTTGGGTGATTCTACGTCAGATTAGCGAGAAACAGCCGACCTGACCCTGTCCGATATCTGATGCAGGATTACCTCTTTCGGGACATATTGAGAGTGCAAATTGAGAAAAAATAATAATGGTCGCGTCATGAAAAACGTCAAATTTAGAGCGCTAATTTCTCAGTATTTTTTTTATTGTTTTGCCAGATTTTTACATCAGATAATTCCGACACTCCCTAACAATCTATTGCAATGCAGAAAATTTGATTTCTTTTTCAATAGTAAATTTGTTTAAATAGCGTTGAAATGGAAACAACTAGTATCACATACAAGGCCCCAACCAGGACTAAAAAACGACGGGATCATATCTCAAAATATCGTGCGGTCGAGTCTCAATTTGTTTTAACTCGAAATTACAATCACTATTACCACAAGATCAACTTGAATTGCGATTGGTTGTAATCATTGTCCTTTTTCTCAATAAATGGCAACTCGAGAAAAAAAAAATAAAACACTGTAACTTGTCGATATTACGGAGTGTTTTAACAGGTTGTCATCTCCATTCTTTGCGTGTGGTATGAATCAGTTCATTGAAATGCGTTTACCGTGACTGGAACTGATTCCAGTGATAGAAACTAGTCCGATAGAACAAGGTGTCTCCGCTAGCCACAAAAGTTTAGTAAGCAAAACGCCCGGGAATGACAATCGAAGCATACAAACGTTATGCGAGCAGTTGTTGAACTTGTCATGTCGTACTAGGACATAGGAAACACAAATTTCTGCATTACTCGAGAATTAATCAATAAAATGGAACCAAATTTGGAATGTGAAGGTTTTTGAATAGGAGAAATGTTTCTATGATGGTATGACACCCCACTCTCCTCTGAAATTGAGAGGAGGTCCCGTAAACATAATACACATATTCCAACCAAACATGACAATTGATTTTTTTTAATGTGACAAAACGCACTCCTATATCATCTTCTATCTATATAAACAAAAATGGATCACCGAATGTGTTGATAAGAGCAAAACTCGAGAAAGGAATTGTCCGATTTAGGGCTGTCTTTATTCTATCATATTTTCTGGATCAAACATTTATTCCATGTAACAGAAAAACATGTTAGTTGCAAGAGGTTGAAAAATCTTGAACGAGAATGGTATCTGATAATAATCTGATACTATAATGACGAGTTTTGGTAGAAGTACTAGGAATTTTATAGTAAAAGGTAATTTTAAAGGGTAGATTAGAAAGTCAATCAATGAACAGTTCTGCGATTGGACCTATGAACGTGCGCTTAGTAAAAAACGTCAATGTGATAACGAAAAATAAATTTTGGGCGGGACGAAGTTTTACAAATGATACATTAGTATTAGGAAACATGTGTTAAAAATTAATTTTGGGCTTGGGAAGAAATCTGTAACATTCAATTCACTACGAGTCATATATGATCCAACTCTTTGCAGCAGGTCACCGTATTAGATTCTTCTTATGATTAGAAAGCCTAATGTTTTCGAATAAGTACCTGCCGATGGTTCACTGGTCACAATTGCGTTTGATTCTTGGGCACCGTAGTCATTTACAGCGGAACTGTCAACTACTCAAATTTTCTTGGCTTATGCCAACTCTTCTTTCATTGGAGAATAGCTCCCATTCGCATTCCGCATCTTGCTTCAAAATGTTTAGGGCTTTGATCGAGAAATATCCGGAAAGTCTGCATTTGAAGAACATTATCTTCGGATTTTTTTTTCGGCTCTCTCCAGTTTTAACGGCTTATAACACTCTTTGGCCTGATTTCCATATATGCTCATGTCGCTTCGGTGCTTTTTGGCTTGATGCTGTATTCTTCAGTTGCTTTTATACTCCTTCTAGTGTTTTTACGATTTCTTTGAATTCGTCTCTACACAAAACCGATTCCCAAATCGGACAGTCTAGCGACTTTTGCGATTCCCTACTCAGGAGCATCATCCATCCTAATCAGAACCCGCAACCATACATCAGATGAGATCATGAGCTCATCTGATTCCTGGGATCAGATCTTGCGTTCCCCTGCTAATTCCCAAAACTGGAGGAAAATGACATTATTTTATTAATTCTCTAATTGGCTTGTATGTTATTGACAGACACACTCCACTTTTTAAAATGATCACCCTCTCATCCGTTCTCTGTCCCTCTCTGTCACATACTCCTCGCTTACAAAGTTTTCATAGTTCAGGTATATAAAATACAAACAAAAATTACAAACCGTACAACGTGCAACTAGAAACTTGTAGGTTCAAAATGATGTATATTTCATCTACAAGTGTTCATTTTGCATACTGTTACATTATTTCAAAAATTATTAAAAATGTGGATGTTACGCCTTGCTCCTCCATTTTTTTGTCGATTGTCTGTCACATTGAATCGGAACTATTTAGTATCAATGTATTTCTCATAATCAATTTAACGTAATAATGGGTCCCCGAATATTATTCCGCCTCCATCCCCAGCTGTAAACCGTTGCAATAGTGAGCTTTAAAATTGGCCAACCATTGAGAAAAACGAGCATCCATTAATTTATTCCACAACAAAGTAGACCGCAGGGACCAATCAACAATCATTCATTCAGCCAGCAGCCAGCATCCCGATCTGGTTTTAGCTTCCGCCCACACCGGTGGCGCTTATCTTCATTGCCAAACAAGCAGCGTTGGAAGGCCAAAGCTGTTGCTGTCTGTGAGTAGTTCTTGTGCTGCAATTCCCAATTACACTGAAGACATAAAGTAAGCATAAAGGCATCATCGCTCCGTATCTGGAGAGCCACCTATCGTAAAGCGGGTTGGGATTTACTTTTTTTTTTCGCCTCCGGTTTAACACAACACCCAACTACGAACAAAAAAGTTCACTTGCAGTTTTGTGAATCCCGGGAGAGTATGCGCTTCTCGGTGATGGCTAGGGAGAGTAAAGCGACGAGCGAAATTTTAAGATAACATCATCAACATTCTCGTGTATTTTAATGGCTCATTGAGTTTACTGTGCTTTGCTGAAATAATTTAGGAAGGGAACCGTTGTGGGATCCGGCGCGCTACTCGTTTGCTTTAATCAGAACAACAATCTCTCCCAACACTTCGAAGTCAAGTGGAAAATCCCAGAATTATCTTGTCACAATTGATATCAGAAACGTTTCGTGTAAGATGTGCGAGAGCATCTTCGAAGAGTTTGCTGCTTTGTCGAGTTGATCCGTCTTTCACTGTATTATGTTTCTATTTTAGTTTAAATCCTACGTGCTCCAAAAGCACGATTGAACTTGTTGTGTTTTTTGACGTAGGACTACGTCTTTCATTTCTGTACCGAGGTGTAAGTTCAAAGTTTCGAAAGCGAGAGTGACGCTGGACTGCAAGGTTTTGAACGTTAATACCTCTTCACCGGCTGAATGGAGTGGTATAATAATCACTTCATTCGAAAGATAAAATGTCAACCAGTTATATGATTGTCACTTATTGGTCCAAAAAATTGTTTCAATAGCTTAAAACTTGCTTTGAAAGCAAGCTATTGAAATCATAACGATCTAGCTTAGTGATGATGATTGGTTATCGGAATGTATTCCCGAACACGGAAGCAAAATCTAGGCACCTTGAGAAACCGTCATAGCGAATACATGCAAGCTGTGATTTCCTTTGCTCGCTTGCATTAGTGTTTGTAAAACCATAGCGGACACCTGCAAGGCGTGAGTACTTTTACTCGCATCAGTTTTTGTTCTGCTTTCGCATGGAACAGTCATGAAAAATTGTTTGTGTGTGAATGCGTCCGAGCGAAGGAATATTCCCACCCATTTATGCATTCGACTTGGTGTTCCCGTGATGCAATCCAATAGCATCAGTTTCTGTTCTGCTTTCGCATGGAACAGTCATGAAAAATTGCCACATCACGATAAAAAGGAAATGAATTTTATGCAAGTTTATATAGACTTCATTTCGTTTTCACCGTGAAATGGCGCCCTCAGTTTCTGTTCTGCGCATGGAGTGATCATGAAAAATCACGTGTTATTCTCACGAAAACAAAAATGAATCATGTATCAAACATCTTCAGTTACTTTTACAAGGCCACTTAAATTCCATCGGTTCGTTACGGGACCGCCAACAAGTTCGAAAGAGTTGAATTTTATGTTAATAACAATTCCATACTTATACTTCCACTAACAAGAAAAACTTTTAGCAATTTTTCAAAATATTCTTTCATTCATTAACTGATCCAGATGCAATTTCAAATAAATGATTACCGAGTCAACGGTAGTCCTACGTCTACCTTGCGGTTATATCACAGGTATAGCCCACTTATTGTTTTTTGTCTTCTGGTATACATATGTGATATCCAAAATTCTTTATGAAATGTTGTGCAGATGTTGTAGACATTGTACAACAGCATTTTTCCAGGAAATCGGCGCACATACTGAACTCGGGTCAAAAAAATCAACTTTCACCCATCATGGTAATCATCACCCACAAGATTCTCTTCGCAAAAGGTACAGTTTCAACTTTTCGCAAACCATCGCAAACAGAAACCCTCCTGTCCCTGTTGGGAAAATTATCATGATAAAAAAATATCCAAAGCTCGATTTCTTGTTAATTTTTCTCTGTTGCGCCAATATTCAAAATATCAATCATTCGACTTTCGTGGCCCTTGTCTGTCACTGCGAGATTACAGCGGGTAAACCCGAAATGCCTATGACCCGACGTAGAACCACTCCGGGGAGATGTCCGTCTCTATTCGACTTCCTCAGCCTCATCCGCACCATCCCGCAACGGGGGCCAGGAAATTCTCTGAAACAATACTCGTCGAAAGTTCTCCAAACGGACCAAATCTTATTTCATACTCGAGTGCCTCCGGTGTTGGCCTTCGTTCCGCCCACGCCGAAGAAAAGGCTCAGGCTCCAAGAAACTGCTTCGCGCGTTCTCCCCCCTGCCGTCATCTTTCCCCTCAGTTCCGCAGCTTTACAATGTTCATTGAACTGCAAGCGTAATTACAAAGTCAAACTTAAATATTGAGCTGGAAGAAACTTTCCGGTGCTGAGTCCGTGGTCGTGCCTTCCGCACGGTTCGCTCGATCCGGAGTTTTCAGTGTGGATTGTGCAACTGCGGAAAATCTGATCAAACTTTAAGAGGTCAGAAGGTACGGGGGAGGGAATCGGTTGGGACGGGTTGATAAGGGATGGAACTGAATTAGAAGTAACCGAAAATGAAAATCAAACAACGGGAAAGGTGGAATCAACAGAGATTTGGATTGTTGGCGAGGACTTGGACTTATCAAAATTATTATTGTTGTTTAATTTAGTGTCGCCGTGGAGGAGATATTCAGAATTCGGATGGATATTCTGTAAGGCGGAATTTTCTAAATCGAAAGAAATTGAATAAAAATTGGACGGAAGGATGAAAATATCAGATTTTTTATTCGACTCGAAGGAATCTTTACCCGCATTCATACTATATAGGGTTCTAAGTATTTTCCGAAGGTGAAAATATTATTTCGTCAATTCAGTGTATGTAATTTTTGCTAAACTTTATCAAAACATATGTAGCTCTGAGCCACTCTGAGCCATTGTGTTCCATCAGGACAACGGATATCTTTAGCCAAAGATTCCGGGAGCTTCATTGGAATGTTTTTATGCAACCATAGTCCGGACTTGGCACAAAGCAAATACCATCTTTTACTAACATTGAAAAACTTCTTGAGTGATAAGAAACTGGAATCAAGAGATGACTGTAAACATAGATTGCTAGAGTTTTTCGCCAATAAGGACCAAGAGTACTATGAGAGGCATTATAAAGCTACCTTTAGAATGACAACAAATTTTACAACAAAAAGGTGTACATTTGACCCAAATCGGACAATCCGAAGCATATTAAATAAAGTTTTGAATTTCACCCAAAATAAATGGATTACTTTTTCCCTAACCTAATATGATATCAACGTGAAAATGTATCGTATACTAATGGTTGGGTTTTGATTCGATTGATATGTTTTTCAACTTTCACTGTTGATAATTTTGAAACCGATTTGAGATTCAACTGAAAATCAGTGGGATTTGCGATTAAAAATAAAAATGACAAACTTTTATTATTAGCTGACTAAAACATATCGAGCTGGAATTTTTCAAATACTTTCCTGAAGTGGACTCATTGGATACAAATTAATCGTTCAAATTGTATCACGAGAAAAGATTTGGCAAAATTCATCCATTCAACCGATCATCTCCAAATTTTTAGGGTAAAAGTGTAACATACTATTCAACTTTTATAATGTTTCTTTTATTCAGAGTCCTTCCCATATCCAAATGCTCGAACCATCCTCTTTACACTACTCATAAGATATTGTACGACATTTGGATCAATTTATTTTTTGTGCGGAAACCCAGGTTTTCTTCATATCTTCCTATGATTTCATCTTTCGAGTAACGCTAGATCTGGCCAGAAGATCGTAGCATCTTTGTGCTGCTTCAGAAGTGGAAGAAGACTTTTTAGGAGACATTCCTTATGATACACCTGCCCATTGACCGTACCGGTAGTCACGAATTGGGTGCAATGAGGATTCCACACGAACAAATTGCTTATCAAACCATGTATTTTTGGGAAAACTTCGACACCTTCCGCTTTCGAACGTCCTCAGGAACATCAAGCCAATGACGTTTATATTACTTTTACGTTAATATTTCAAGTTATTACCAACATGTTTGAACAATAATAAAAATTAATCTTATTAACTCTGGTTATAACGATACTTGATGCCAAAGAGCCATAGAAAACATGTTCTTCTTAACTTAAATGATTCAAATAAAAGTCAAAAGATGTTCGATGCGAGCTTATTATACCCATAATTAGAACATTAGCAATAAAATATGTGAGAGCGAAGGTTTCGCAATTTTATGTTGAAATTATTATATTTTGGGAAGTTTGGTAGAACAGTGATATTAATGAGGGGAATACGAATTTCAACGAACTTCATAATTGGGAAGATCCAAATGATCCATCTCAATTACAAGGTCTAGTCTTGCAATTTCAGTAACACTTTAAAGATGCACAAACATTTTGCTTCGAGAAACTTTTTTAAGAAGCTTTTGTTTACTTTATTCTGGAAATCTAATTAAAAATCTCTATTTCAATACAGTTTTTCGAGTTTTTACCAAAAACGTCTTATAATTGGTAATTCACTCCATTCATTGCTTGTGACCCTTGTGAAACCGTTGATCATAGCAAAACGCACTTACGGTGCGTTTCATGAGTCAAAAACGTGACGGGGGAGTGGTCATGGAAAGAACAATAAAATTTTCATAGGTGGTCCTGAACCTTCTCTATACAAAACAAAGCAGTTGTTTGAGTACCAAGGCTACACGGAGTCAATCAAGTTTATTTTTCAAGTTATTTTGCTTGATTTTTTTTCTTGCAACTTTTTTCTCCAACCATTTTTCCACACTCCATTGACTTTTTTTTCCGATCAAAGAAACGAACGTTTTCAAGACTCGGGACTTGAATATTTTCGTTTGTGTGGGTGAACCAAAATTCTACCAAATAAAAAATCGGTGCAATTAAAATCAATGTATATCGTGTTGCACAACATAAAATTTCATATTTTATAATTGTGAAAGTATTAGGGAGCAATGAATGTGTATATGATGGTTACACACTACTTCCCCCTCTATAAGGCGGGACTACAATACAAATGAAACACAAACTTCTTTGTAACTCGAAAACTAATTGAGCAAATGGAGCCAAAATTGGCATGTGAAGGTTTAAGGGGGTACGAAACGTTTCTATGTTTGAAAAGACACCCCTCCCCCTTTTATGAGGGGGGACTGCCATACAAATGAAGCATAAGTTTCTGCATAACTCAAGAACTAATCAAGCAAACGGAACCAAATTTGGTATATGGAAGTTTTAGGGGGTAATAAATGTTTGTATGGTGGTTTGGCACTCCTGAACCCTTCCTAAGGGCCGAATGTGTTGATAAGAGCAAAACTCGAAAAAGGAATTGTCCGATTAAGGGCTGTTTTTATTCTATCATATTTTCTGTATCAAAAAATTATTCATGTAACGGAGAAACATATTATTTTAGGGGCTCAAAATGAAAGGGGTGTAAGTGACATCATCGATTTCTCTACATCGAATCTCTCCTTTGGTCATAACTTAGCTGCAAACACATTTCCAGCTGTATTTGACGATGTGGAAAATAGGTCAAAACCTCATCTATCGGATTCTACAGCAAACTCAAATTGGAACATTTTTGCAGTTGAGTTATTAACTAAAGAAAATGTTGATGAAGAGAAATCGATCAAATCACTTACACCCCTTTCATTCTAAGCCCCTCATTTGCAAGTGCATGAAAAATCTTGCACGACAATTGTGTCTGAAAATAATCCGATATTATAATGTCGAGTTTTGGTACAAGTACCGTTTTGTCTCATATTCCGAACATTCTCAAATTCCGAAAACTTTGTTTTTAAATATAAATTTACTAAACTTTTATGTTATAAATAATTGAATAATGAAAACACAGATATTCTTTGAGGTATAGGCTTCATTTTGACATAATTTACAGGTATCAATACAGCCTGTACTTTATCATATTAGACATTTGCAAAAAAGTGACAGTCAAAACCAATGATAAAATGTTTGCGTTAGCAAATTCCTTAAAAAACAAGCATCGTTAATTTCTCTGTTTTCATGTTAAGTGCTAGAAAATGTAAGAACCTACAATAATTGGGTGAAAGAAATGATATTTTATGCAGAAATCTTCATTTAGATCATATTGAAGCAGTGTTCGGAATATGAATCAAATTTCTACGCATGATTCGAATTCCGAACATTTTATTTTCAAATGTAAATTTACTGAACTTTAAGGTTATAAATAATTTAATTATCAAAACCCTGAAATTCTTTGGCTTTTAGCCTTCATTTTAACATCAGTTACAGGTATATTGAGCATTTGCAAAAAAGTGACAGTCAAAACCAATGATTAAATTTTGCGTTAGCAAATTCTGTAAAAAACAAGCATCGTTAATTTTTCAATTTTTGTGGTTTTTTCGACTATTTTGTTTGTTGTTTTCATGTTAAGTGCTAGAATTTGTACGAATCTACAATAAATGAATTAAAAAAAAAATTATACAGAAATCTTCATTAAAGTTAGTGTTCGGAATATGAATCAAGTTTCTACGCATGATTCAAGTTCCGAACACTTCATTTTTTAATGTGAATTTACTTTAATGTTATAAATAATTTAATAATCAAAACTTTGACATTATATTTGGTATAGACTTCATTTTAACATCATTTATGGGTATTGATACCGATATAGCGCTCTTGAAAAACAAATACAATCGATAATTACGAAAGAAATTTTTTTTTTGCGAGTATAACATTTTTCCCAAAAATACTAGCTAATTGACTTTAATTTGATATATCGATCATACGAATCGGTCTAGTAGTTCAAAAGATATGATTTAAAAAAAAAATGCATTTTTGCTGTTCGGAATTTGAGACAAAAGTGTTCGGAATATGAGTCAATGACAAAATTTTTGTTCGGAATTTGAGTCGAAAGTGATTAAACATATGTTTAGTTTTTCACCATGAACATGTATTTGTAAATTACAGTATTTACAGTATTTACATTACAGTGTATTACAGATACACGGGCCAAAGGTTGTGCAGTCCACTGATCATTCAACAAGAGCCAAAAGTTGTATCGCTCATGACAACTCTACACGAGCTGATGTTTGCGCCGGCTAGTGACCATTCTATCCTGGATTCCTAGAGTCGAGAAGACGCACCACGCTAGATATGCGGTACAGACTAGGGGGGCGTTGCTGATTAATGGTCAGCTGCATCCCAATAGGAAGTATCCCGTGTCGGGCACAGGTACAGAGCATTGGAGACAACAACATCACAACTACGAAAACACTTGTAATACTAACCTCGAGCCAACCGCGAGTAATCGGTTACATATTACTAACATAGTTATAAGGCAAACATTGTCGAAATATTGAACTTCCGGCCCCGTCAGGTTGACGCCATATGAGCCTTAATAAAAATATATATTTTGGATAAAAAAAAATGTATTTGTAAATCAATTTTGTTGTAGTCAAATGAAAAAGAAGGCTCTTTTGTATACAAAAATCAATTTAATTTCGCGAAAGAGTACCATTTTGAGTAATGAGATACTGTTCAATGGTCATCATAGCTTAATTGTTCGGAATTTGAGACAAAACGGTGCAAGGAATTTTATAGTAAAAGGTAATTAGAAGTCGATTAGAAGATCAATCAATGAACAGTTCTGCGATTGGACCCAAGAACGTGCGCTTAGTAAGAAAACGTGAATGGTTGATAACAAAAAAAAAAAGAATTACAATGAGTTTCTAATCCTTAGGTCATCGTTAGTTCTCAATCAGTTCAAATAACCCATTTGGGATGGTTTCAACCAAGCTGCCCCGTATTGTAGTGTGTATCTCGTTCTACGCAAAGGATAATGCTCTTTTAAGCTCTTCAATTCACTCTTACTGCTTGTAAGCTGCATCTACTATTCGTACGATCACTCCTCATAAGTTCTTGATAGGGTTTTGATCTGGTAAACAAGCTGACAAGAAGTCCAGAATCTGACACCCCTATTCATCAAACCATACCATGACTTTCCGGATTTTATGAATTGATGCCAAATTACCCAATTATCACATTGTTTTTGATGTAAAAACAGCAGTAAATGATTCTGAAGTACTTCGTTGCATTTCTGACTGTTCATTCGTGTTGATGGTAAGCTACCTAAACCAGGCCTAAACTAGGCCTAAAGGCCTAAAGAACTGATCAATCATTGCATTGTAAATGCTTTTAAGATCAGCAGCATCAAGCGATACTGCGGTATCTCAATGTTACTTTGTTCAAATGTAAGAAATTTCACAAATGAAAAAAAAAACGGTACCAATGTGTACTTTTTGACGAATATCGGTACTCTGTACCGTACAGAATATGTACCAAAAATAACGGAAAAATCTGTACCATTCCAAATAAATTTGTACGTGTGGCAACACTGGTCAGAACCCCAACCATAAGTTGAGGAGATTCTACGATACGGATTCTGTCGACAGGGCACAGGAGTTCACGGAAGAAGACCCGGCAAGTCACACTGGTGATGTGAACAGGTGGTTGTCAACTCAAGCACCCTCCTTCGTCATTACCAATCGCCCAGTTAATCAATAAAAATTAAATCAGCATGTGATCAGCTTCAAACCGCTTTTGACATGAAATAGAATACTTTCGACTTGATGTTTTTCACGTCAAATGCATTTCGTTTTATTAATCATTTTTCAAACTTTAGTGTGCAAAGCGGTTTTTTTACGTAGAAATTTCATTTCTATACTGGGGTGTAAGCTCAAAGTTTCGAAAACGAAACCATGGAACCAGGGGAAATTGGCATAGCAAAATAGATGCAAGCTGCGGGTACTTTTGTACTCGCTTGTGTTTCTGGAAATCGGAATGTTTACCTAACACAGACTTCAAAACTATGGAGCCTGTGGAAATCGGCATAGCGAATTAGATGCAAGCAGCGGAAACCTTTGTACTCGTTTGCGTTTTTGTAAAATCGGAATGTTTCCCTAACACAGATTTCAAAAATATGGAGTTTAGGAAAATTGGCATTGCAAACTACGGGTACTTTTGTACTCGCTTGCATTTTTGCAAACCGGAATGCGTTTTCCCAATACGGCATTTTTACACTCCGGAATTCGTTTTGCTAACACAGTCTACAAAAGCGGGTACAAATGCAAAGCTTCGGCATGATTAAGACTGCATTGGATTATATCTCTTCATGTCGCCAGCTCACACAACTTCTACGCATACCTACGTTTGATGATTAGACAATATGTTGATAACTATTTGCTGCGATAACTACTACCGTAATGCATAAATTGGCTTAAATTGGGATTTGTTTGCAATTGAGTTCGTAAATAGTTTCATTCATTCACTAGTTTAATCAATAATTTAATCAATACACACAAAAGGTAGCTCTGCGCAGCGGCGATATCGTACCCAATGAGGAACATCCGAGGTGGAATCATTGCTAATTGAAGAAATACAATTGACTACTAAGCCAACGGCAGTCCTACGTCAACCTTGCGGTTATATCATAGGTATAATCCATTCATAGTTTTTTAAATTTAAGTCGAGCATGATCGTTTCACCATTTTATTTAGAGTTTCTCTTTAGTTAACTACATTTGGATTTAGATTTTGAATCGACCTTTCGTAATCAACGAGATCACTTTCACGATTCGAGTATATCGTCCTTGTGTAACAAACATCTCATCTTCTTCCGTTCAAAATCGAAAGCAAAACCCACCTGTACTTCGTTGATGTACCACGTTAAATTGGCAGCGGGTCGCGCGTGTGCCGAGCTGCAGTTACCCCTCACGATATCACCCAATCGATACCGCGGTCGAATGCCGTGTATGTACGGGACGTGCTTTGGGACCTCTGAAAATTGACAAAAGAAAACAAATATGATATAAATGGCGATAGCGCAATTTTTCAATTTACGGGCCAATCCTCACTCACTCGGAATGCCATCTCGTTGATGGTTCTACTGACATATACATCTCATCAGCGATAGGTAAAAATATATATATACACTAGATATATAAAGTTTATTGACAATCCGATCGCACGAGTATCGCCGGAAAGTTGTTAATTAATAATTAATTAACCGGCTGGAAAATTATAATAATGGTTTTATAGCGCAGCAGCAAACGCGCTGATCATTTGAAAATGTCCCAATAATGGCGAAGCTCTCACCACTTTTCCCGGCAACAAAAACAAAAAAAAAATGAGCGAAACTGCCGATTGATTGCACTGTGCCAGAATGTCTCGTAATTGTTCGAGGGCGCTCAATCATATCAATATCGCTATTCGTGCCGGATTCGAAATCGGTGGACTGGAAACTGAGATGTCATCCGAGCATTCCATTAAACAACGGCAGAAAGCAATCAAAACATGACGACGCGCCGAGTTTTGCTCGCTGCCCTGCAAATATTATATTTGAATGGTGCAAACCAATTATCGGGAATAATGTATGGGGATAATTATATTGTTGGTGATGACGAGGAGGGGGGCAGCATATGCTGCGTATCTATTGCTATAGTTCCGCTTCCAGCGTCGGGATGTGATGATCGTTTTCTCACTGCTGTGATAATTAATTGTTTAATCATTTAACAAGGCAAAATATTGTATTGTATGGGGTGCAAATCTGCATTCATTTAAATATATATTGTTGAATGAAGCTATTTGAATTTCGATTCCTCAACACTTTTATTAATTTCATTCTGCAGTCATCCGATAACGATAAGCATAAGCCATTCCATTACGGCAAAAAATATTCCAACAAACGTTCCAATGCAAACAAAACCTCACACGGGTGGCGGTGTAAATGTGATCACGTTAGATTTTTTGGTGAGTAACACTTTTGTGGTCGGAGCCATTTTTTTGTTTTGTGGTCAGCCGTGATGGTTCTGCAAACAAAAGTTCCTGTTGGGCTTATGTTTTGTTACTGGGGCAATTAGGCTGCAATTGCTCAATTTAGCGAGAATTATTCGTAGCCGCACCCCACGCTGTGTGGAATAACTCTTAGTTCGCGTTTTGAGTTTCGTTGGCAGTTTTAATTTTTCCCCATCCAATTCTGGGTATGTGGAGAACCGAATATTACGTGCCTGTTCAGGGGTACGTGTTCCGGTGCGCACTTTTGGTCGGGTGTCAGCAGAAAAAGCCGGTCAAATTTAGCGATAGTAATAGCCATCAGCATGCAAAACATTTCGAATGGAGGTCGGATTGCAACGCGGATCATACTTTCATCCGGGCAATGCGTTTTAATATTTTCTTTGAATTGCAGTTCATTTTGTATGGAATCGATATGCTTCCCGGGCTGTATGCGAATAGTACAATTTGAGTATTTTTCATTCCATCACGATTGATAGGAATAATGTACTATGGAAATATTTCACCAAAATCAGTGCTATGAATAAATTTCTCCAAATTCTTTTTTTTTTAATTTTAGATTTGGCTAACATTATGAATGGTTTTGAGCTAACACTAGCTTATAATGAAAACTTGAGCTCATTACTATAATACATTACTTGGAGTGGAGCAGCAGTAATTTGTACTCATAACATGTAAATAATTATTGTAATTTGTGTAATTTGATTGAATTCCGATTAGAATCGAGAAATTCAGAAACCAATACATATGATTCATTTCTGCCTTCACATTCCACGTTTCAAGCCCATCGGATGTACCGATCGGCTCGAAAATATTGGCGAAACACGACGACCACATTTCAGTTCACGTCCGATTCAACATCGCATCGCACTCACAGGTGTCATATACCTGAGATCGTATTATCCGCTTGCCGGGGCAACCAATGCGCGCCATGAATTGCTAAATAATGAAACCACTTTCCGGGGTTAATTGTACGGTTAAAATTTAAAATCATTGTCTCCGATTCACTCTCACTTGTCACTCCCGGCGGAAGCGGACCGGATAAACCCTATCCCTACAAAACACATGCCATGCCCTCCCCCTCCACAGGTGGTGGGTGACACCAGAAGGTGTGGTTTTCGCACTTACCGCAAACTTCCAAATCACCCGTGACAAGCATTGTGTGGAAGGATGGTGCGTCCGCCGACACCTCGCAGCTGTACTTCCCCGACGAGGACAGGTTCAGTCCGACCAGCATCAGTTGGCTCGCGTTGGATGCTGCTCGCTGCGGGAAAAGAGAGTGAGAGAGAAAAACAAAAATGTCAGCTAAATTTTATCGGATTGCGCTTGGGTTTTTGAGATATACGGTGAATACAACAAAAAACGGACATTTGGATTCGATAGAAGGGTTCCGATAATTTCATTTCTGTTAACTCCTTAATTAAATCTAACAGTTCGAATTCAATTTAGATTTTTGGTTTTTTTTTCCTGTGATTTTTCGTGCTTGTCGGGAAGGAATGGAACAAAAACATCCCGAACATTAGTTCCCGCCATTAAAAAGGAAGGAGAGACCAATACAATGCAACTATCGCAAATTTACTTTTTATTCACTAGCTGTGTGAAGAGATAAGCAGTGAGTCACATTTTTCTGGAAGATCAAAAAGAACTAAAATCTTAGAGAAAGACCGGTACATATGATCACAAACTTAGTTTCAAAAGACGAGTTGCGTAAAGCGCTTCAGAATATTAACATTTAGCCCCGACTGACATGGGGACTGACTTTGGGACCAGTGTTGCCACACGTACAGATTTATCTGGAAAGCTTAAGATAAAGGTAAAGGTAAAGTACAGATAGGTAAAGATTTTTTGACTGTTGTATTCATAACACATGGGGCTGATCAAGCTGATGGAAAAGAGATTCGATTTCAATTATTTCAATTATTCGGCCCTCAAGGTTACTGCAATGTTAAATCCTAGGATTTTTCCTAATCTAGATGCTTTGTTTTCAATATTCCACTATGTGTCACTCCTCGGCTACCGTCGAGCGAATTTTTTTCTGATTATAAAAACAATAAAACTGTGCATAAAAATCGGATCAGAAATGCATGGACGAAAATTTAGCATTTGTGGGGATGCTCGAAACTTTCAACAACTAATAAAAAGCAGTCTAAGTTTAGCAAGAGTATGTATAAGTATCACATAGCAGATGAGTATATCGAGGCTTAATTAATATATTTTATGCTAATAAAGCAGTTTTTTTTGCAACACGCTTTTTGATGGTACAGATTTCTGAGAAAAAAGTACAGATGACAAAGGTTTTTTACCATCCAGTACAGATAATAATGTGGCAACACTGATTGGGACTCACGTATTGACAAAATCCCGAAACAATGTCCCGAAACCTATGTGCTATAATATACTATTTTAGTATTGTTTCGTATTTAAAATGCACTGATAAAACCAATGAATGATTTTATAGTATGTGGATTTAACAATAGATTCAACTAACATTTTTGAAATAATTGAAATTATATTTCGTGGAAGCCCATAAACTTTCCCACATACCGTCTAAATTTCTTGCTTTTTTTTACCAATCGGTGTAACCCAAATACAAAACGAAAAATGACTTGAAAAAATAGTATTAAAAATGATATAAAAAATCTTCCCAGTCTTCCCAGAAAATTTGAATTATTTCTCACCTTTGTAAAAATAGTTCAATTAACGCACAAAATAGAAAAACAATTTAAGGGAACTTTTTTTTTCATAGAAAACCTTTTTGTCTTTTTTGGACTTTTTTTTAATAAATAAAATAATCTAAAAAAACTCAAATACTAAAAATTTGAGTAAAAGAAAACACAACTGAGGTGCTTTTGTTGAGAAAAATGCTTTTCAAAAACTGGAATTCTGTTTTCTCAAAACGGTCATTTCAGAAATGACTGAATTTTTTCTGATGAAAGGCAGAACATTTGGCTACAAAAGATATCTATCGAAATGGAGGGCATATAAGGTAAATGAGTTTTTTCAAGAACAACTTTTTTATATCCTAACTAAAACTAAAGAAGAATGTTTTCGGTGTAAAACAAACCAATGATTGTTTTGTTTCAAAGTTTTGAATGTTTTTGAATGAAATGAAATGAAAATGAAATTTAATGCTTAATTTTCAGATAGTATTGCTAATATGTCTTTAATTAAGCTTTAATTAATGTAATTGAAATGTTTCTATTATTGAAGTAAATAGTACCGTTCCGAAGCATATCTCGGACACTCTGTAATAATAACTTGAAATGCTTAATGCCTTGATGATATAAGTAAATGGTTACCCTAAATAATCAATTGTGAAATTAATTTTATAATTATATCATAAGGTCCGGAATATGAAGCTGTCCGAAATATGATTCAGAACGGTATATCAGGGTGGCAATGCATGTATGGAAAAAATTTCATCATCGAATTTCAAAAACCGACTATGTGCAATTTTTTTATTGGCCCAATAAAATGACCTGTGCAAAGTTTTAGCTAAATCGGAAATGATTTAGGGGTGCCTCAAAGCTCTCAAAGTTTTGATTTTTTGATACTCAAAAATCTTCCAAGGAGGGAGTCAAGAAAATTTGGAAAATCGATTTTTTTTTTCGATGCCAAATGACTTAAAAATGCCTAAAACGTCGAGATCTGGTGTTATCTCGAAAAAAATTAGGCCAAAAATCGACCTTTTGGGACTTCGAACTCGTTTTTTCCTAGAACTCGTTATTAAGATTATATTTCGCTATACAAAAATTTTCGATTTGAAATATGAAAATCATTCATATTGTTCATTCTTTTTTATAATCAATATTTTTTTTCTATTGAATGTTTCCTGAAAAAATGATTGCACAGCAAGGCGAATGGCTGTTTTGAATACATCTATACGCATCACAAAATATCCTGTCGGTATGTCCTACACCTAAAATTTTTTCGCACATTTTTTGACTTCCTCATGAGCCACTTTATGAGCTTAAAATTATCATAAAAAACGAGAGGCGAAATTGTGTATAATATATATGAAATATAAGAGTAAAATGAGAGAAATTTTGCAAATAAGCACGCATTAATCCTTTAGATTACGCCAGCCGCTGTGTTGTACCAATTGACTACACTGACTTATACATGACATGTTTATCTCACCGTTTTACTCTAAGAAAATACTTTCCGTGTATACTTTTAGGATCCAACTTGGTTTTATAATCTGGTGTAATATTCTCGTTGATTAGTATAACAGCACCAGTAGTTATGTGCATAGCGTTGTTGTGTGGAACAGCCTTACAACCCAGCCTAGATTGTTTAATCCATGCTTGGCGTCGTTTGGATTTTTTTTAATTTTTGGCAGACTTATCTCACTTCTTAACTAGGCGAACCTAGCCAGAATTTTCACCTGCCCCCGGGCTTCTGAATGCCAAAGGGGGACTAGGCTCTGCGGAATGCACGTATCTGCATGCTCGTGCTGTTTTAGTCCTGACCGAGGAATTGTCGGACAATCGCGCAGGTGCTAAGGATGACCGACTTTTGGATGCCGGCCAATTCCTTCTCGATGTTCAACACCTTTAGCGCTTCCAGAAGTGTCTTCGGGATAATTCCAGTTCCAGAGAGAACGACTGGAACAATTCTTGGGACCTCCCTTAGCCCCCACAGTTCCTTGAGCTCCACGGCCAATGGTCGGTACTTGCAGATTTTGCGACCGTGGGTCTCCTCCAGATTCTGGTTCAGTGGAATAGCGACATCGATGATGGTGACTTTGCGGTCGCTCTTGTCGTAAACCATTATATCTGGCCGGTTGTGGTGGATCGAGAGGTCGGTCAGAACAGTGCGATCCCAGTACAGCTTGAAACTTTTTTTGGCAGATTTATCTCACTTCTTAACTAGGCGAACCTAGCCAGAATTTTCACCTGCCCCCGGGCTTCTGAATGCCAAAGGGGGACTAGGCTCTGCGGAATGCACGTATCTGCATGCTCGCTGTTTTAGTCCTGACCGAGGAATTGTCGGACAATCGCGCAGGTGCTAAGGATGACCGACTTTTGGATGCCGGCCAATTCCTTCTCGATGTTCAACACCTTTAGCGCTTCCAGAAGTGTCTTCGGGATAATTCCAGTTCCAGAGAGAACGACTGGAACAATTCTTGGGACCTCCCTTAGCCCCCACAGTTCCTTGAGCTCCACGGCCAATGGTCGGTACTTGCAGATTTTGCGACCGTGGGTCTCCTCCAGATTCTGGTTCAGTGGAATAGCGACATCGATGATGGTGACTTTGCGGTCGCTCTTGTCGTAAACCATTATATCTGGGCGGTTGTGGTGGATCGAGAGGTCGGTCAGAACAGTGCGATCCCAGTACAGCTTGAAACGGTCATTTTCCAGGACAGGTGCAGGCAGGTACCGGTAGTTTGGTACGTTGTCTTCCAGTAGAGCACATTGGAGCGCCAGTTGTCGATGAACAATACGGGCCACGTTGTTGTGGCGCTCGGTGTAGGCTGCGTTGGCCAAAACGGGACAGCCTCCCATAATGTGCTCTATGTTTTCACCTGGTTGATGGCACATCCGGCAAATGTCATCAACGTCTTGATGCCAGACGTACCGCCTGCAGTTTCTCGTCGGCATTATCCTGTCCTGGATGGCTATCATGTCGGCTTCTACTACTGAAGAGAGTTCACCACGCGTTAGCCACAGATTAGATGCGGCCTTGTCGACGTGTGGCCGGTCCAGTTGATTTTTTTTATTTTTATTTTTTTTTATTTTTATTTTTTTTTTTATTTAAATCGTTTATTTTTACAGGCTCAGTTACATAGGTTTAAAGGAGCCGAACTCCTTTTGGATTTTTATTGTTGGTACAATTCCGAGGTGCCATTCAATCTGATAGAATGAGAGATCTCAAATGATCTTCACAGATACAAAAATTTCAACACTCTTAAAAAGGGAGTTTTTATTTGTGCTTTTGAGCCTGCATCTTTTCAGTCAAAAATTATATCTTTTCTGTCAAAGATAGTTTGGGTGTAAGAACTAATAGAAAAAAGTAGAATGCCTGGAGACACGGACGGAGATTTGACGTAGGACTTTGAGGGTATAGACGAATTTCATGCCAAGTCGTATGGCCATTGGCAGCACCCTGATCATTTAAGCAACTTTGGGCTACTTTTTGAAAAGGGTCAATTTTTTCTTTTTATGGACTATTCATATATATATATATATATATATATATATATATATATATATATATATATATATATATATATATATATATATATATATATATATATATTTTCTTCAGAAATTGAATAAATCCTAAAAAAAACAGGAAAACTAAATATTAGTTTTCAAAATATTTTTTTTTCAATAACATTTTTTAAATATTTTTTTATATTTTTTAAAATCATCGAAAACAAACATTTTGAAAATTGATCATTTTATTCAAAAACATATGAGTAGTCCCTATAATTACCAAACAAGTCATCGGAAGAAGGGCACTGCTACAGGAAAACAGTTTTTGTAACAACAATTTTTTCATCGTTTCTTTGTAGAATCACTAATAAATACTTGTTATATTTTTATGTGAAAATTCTCGCGATTGACTTGTTATGTTTATCTATTATGCTGAAATCATATCAAACGCAAAAATTTACATACAAAAATTATGGGTGAAACATAATGCTTTTAGTAGTCTTCACACGAAAAGGCCATGTATTCTAAAAACTATAAAAGACAAAAAGTTAACGTTTTCGACTAAAGTCCACATTCTAATAAGATCTAAAACTTTGTCGAATATAATTGGAGAACCGGTATGTTTCTTCGTTTTTTATTCAAGAATAAATACCGTTCTGAATCATATTTCGGAGAGCTTCATATTTCGGACACTCTTTATAAATAACTTGAGATGCTTAATGCCCTGATGATTTAACTATAAAATCGATATCATAATTGATTCTTTAGAGTAACTCTTTAGTTATATCATTAGGGCATCAAGCATTTCAAGTTATTTATAAAGAATGTCCGAAATATGATTCAGAACGGTACTTTATTCTGCAAACATGGTTACAAATTTAATATTCAAAGTTATGCCCATCGCTAGTCACAACTTCTTCCCATCTTTATGGCAATTCTCGGATCCCTTTGCGGAAATAATAGGCCGGTTTGTCGGCTAACCATGAATCGATCCAATTTTTGACTTCATCAAAATTGGATAAGTGCTGGTCCACCAGGCCATGCTGCATCGATCGGAAAAGGTAGTAATCGGACGGAGCAATGTCTTGAGAATACGGCGGGTGGGATGAAACCTCCCATTTCAGCGTTTCCAAGTATGTTTTGACCGGTTTCGCGACATGTGGCCGAGCTGCCGTGCTGCAAAATAACTTTTTCGTGTCTTTGCTCGTATTGTGACCGTTTTTCCTTCATTCATGCACGACTCAATTGCATCAAATGTCGTCGGTAGAGGTCCCTCGTAATGGTTTCATTCGGTTTTAGCTGCTCATAGTACACCACATCCAGCTGGTCTCACCGAATAGACAGCATAACCTTTTGACCGTGAATATTTCACGCGTCCGTCGATGTTGATGCATGGTCTGGGTATCCATACGCTGCCCGACGTTTAGGATTGTCGTAATGGACCCACTCTTCATCGCCAATAAAGATTCAATGCAAAAAAAATTGTAAGGGGTTGTATCTAGGACACGACCGCATATTTTCGACGTAGAACTACTCAATTATATTATGCAATCCACTTGTTTAGCACTTCGAATATTATTTTAGAATGCACCGAAATTTTTGTAATAGATTATGTTCTTCGTTACAAATAAATTGATGAACGTCCTTTTACGTTTGATATGATGCCTTCTTCTTGAATGGCGTGAACGTTCCCTGTGGAACTTTTGCCGTCTATTTCCCTCTGAAATTATTGCACATCTCATGTTTACGTAGTTCTCGAACCACGAAATTTATTCACCTCTAGTATCTGAAATGACGATTGTTCCAGGCTTCTCAGTTTAAAAGTACGTTTTAGAGAAACATATTCCAGTCTGCACAACGACAAGCGAGTACAAAACTACTCAACACCAAAAAGTACCCCCGACTTGCATGTATTTGCAAAGCGGATTCCCCCAGGCACATTGATTTTGAAATCCGTGTTAGGGAAACACAGCTCGGTGGGAACAAAAATACCCCTGACTTGCATGTATATTTGCAGAGAGGATTTCAACAGGTACATCGATTTTGAAGTCTGTGTTGGGGAAACCGTAAGTCGGGCCAATCAAAATATGGCAGTAAGGGCGTTTGGATAACGCTTGACATTTTACAGTTATTCAGTTGTTCATCTCATGAAAAATAATATTTTATAAATTGTGATAGACGCGTAGAAATATTTCCTTTCAATTGATGCAAACATCTTTCCTATCTGTTTAGAAATGTTCGAGTTATAAGCATTCGAAATACGGGTAGGGTTAGCACACAAATCGGCAGATCAAATGTATGGGAAAAAAGAAAGTTTCTCCAGTTTTCATGAATCATGAAAACCCTTTAGAAATTAACGAATTGTAATGTATAGCATATCAAACAAATCTTAGAGAATTCGATTGGTATGCGAATCATGAGAATTCGTTCACAGTGAAAATAGCTATTAACGTTAACTTTATTTCATAAAAACGTGACCTGTTTTCTGATTTGGCACCCTTCCTGAAAGACGTAGTTTTACGTCAAAAACCCTTTCTTTTATGCCGTTGGAGTAGTTGTTCGCACGTGAAAAAAGAGCGATCGACGTCTCGTGGCTTCAATTCATACGGCACCCAATGTCCTATCTTTCGGATAATTCCCATTGCTTTTAAACGATCGAATATAGAATAGTTCTCGTTGCGTTTCTGACGGATCTTGATCGAGTAAAGCCTCCAATTCTTCACCTTCAAACTTTTTTGGCGGTACGAAACGTTATTCGTCGTCCAAGTCAAAATTACCACTTTTAAACCGTGCAAACCACGTCTGACACGTTCGCTCAGTTGGAGCATGGTCACCATAAACTTCCACCAAAATGTGATAACTTTCCGCAGCTTTTTTCTTCATATTGAAGTAATGAAGTAACACTCCCCTCAAAAACACTCTCGTTGGTACGAAAATCGACATATTCGAAGTGGCAAAAAATATGTTGTATACGCTTCAACTTTTTGACATATACTGAAAAAGACGCGCAATGACAGTAGCTTTGGATCGAATGTCTGGAAATATGATTCACTGGAATAATGATCAATTTACGCCATCTGTTGTAAAACCGAAGAAACTTACCGGTACACATAATAGAAAGTTTTAGTGGTGTGGAATCAGCCGTGATTTTTGTAGAATTAACTAAAGATGTTTGAGTTATTTGAGCATGAGAATAACGAGCAAGCATCGTAAGCCTTATTTATCTCTGTGATGCTATGGCTAAGACGGTAACGGTACCAGTTGACATACACACTATCGAACCTCCAAAGAGATGTTGAACTTTCGCTTGCAAAACTGGTTAATATTTAAAAATCGGGTTTTACGCTTAGACCATGAGAGCAAGTTGCCATCGGGCGGAGCCTAAATTGCAATGTTTTCTCTTCTCCACAGATGCACCTGGTTCTTAGTAGTGTAATTCGATTGTGCTTGGCTGCTGAATTAGCTTGAACTAGTCGATAATTAATATGAGAGACATCAAAATCTGTTTGCCGTAGGTAAAAAATACAGGCGAACAGAAGTATGAAATTTTAATAATGGTTGCGTTGTTGTGACACCGTTTCGAGGAGACAGAGAGCCATCTATTCACTCGTGGCCCTCTCTCTCTCTTTGCAATTTTTGTAAAAATTTTGAATGTAATTCTATTTTATTCATGTAAGCAGCCATTTAGAATATTGTTAAGCGGACGCGTATTCATTTACTCCTCCTTGTTCTTCCATGGTTTCCGGAATAAAATAGTTGCTAATTATATTGGAAAGAAAAAAGACGGGTGGGTAATGTCGGGGACATAACCGGAGTGACGTAGGACTATACAAAGGGGACAGCTTTTGCTACATATATATTTTAAATATATTGTTTTATTTTCTTCTGCTACGTGAATACCTACCTATCTACCTGAAAAATGGATTAGTTTACTGTTTACTCTTCATGAACATGTTGCGGGTTCTGAAAAGAACCTTTGGTGTTGTGTTTTTGCGTTTTTTTTACAAACTTTCTCAATTTTTTCTCGCTGTCTTATACTTAATTCTTGATTTTTTTCCGAAGGCTTTGTACTTATTAAATGTTCAACGCCGGGCATCTTTCGACGTATGCACATATCGTACAATCAAAATGATGGCTGTGATAGGGAATGCATAGGTGGTCATCAGCTCATTCACTATCATATATTTCACTATTGAGCACATTACCGTACCTTAAACTGTTTCCGTGTTTCGGAGACGAATGAATTGTAAGATTTGTAGTTTCCGCAAACAAAGTAAATAAAAATGAAAAAGAACTGAGGTTTTGGAGACGAACTCTACGATCTGTCGAGAAATAAACGAGCTATAAGCGTTCTGAAAAACCAACAGTAAATACATGGACGAATGACCTTCGGATTAAAGCCCTTTAAAATAAGAACAGAGCAGCAGGAAATACATAGAGGCGAATGAACTGCAAAGTTCAAAGCCTCTTAAAAACAAAGAAAGAAGAATAAGGAAATACATAGCTCATCATGTTGCTCCTTAGTTATTTTTCTATACAATGCAGATGTAACGTCATTCATTTTTCTGCTTCCATTTTGCGATTGCGTTTGCCACTCGCTGAAACTAGTTGTTGCCACCGAACCGAATGTGCTCTGTTCTGTTCGGTTTTGCGGGTTTTTTTTTATTGTTGTGAGCAGCTTTGCAAGCCAACTCGAGCACTCCGGCGGCCGAAATTCTATAACCGCTATTAGGTATACTGGTGCTCCGTCACCAATCCGTTGATGCGATGTGATGTGAAACGATGCCACACAACCACACTGATTTACGGTTTGAAAGAGAATGATATATTTTTCAGCGGATCCGCGCCTTTTGTACTCTAGCGGTTGTCTCACAGGATAGAGACAAATCAGCAGACTAAGCCAAAGGGGCGAGTCCAACGAGACTAACGAAAGAGCGTTAAAAGGCAGCGATAGAGGCGAATGAACTGAAAAGTTTAAACCCTCTTAAAGCCAAAAAGAAGAAGAAGAAAAGGCAGCGATGGCAAAAAAATACATTCATTACGATTTGTTCGCTCGTTGGATTCACATGCAGGCTAAAAAGGGTCCTTTTCAGGATCACAAAATTATCTTTAATCTAAAGAGTTTATTGTTTTGTTATCACTCGATATCCCCATCTTGTTCGACTAAACCTTCCTGTTTAGCGATTGCGTTTGCCACTCGCCACAGCTTTCACAGTTGGAAAATTTCTTCCCATCCAGCTTGTGACATGTTGTACAGTAAATTACATTTAATGCGACGTGCCGAAACACCACTCAGTGACGCATTGGAGGCGATTTTAACCTGTAATTGAACATTTGCGATGACAGTGGTACAGTGTCGACTTTCGATGTGGGGTCATAATTTGGACCTCGAACTTTATGTTTACAAAAATGTCCAACTAAATATGTCGCATTACAGGTCCGTCCATTTAGCTGAATGTCGAGCTAAATGTAAATTACTGTACTTTCAATCTAGAGGCAATTTAAAAATTAATGAATATTGAATAATCGGGAAAGTCCCCAACCATAAATAAGCTCAGAACAACTGCCAAATTCACATACTCATCATATACTGGCAAACAAATTATGAAAAAATCAATTTGTGTTTTATTATTATTTTGGATATTATTTTAGAAAGCATTGAACTGTATTTCGTAAACTCTTTTTTGAAAGGTTTAATGGCCCTGATAAGCGCCGTGTTTTATGGAATTTTAGAAAACTTAGTACTCGTGGTTTTGAAAAAAAAACCATTTCGAACGCCCTTGATGCCGCCTTTTTCTGGATTTGCCACCAAAGAACAAACTTTTTTCTTCTGCTACCTGATGCCGTTTTGCGATTGCGTTTGCCACTCGCTGCAACTGCCTGTTGTTGTCTTGATGTCCACCGAACCGAATGTGTTCTGTTCTGGATGCGGGTTTTCTTATCGTCGCGAGCAGCTTTACCAGCCAACTCGATCACTTCGACGGCCGAAACTATATAACGTCGGCTAGGTGGACTGGTGCACTGGTACTAACGCGCTCGGCCTAGCTACCCTTGCGGGGAACTCCAGATCAACACGGTTCGAGCGGGATTTTGCCTTTCCCTTCACTTTTCCTCCTTTGCCATGTCCAGACATGGCTGCTTGGGTTGGTTTGTTGAAGTGTTTTGATGCGAACCGATGTGGTGTACGGTTTGAATGAGAATGATCGTTACGGCAGCGGAGCGGGGATTTTTAAGCTGACTGGCTGGCTCGAGAATTACGCATGTGTGAGACAGCGACCAATGTTTCGTTCATTTTTTTCTTTTTCCTTTCCAATGGTGCTTCATTCTATTTCGCTGCTGCTCTGGTTGCCCGTTTTGGTCGGTACGATTTGAGGAGCACAAAATGGACCAATCAAAAATGGGCACATAGTGCATTTTGACAATGCTTGATATTTCACAATTATTCAATTATTTATCTCAAGAAAAATGAAATGTTATTCGTTATGATAGATGCGTAGATATATTTCCTATCAATTGATGCAAAAACCTTTACGATCTGTTGAGAAATGCTCGAGTTATAAGCGTTCCAAATCTTGCATTTTTTCCTACTTGTTCAGTGCCTAGATTTCCATTTCACCCCCTATATCTTCCGGTTAGACGTAGTCCTACGTCAAAAATGCTCAAAACATTTCAAAATTGGTCGAAGGAATGGTATGCTTAAATTATTGATGTTCTCCGAGGAAACTCAAAGTACGATTATAAAGGTATGCGGTCTACAAAAAAAAACAATAAAATATATTTCATTCGAAGCGAAAACAACAAATGGCGATAACAAACATTCAAATCACCCGCACAAATCTGATAACAATCAAGAAGCAATATTCCCCTGGCCCAGAGCAATGGTCATAAGCAGAAGCATGATTTCACGACAAAACACCTAATTGACTCGTAATTGTTTTGAGCAGCTACATAAACTTTCTCGTTACAGCTTTCTTGCTGGGAGTAAAATTTTCCGACTCGTCGCTATCATCGTCAGCGCGGGTACCAAGGGCCTGCGATGGGTAAGGGAGACGAGAGGACGAGGTTTCTCAATTTTGGGCATTACTTGGCATAAAATGGAATTTTCGCCGCTCCGAATGCTCCCGAGTGGCTTGTCCTATGTATCATCAACTGTTTTCAATTTTCGACAACAATTTTCCTCCCGGTCATTGGTATTTTCGGCGGCGCGCTTGATGGAGCCATTCCACCAAGCGCGGTCGAATTAGGGCAAACTGCCGCTGCCGCCGAGGAGCGTTTGTTGTGCTTTTCTCGGAAAGCGCGCACCGAGTGGTGCTGATGGTTTTACGGAAGAAGTTTCTCGAGTGTTTGGCCTGCTCCTGCCAGCTTCAGCTTGTGGCGGGATTGTGGGTGGCACTGACTTCAGAATGCTCGCACGCTGCCCTACGGGTGGGTAGTGTGTACCAAAGTTACTTCAACTAGTTTTAATAATTACTGTTTGTTGGCGGATTTTCAGCGGCACGCTCTTAATTAGATAACTTTCGATGAATGGGTTGGTTTATTTGAGACAGGTCACACAGGGGAACTATGACGAGATTTGCGAATGTAATATTGGCACCATGAGTAAAAATGCGTATAAATTATAAATTAATCGATAAATGTCTCAAGCGGTTCTATTTTGGTATATGAAAAATATGTTTTGTATTTTGTTTGATTGATACAAAAAGGATTGTAGAAGAAAAATGACTCACAACTTTGAATTAATGTTCACTATGTTCATTGGAATAGTACATCAGAAAACTGCTCCTAGAAAAACTAGATCATTTAATAACATAACGAAAGTTTATACTTTCTCCGTTAATTACGGTATAATTCCTTTTCATCTCCAGTGTTCCCAAACGCTCACAAAAACTACGCCAAATCGGAACATCATCCTGAAGAGGACCGAAAAACCGAGAAAAAATATGCATATACTATACATTGTCCGAGGACATCATCACATCACAAGTCTATTGTATCCAACAATCGACCCCCCGAGGGGAAACGATTACTCCGCCTTCATGGGGCCGGGGCCTGTGGCAAAACACGAGCTTAGCAATGTCGGGTGGAAGCATTAAAAGACAATGAAAATGGGTATCATAAAGCAATTATAACATCAACTTTACTCTAATGCCTCTGGCTCTCGCTTTGAACTCGGGCTTTGACAGAACGAGCCTTCGCTTCTAGCTCAATCATCTCATCTCAACTCATCTTATTTTTTTTTGTTCCTATCTCAGGAGAGCAAGGAAGGAATGAAGGTTGTGGGTCACGCTCCAACAACGGCCTGGATTCGAGCAGCTCCCAAACCGAAACCTCAATCTGGTTAAGGAATTTAAAGTATTTTTACAAGTCCATATAATGGGGTGGTGTTGTACGGGGAAAAAGCTTATAATGGAATCGCTTTTCTGCATTTTCTCCGCTTCGACACACTTGCTCATTCACCCTCTCTGTGCTGCCTCCTGGAATGTGCCTTGAGTGTCGGTGTGTATGCTCCTCGTGGAGGAGAAGAACTAAGCATACAAATAATGGCTATCAGAGGAAAAGTTTCATATCCTTTGCCCAGGCCATTTTTGCTACGATGCTGCCTGATACCGCTTATCCGAACATGTTTTTCCTGTCAGGGATGAAGTGCTATGAAAGCGAAATGGTTTCCAAACAATGTTGTAACTTGAAACTACTTGGGTGTGAGGACTGTGTCTAGTTATGTTCAAATGTACTCTCGATGTTTGTCGAATCATATATATGGGATTTGAATCTCCATTGCATTATTCAGCAATTCCTCCTCTCGAAGGACATCTCATTCAGTTCAGGGAGTCATTCAACTCGAGGGAAAGTCAGAAATCACTACACTACGTTATGGTCGAACAGTCAACTCGGAACCAGAATCAATAGAAATTGGTTCGAGTACTAATCCTTAGTGAAAATTATATGAACATATTTCCGTATAGTACTGTGGGAAAATCTTTGATCAAATTGTACTTTTAGGGTCAATTCACTTGGAATCCTTCAAGTTTTCGGCCGCAGGGGAAGCGTTTATCGCATGGAACAATCTTCCAATAAGATTTAGGAATAGTCAATGAAATGTGATGGGTATGATAATAATGAAGAAGTAATAATAAAAACAGATTAATTAGGAGAGAACATTTTTAGCATAGCATATGTAGAATGCAAAAAAAACAAACAAAAGAAAAATGCTCTGCAATTTATTAATTTTATGAATAAAAAAAGATAGAGACTACAAAATATTGAACAAAAAGAATTTTCTGAAAAAGTTCTACGATCAACATTTAACGTTGAATCTGTAGTTCAAACGTTCTTTATATTTCTGGAATCATGAAACTGGAAATGCATTAATTTGAGTGTCTTTAAAAGAGGTTGCTGTCTTTTCTGGGGCATCATGAAATTGATTGCTTTTTTCAACATTTTGGTTTTTCTTTCAGCAGTAGTTCTATTGCAGCAATCTATTCTAACTATCCGACTTCCAGCATGTCTATGTTATCAAAGTACAGGCAAACCTGTTTTCATGTGAGGAATAGGGACCGCACAAAAAAAAATCATACTAAACTTCATCAGTAGCTTAAAAAATCATTTTCGTTAAACAATTTGAAAAAACCTTTTTTTATGCGGTGAGTAGAGACCTCATAAAATAAAAAAAAGTTTCCTCAAGAAAATACCTCAAATCATAATGATTCCATTCGTGATCAATGATCTTTTTTTCCTTCTATAAGTTGAGACATGTTGCCTCTTCGTTCTATTATGCGATTTCTTTTACAAAATCGCACAAAAACAGGTTTTACTGCATAAATAAAAACGATTTTTCAAAACCACAATATTTTGCATTAATTCCCATTGAAAAATCATCACTCAGTAATGAACTTACACCCAAAATTGATTTTTGACTCATGTTTTGTCATCCCGATTTATGACATTAAATGATACATAACATAACTGAAAATGTCATGACTCACAAATGCTGGTAAGCATTTGTATAATATACATGGTACAGCAATATAAGATTAATACGAGCGAGTGAAACAAAAGACAAATAAGCTTTCCGCATATTACCACATACACGGCCCGGACCGAGATAGATATTGTTCTCCTTCATGCGCTTCTTTTTTACTCTTCACCTCTCAACTTCATTTATAATCAGGTGCAATATTGGCACATATTTGCTGAACAACTGCTGAAGCATCATTAGCCATGTGGATAACGTGGTCGTGTTAAATAGCTTTGCATTCCAGCCGGCCTTGGTTCGATCCCCATTGACGTCGTATGAACTTTTTTTTTGACACCATCCCAAATGAAATGAGAGAAGAAAACAGAAAGAGATGTCTGCACGCATACATACAAACCATTTTTAAGCTTTCAAAATAGCTTAGCATTATTTAGCATTATTAAATAGCATTATTTGCGCATTTGACCCTCCAGCACACTAAATGGCATCATTTCTGCCAAAGATGAAATGTTTTCTGCCAACGCTAGTTTGGGTGTACTTCATTTAAGGTAGGGTCACAATTTATCACGCTGGTTCAATATTCTGTTGCTTTTTTCACGCTCAACACATTGTCTTTCCACGCACCTTCCGCTTTACGTTCAATCGATTCATTTTTCATAAATTTGTTCGACAATTTTTTTTCGAGATAACAATAAATACCGACGTTTCGTGCAGTTATAGGACATTTGGTATCAAACACTTTTTTGAGAACCCCGATTTCCGGTGATTTTTCGGTTTTCAAAAAAACTCAAATTTTAACCTTTGCGACATTGGTAAATGAAGTCGGATTGAGCTAATATTTCGCATTAGGTATTTTATCGAATGAATCAATAATTCACACCAATTTCTGAATGAAAATCGAGATAAATATGCTTATTAGCACCCAAAAACCATACGTTTTGCTTTGAATTCCGAAAAAAAGTCCCAGAGTATCGGTTTTTGACAAAAAAATATTTCGAAATGACAGTAGATCTTGACGTTTCATGCAATTTTAAGATATATGGCATCAAAAAAAATTTTTTTTGAAGACTCTGATTTCCTTTGCCTTCCCCTTGGACGACTTTTCGATTTTCAAAAAAACTCAAACTTTGACCTCTTTGCGCCATTCTCCCTTAACCCTTAGAGTACGGAGTGGGGGACCTAAGGTTCCCCAAGATTAATTTTTCTTTAATAACTTCGTAAACAATTTCTTTCTCTCTTTTTCCCTTTAGGTAGTCGAGTTTTGTTTTAAATCTTGTATAACTATATTAAAATAATAAAAATGATTTAATTGAATTTCAATTTACATAATAAAAATAACAAAATAATATCAATATATTAAAAATAAGTACTGTAAATTTAATTGAATAATCCTTTTTTAATTTACTGACAGAATTTGTAATATTAATATGCCAACTTAAAAACAAAACAAAACAAATTTTGTGTGGGGTACTTTAGTTACCCCACTCCGTCATTTACGTTATAAAATAGACTCCGTACTCTAAGGGTTTCAGGCAGTATTCTAGTCTAGAAATTTGAAAAAAACAAATTTTTTTCTTCATATTTATGATGTTTAGCCATTCAAGAATATACCCTAGAACGGACTTTTCGAAAATCCCATTATTTACCGAGTTATAGCCATTTCAGCGATGCGGTCTCCAATATATTAGGTTGGGGAAAAAGTTATCCATTATTTTCTCGTGTGCTGGCGTTCTGGTGTTCAATATCTCGCGTAATATCGATTATTCAATTTCAAGTTTATGCTCGTTGTAAAGGCTGCATTTCACATTTAAAAAAATCTTTTATTGTTTTTTGTTTATTCCATACAGTTGTGAGCTACAGGGTGTTAACAATGGAGGTCAACAAAGAGAAAATTCGGTACATTTTACACTTTTTATTTTATAAATGCGAAAATGCAACCAGGCCGCTGAAATTGTGATTGATTCTTATGGTGCCGATACTGCAACAGTAAAATACGTGCAATTTAATTTATTTTCGAAAACAAAAATTTTTTAGTAGTTTTTTAATTTTTTTTTCAGTGCAATACACTAAATTATGATCTTTACTATCAACAAATGGACCATTTGAAGCTGGCGATTGACCAGAAAAGTTCAGAAATGATCAACAGAAGTGGTGTTGTGTTCCATCAAGACAACGCAAGGCCACACAATTCCGAAAGCTTGATTGGGATGTTTTAATGCATCCACCATATAGTTCGGACCTGGCACCAAAAAATTGTTACCTTTTTCTCGCATTGGAAAATTTCTAGAGTGATGAGAAATTGGGATCAAGAGAAGATTGTAAAAATCTATTGCTATGGTTTTTCACTAATAAGAACCAAGACCTTTATGATAGAGACATTATGATCCGGATAATCCGAAGCATATGAGAATACTTTTGAATTTCGCCCAAAAATAATGTATTATTTTTTCCCTAACCTAATAGTACGGCTATAACAATTAACTTCAAACGCGTTTTCTCGAAACTAGTTGTTTCAATCTGGCGTACACGATATCTCAAGTTCTACAGAACCGATTTATGTTTATATGAATACAATCTGTATGCATTTGGCTATCGCATGAACCAATAAAACAGCATTTTTCTCTTCAAATGGGCGCTATTTTTTCAAAAAATAGAATTTTGATTTGTCCGAGGTTCATGCGATAGCGGCATCTTTACTGCTTCAGAATCTTCGATTTTTTTGTTGGGAGTTCATATGTGATAAACGAAGTGAACCATTCCTGACCAAAGGCAACGGTGACATAGAAAGCTGGACGCACTGTTTACTTTACTACTGTACTTCTAGTGATCGAATCTCGAATGTTTTGACATTAGTTTGTGTCGAAAGGTTTTTTTTCAGTGCTAAAAAGTCACGGTCACGATTCATTTTGTTTTAAAGAAGTTATACTTGATGGAAACCGCGGACCGAAATTTAATTTTGAACACCCACTTCGAGTCGTTAAAATTGGCTAAAACGACTGTTCTTAAATATTTCTGTGAGCAGCAGACTATCAATCGGCAGAATCATAGCGAGCATCGTAGTGGAGTTTGGGAGCGAAAGCGACATTTAAAGGTATTGGGAACCATTAGAGCAAACCCAGGTTGCTAGTTGCCAAAAGACGTGCCAGTAAGTTGTATAATGAGGTTCTTACGAAGTACGAAGAATGTTGCCTTCATGGACGATGAAATTTACGTAAAGATAGATTATATATCTCGGACAAAATTTCAATAAATCTACTAATCGAGGTGATGTGCTAGCAAGTTCAAATTCGTTTTTGTCCATAAATTCGTCAGAAAACTATCCTCAGTTGAATACGACTTTGCGAGCCCTGAGGAGGAGTGCCTGAAAAAACGTGTTCTTCCGTAAGCTTACAATGGACATGTGAAGTCTTGGCCTGATTTGCTCAGCTGGCAATACAGCCAAGAAGTACTACAGCGGTATCGCGATAACAGGGTAGATTTCTTCGGAAATGACATCAATCCATCCAACTGCCCTCAATTACGCCCAATTGAGAAAAATTGGGCAATTGTCAAAGGGAAGTTGAAAGAAAGTAAAAAGGTGGCTCGGGATGCGACAGAGATGAAGAGATAGTGGAAAAAAATGGCCGCTCAGGTTGGAGTGTCCAAAATATGATGAGTGGTATTCGAAGAGAAGATCAAGATTTCATCAAAACCAAATCGGAATATTTTTTTCGCTATTTGTCCTTTGAATTCCAAGAAATTAGTTTCATTTTAAGTACTCAACTTTTTTTCACTAACATGACTTCGAGTGAGATCCGTTTTTTTGTATCGATATATTAAATAACCCAAACTTTACCAAACTGAGCACCTCCAAAAACGGCTTTTGCCGTTTCGATTGCGTTTTTGAGATAGCGCAATCGAAAAACCGTTGTTTCGGCCTGATTGGCTCCATGCCACTACTTCAAAACCGCGTAGGTGTAGTATGCTGCTAATTCTTTGAATTATAGCCGATTTACCAATCAATCCAAAGTGTCGCAACAATTATCGACTCACCCTTTATAGTAAATTAAATTTGAGTTTATTTGGGTTTATTTCGTAGAACTACGGATAAAACGATGTGGCTAAACCAATGCATCAATTTCACATTGGTTTAGTTAGAATATTGAATAACTACACGATTAGAAATACCCAATTGTCATCCAAAATTCAAATTTTTGCAATCTAATTTTACCATCACAACTAACAACTGTTACCCTGTTGTTCTCTACACCACGAAAGAAAGAAGGACTAAAAAACCTTCCTCCTTCCATCGGCTAGAGATGATAACATGCTAAGTAAAAAAACAAACTGTTGAAACATGAAAAAATGAATTCATTTACCCTCTGCCAACGTCTGGCCACGGTCAGTGCGGGAAACCGTACCACTCACTTTTCCTTCCGACCGACGTGTGTACATTGTGATTCAAACATGTACAAATTGTGGTGAGAGGCAAGAACTCTGGAACATAAATTCATTGTGGTTTTTCTGACACTCCAGTCGGGTGTTCCTTCTTACTCCCGTCCCAACGGGTGGCGGGACGTTTCAGAACCGGGTTACCCCCTCCGGCCTCCGGGCCCCCTTCGGGAGTTAAAAATTAGATTAATAAGCGAGTGAGATTGAAAGTTTTTGGGGAGCAGAATCTCGTTGAGCCACAAGAGAGGCGGAACGTTGGAAGGTGGAGAGGGGAGTTAAATATCCCGGTTTTTGGTTTCGGCATTTTGAGCGGAGCCTGAGTGTGTGTGAAGAAAGCTCGATTTTTTCACATACATTGGTGATTTATAGCGGGCGGAATTTATCGTACAGTTTTGTCGGATTTCGGCGTGCCGTTTGTCTTCTTCCCGGAACCGTGTGCTGGTGGGTGGGGGAGGACTGGAGTCGTGTATTTTGTGAAATAGGGCGTCATACCGGGTATCAACGAGGAAAAAATGCGACCCGGCTAAAGGTGAAAACCGGGGCAAACTTCGCAAAGATTTACTGCGCGCGTAAGATTTCCTGCTGATTGATGCATTGATGTAGAATTAGTGGAAGGAGATTTGCTGTACGGAGAAAGTGGAAGTATACAACGAAAAATAAGAACATACACCCTGATAAAGCACAAATTATTCATCGGGGCATTTCGAGTTGCCGTATGGGCTGCGAAATTTTTGAAGCTATATTTTATTGGTGCGTAAACAGGGAAATTCCGGTGTATTAAAATCGTTTTTTTCATAATATGGACAATCAGAGCCGTCACATAGCACTGGAGATGTTGTTTGCTGATGTACTTTTATTTATGACATCGCTGACAATATCAGTGTCATTTATCATCAAGTGGTTTACAGAGAAAAATTAAAATGTGGGTTCATTTTGAACTTACATTGTTAACTCACCTTAACTTGCACACCCGTTAATGGGAAAATTTGCATCGCCGGGTTCTCTTTCGGCGTGTATCGGTAGAACTCTCGTCGTCCTTTATACCATTTGACCGAGTAAAGATTCTCGCCATCCATGTCGTAGTGGCAGTATAGCATTGCGTTGTCCCCCCGCCGGACAGCTTGGGGTACTGTGGCCTGAACGTCTCTTAGTGCATCTGTCACTGAAAAAAACAAGAATTGAAAAAAAATCAATGCAAATTGAAAGTGGAAGGAAAGTGAAATTTAACCAAAGAGAAAATTGCTTCCCCACACTTCTTTGAATACCCAATTAGCTGATTGTGTGACACCTGACGATTTTATTTTTACCATCTGACGACAACTTGCTAACAACAGCTGAGAATCTGTCGGTGATTCCCCCGATTAATCTTCGAAGCCGCCAGTGCACGAAGAAACTCATTAAATTTTTAATTAAATCACATCGCTCAGTCCGCGCGATGGTGTCCTAATGTAATCAGCGTTTTAACCATCGTCTCGAAAGTAAACGAAGGACAGCACAGGCAAACCAAAAACCGCATGATTAATCAATGGCTGAAGTACCCTTCCAAAAAATTGAAAAGTTTGCAGATATTTGGGACATTCTTCCCCCCTGGAAGTGGCGGACGTCTGCAAGTTTTGACAGCTTTTCCCCCAGTGACAGCTGGTAGCCATTCGAACAAACACAGCACAAAAGATAAAAATTATATCTTGTTTCAGCGATATTGATGAATGATGTCCTGATAGAGGTCGCCCGGGGAAAGTTGATGAAATTACCGCGTTCAGTTTTACGGAAATTCACGCCCAGTGGGATTTTGTTAAGCAAAGATGTTCTTGGTTGAGGGATTGTGGTTTCTGTTGAACAGGTGTCTCGATCAAAATTTGAAGATCGAGAAAATTATGATTGAAACCTATTGAAAGTACACTGTTTCACTTCAGATTGTCAATTTGTTCATTAATGTCAATACAACCTCCGAAGTTTTAGCGTAGCTTGATAATACTCATCCATGTTTTATATTAATAAAAAAGGAACCACAAACGCATATTGTATGGAACGTGGTGTGGTTCCTTCTTTTGTCTGTCGAGACTATTCAGAAGAAGCGGTAGTTATGCAAATGAGATGTCGTCTCGCAGTCATACGCAGCATAAAAATATGTGTGCAACTGTCTGTTTACTCATTCAAAAAGTCAAACTGTGGCTTTCATAAGGAAGCCTTTAACACAGAGAAGAAAAGAAAAACCCGAAGCAAAGGGTGTTTCCATCGGGATAAAATGACAGGATAAGAAAAAGGGGGGAACGGCACACCGCAGCGACAAACTCATCAGGAGACACCGTAGTACACGGTTGGCCAGCAACGCTGTCGACTGCCGTCGAGGCTGTAAGGCACACTTCCAATTGTTGCTTCTGTGCTCGCAGGATGCTCTTTTATCCAACGAGCCCATCCCGGTACGATGAAAGGGTTTATGGTTGTGGGAATGGTTGTAGGAATAGTGTTGTATTTGCGTTATATGATGTTGCTTTGCGGTGAGTAAGTTCACGGGAAGTTCTTAATTACACTTGTTTTATTATAAGAAGATATTAGTATTTATAAAAAATTAATCAGATAAATCCTGTACCTTGAATTTTATCCAAAAACTCCTTTATGTAAAGTGCGTAAGTGTGCTGTATTACTTACGCACTGTCCACAAAAGATACTTTGCATTCTAAAGAACTAGTGAAAGAATTTCAATAGTACATATATGAATTATAAACATTTAATTCAGATTATAAACATCACCCCTTCAATATCATCATTTTAGAAGTAAAAAGCTGTCAATAATAAGCACTAGTCATAGAATTCATGGGATTAGGTTTCAAAACTTGATTTTTTCTTTTAGATTTCAAGAGGCTTTTGTCTCAAATTCATTATGATTAAAAGCAATTTCATGGAAAAAGGAACCACTGGAAAAAATGCTCAGACTTTCTCAAAAATTGCACATTAATTACTTTTCAAAGAAATTCAAACGCGTATTTTCTTTTTCACCCATAAGGTACAAAAATTAAGAATAAGGAGGGTCTAAAAAAATGTTTTTCCAAATGTCCATTTTTTGGAAAATCGTAGCTACTGAACCGTTTTCTAAGCGCAAATCAAAGGTATTTCATCAGACCTTACAGAAAAAAAATTGTGAAATGTTATTTACAGTGGAATCCATTTATAATGACATCGAAGGGAGATCATCATAAGGGGACGTCATACAAAGCATTTTGCGAAAAACCCGTTTTTCTGTAAATATGAACCTAGACATGTAATAAAGTCATTATATCCGACCTTTTTACAAATAATTTTATTTAACTACGTTGTATAACTACGTAATAACATGCGGTAGGTCGATATAAGCGGAGTCATAATAAATGGATGCTACTGTATTTTCAAATGAAAACTTCAAAAATGTTTGTTTTTTTTTCATTATTTTTGAGATGCCGGACGAAAAGCAATCTCAACCTTTCAAAATTTCGAAAGTGTATTCTTTTCTCTTCAAACCACTGTATATTCATATTAATAAAATCGTCACCCCGTCACCAAGATATGGTTGGCACCTTCCCCGTTTTAATTGAATATTTTTTTCGATATCAAAACCATATAAAATATAATGTTTACTCTATTCTTTTTAATAATTAATATTTCACATGGTTTCTATTACTGTTTCATACGAAACCCACGTTATATGACGCCTGGCATGTGCTATTGTTGCTAGGTTCGTCTTGAAAAAAATTTGGCTAGATCATGTAAAATTTGTATATAAACAAAGTTTGACCTTCATTTCATAATTTATCCGCAAGTTGGGCCCCGCAAGAAACACATTCGCATAGCTTTGGAGGACAAACGTGTTAAACCAATGGAGACGCATGCGAGTTTAAAGGCAAAACGTAAAACAATAGTTTAAAAAATATATCTCAATGATAAAAAATATAAAAAGTGTTTATGGAATATGAATATTTTCCGTTAAAAAATATGAATTTTCGATAAAAAATATTGAAAAGCTAGGCACTATTCATACACTCGAAAAAAAATTAGAGAGTCACTTTACAACATCGAGATTTTTCGAACACTGTAACTTCGTGAAAAATCAACGTGAACATATGATGTTCACCATTCTAAAGGTTGAGGTAGCTAGTTTTAGAATAGTTTACGCTTATTTTTTATCTTGCTGTATGTAGGTGTAGTAGACAAAATAACAAGAAGAAAAAACAAATTTGTCTCTTCCTATTTCTCCAGAACCTTAGAGTAGTATATTTTTGCAAACTAAGCCGGTAGCATCTTATCAATTAATCTTATCAATCAGTTTTCATTTGATTCCTACAACGTTCCTGTAGGGTTTTTTTGAAATACGTTTTATTAAATGAAAAACTACTCTTTCGTCTTTGGTGATGAGTGATTCATCTTCTTCTTGAATGGCGTTAACGTTCCTTGTAGAACTTTTGCCGTCTCAACGGATGCATTAACTAGCGCCATTTATTAATACTTAGTTGAGATTTCTTGAGCCAAATAAATAATACGCCTTGAATGTATTCCAAGGGGCAAGCTCTAGAATACGCGTGACCACAGTGCAAGTCGAAGGAAATTTCTCAGACGAAAAATCCCCCGGCCAGAACGGGAATCGAACCCGAACACCCGGCATGATAATGTGAGACGCTAACCACTCGGCCATGGGTGCATGAGTAATTCAACTAGTAATGATCGCCCCACAAATCGAAAGGCTGTTTCAAAACTCTGATAAATTCTGTACAAAGCTCATTTGTAGCTTTGACGAAAAAAAATTATGGAAATTTTTTACATCGACCAAAGACTAAAGTTTAGTTTTTCCGTCTATCAAAAATATTTCTATAATAAAAAAGTCCTATAAGAACTTTAATCTTCAAAAGCTTTAAAAATAAGAATAAGACGATATTTTATTTCTTCTCATTTGCTACACCATAGCATTATAAAAATATGAGCATGAGACATTCTAAAACTAGAAACTATAAGATTTAAAATAATGTTCTACCTAAAAATAGACATTCTAGGTACCATATAATATTCTTACTGGAAAATGACTAACATTTTCCGAAAAATAATAAATATACGGGTTTCGAACCGTTTTTTTTCGGTTGATTCATATTCATTGAAATGCTGATAAAAGTTTTTTTTAATATAAATTAATAATCAGCAATTCCATGAGAAAAAAATTGGTGGCAAAAAGACGGGTGGGTAATGTCGGGGACATAACCGGAGTGACGTAGGACTATACAAAGGGGACAGCTTTTGTTAAATATATATTTTAAATATATTGTTTTATTTTCTTCTCCTACGTGAATACCTACCTATCTACCTGAAAAATGGATTAGTTTACTCTTTACTCTTTATGAATATGTTGATGGTTCTGAAAAGAACCTTTGGTGTTGTGTTTTTGTTATCATTCGATATTCCCATCTTGTTCGGTTAAACCTTTCTGTTTAGCTATTGCGTTTGCCACTCGCCACAGCTTTCACAGTTGGAAAATTTCTTCCCATCCAGCTTGTGACATGTTGTTCAGTAAATTACATTTAATGCGACGTGCCGGAGAAACACTTTGCCACTCACTGAAACTAATTGTTGCCTTGATGAGCGCCGAACCGAAGCTGCTCTGTTCTTGATGCGGGTTTTCTGATTGTCGTGAGCAGCTTTGCAAGCCAACTCGAGCACTCCGACGGTCGAAACTCTATAATCGCTGTTAGGTATACTGGTGCTCCGGCACCAATCCGTTCGGCCTAGTTACCCTTGCGGAGCAATCAGTGAATGCGACCAACAGGGAACTGGAGACCTGCACGGTTCGAGTGAGACTTTGCCTTTCCCTTAACTTGTCCTCCTTTGTTACGTCCACAATGCCGATGCCGTACAACCACACGGGTTTACGGTTTGAAAGAAAATAAGATATTTTTTTGGGGTCCGCGTGTTTTATACTCTAGCGGTACACAAATCGATTTTTCTTCATGAAAATAACACATAATCGATACGAGTTTGGGAGTTTGGGGTTGTTGAAAAGCTCCAAGTCTCTAGTTACTACAATAAGGTGTTGAAATTATTCAAATTTTTATGTTTTTAACGATTTTCCTTAAAGAGGAATTATGATCATGGTTTGACCACCTCTGATCATGGTTCGCCTAATTAAGTAAGAACAATAAGTGTTATGTATTGTCTCGCGTCGCGTCTTCTAAGTGTCTGATGGTTTATGGTTTATCCACAAAATGATCATGGTTTGTCCGGTTTTAGAAATCACAATCTTTGAATGGAAACATTCGAATTTTAAAGTAGATGTTGCATATATCATTGCTTGAGTTTACTGTCATCATAATTTAGGATTTCTTCAGAATATTGCCTTTTCAGGGGCATTTTAAAAGGATTACCCTCAAAACACTCAACACAGAGAAACTTTATTTCTGCTATGCGCGAAGGACACAATGAACAAACCGCAGCGCGCCAAGCGGTTGCCATAGAAATCATGTGGACAAAATAACATTATTGAATTGGACAACTCATGATCAGAATTGAGTTCATCAAAATGCGTTAAATTAATGGTTTAGCTATGCCAATCTGATACAAATGGTGTGCAAGCATGATGTTTACAATATTTGTAAGTGTTATAATCCAGAAAATAATCATCTGGTGATCGATTAAAAGTTAGCACGAATGAGGGGCGCATTGACACAAATAGAACTTTGACTCGGTACTCGGTACTTTGGGTGAATGTATCAACATTTCCATGGTGTATTATTCGGTTGTTTGAGGGCGGAATATTTCCTATCACTTTGCGGTTTTCGTGTTAATCGTGTTTTTGATTTTGACAACGCAAAGAAATGATTTAGTTCATTGTATTCTATTAAAAATACTTTTCAGTCGTAATTTTGTTCTATATAATTGTTATCGGTGTGCAAAGTGATGGATTCGTATGCGTCGTTGAAAAATTTTCAAAGTAAATTCGATGAGTATGAAGCAACGTATCTTGCTTCGTATGAGAAAGAACATGACGGAGAAGAGAATTCGGAAGAAATATGTTCGTAAAACTAAATGCCGGGACAACTGCGCAGGAAAAAAAATTGTTTTGTTACTATTTTAATAAACTTTTTGAATTAACCTTGTGAAAAAAACCATCTTACGGGCTGAACTTTCAACTTTTTTTCAGGGACCTTCAACTTTTTCAACTTTCAACTTTTTTTTAGGGACCTCGGATGGGTCTCAATCTTCTTAAGGGTTTTCTGGTACCGAAACGCGAAAAAAAATCAAAAAAGAAAAATTTACCCTAAGTCCCCTTTTTCCCGGACGATCACATATAGTGGATTTTGATTGACTCAGATTTTTGTGAAAAGCGGTAGTTTTGTTCCTTATCGCCAAATATTAGACCCGTATTTTTTTATTTTGTAATGTTGCCCATTTACATTTTAGGGTGGTCCGAAAAATATTTTTTCCCCTTTTTCCAAAAATCACTTTAAAAAAAAAATCTTTTGAACTTTTTGAGCCAATTAGCTACTCTTCTTTGAAAAAATATTACAGTTGAAAACATCGTGGGAACGGACACTTTGTAATAATTGTCCCATTTATTTATTTTAGGCTCATTGGCATTTTAGCTGTAACAGAGCCGAATTTGAATCGTGTACATGTGACATATTTATCATATCTATTAATTAGCACATTACACAGTTGCCATTTTTCGGCGTTAGAGTATTTCCTTCTATACCATTCCATATGGTACACATTTACACAGTAGCAGCCATTTAGGCGTAAGAGTTTTCTATCTGTTCTTCCATTATCCAGTTAGACCGGACAGCGGAGACAGTTGATTGATCATTGTTGAGTTATTTATAGAACAGCAGCCCGATGTGTCCTGGCAGAGCAGAGCAGTTGTATGGATGAATCGATCATATTTCGACCGTGGATCGATCTCCATCGCTGATGATTGTTGCGTGGACGTAGTTATTCTGTAACAACACAAAGATGGTCAATGAGGGCCCTGAGTTTCGAACTCACGATCGATCGCTTACTAAGCGAACGCGCGACCAATGTGGCTACGAAGGCCCCCGGACACTTTGTAGAAAAGAAATATTCCAATTTAATCCCCGCCCGATGGCAGCTTATCGGAATGATCAAAGCGTAAAACCAGATCACTTGGAATTTAGTTTACTCAGTCTTGTTCTACCAACAAGCATTCAATATCGAATCGCGATGTGATTTTGCTCAACTTCAAATTCGAAGAAATTATACAAGGCGTCAATTTTCACGCTATCAAATGGAGAGCGCATGTGTATTTTTGCATCACACGCACACATTTTTTGTTGTGTTTTCAATGCTGTGAAAATGAAATGAAATGTAGTGAAAATGTGTCTCCTACTAAACGGTTCACAGCTTTCAAAAATACTCGCCATATTTGTCAAGATATCACTAATAGTAACTTCTTCCGTTTCGACCCAATCTCACCCCAATCGACGGTAGTTGAAGAGTGGAATACTGTTTCGTTAAATTTAAAATTATTTTAAGCGTCTAATCTGAAGTGTTTGTATTGATTGAACAAGTTTTGTATAATCTTCCAATCCTTTAGACAAGTTCTATATAATATCTCCCAATAGAGCGTGAAATCCTACCCCAAGCATAAATATTTAAAGCTATATACTCTCTCATTTATCATAGGCTCAAGTGAAAGGCTGTCACATAGCATTTTTTCCCTTCGCTAGGTGGATCTGGCAAGGGCATAATAAAATCTGCGTTTTTGATTTAACAGGTTGAACCCTGTGTCGGGCCTTTAAGACCAACACTGAGCTATTTTTTTACATTGGTTGACAGTTACAAAGTGATTAAATAAAAAAAATAGGACGTTGTTTTTGGATGTGTTACAAAATGTGACTGAAAATGTGATGTGGGGCTTTTTTTTTTTTTTTTTTAAAGAGTTACGTCAATACCCTTTTGCCGGTTGAACGGATTGGTATGTTAAAAATGTTAATGTTTAAGGATTGTATGATTGTTACTTGTTTCAATAGCTCGAAAAGTGTTTTGAAAGCCACTCAGTTATGATTGAACAGCGATTGATGTATGATGTATGGTACTCTTCTATCTGCATACAAACAGGCTTTGTTTCCTTAACACGGATTTCTAAACAAAGGATACTTTTGTATTCGCTTGCATTTGCTCAGTTTAATAAAGGACGGTCAAACTTATTCATTAAACTTAAAGCCTGTCCACGTTAAATTTCGGACACCAAGAAGATGCCAGTAAAACAAAAATTCACGTAATACAACAAAACCGATTGTTTATTTCAGTAAAATAGACTTATATCTAAAAGAAGGAAAGCTTACTTCGATGTTAATTACGTTGTCTGTAATATTCACGAACTTTCTTGGGAAGTTTCGCTAGTTTCGAATAGTTTTCGCTTAATCAGAGCCCAGTACTTTTCCACTGAGCGAAGTTCTGGACAGTACGGTGGATTTGCTGTTTTTGGCACATATTCGACCTCATGTGCATTATACCATTCCAGGATGGATTTTGCATAGTGACAAGAGGCCAAATCTGGTCGAAACAACGCTGGAGATTTGTAGCTTCTTATGAATGGTAGCAACCTCTTCTGGAGACATTCCTTTTCGTAGACATCTTTGTTGATAGTGCCGGTAGAGACGAAAGATTTGGATTTTCGGCCACAACTGCATATGGCCTGCCAAACCAAGTACTTTTTGGGGAATTCAGACTGCTTCTTGGTCCGGAAACACTCGGCTACGGAATTCCTTCGCATTGCAGTATAAAAAGCGAGACCCGGAAGCTGTTTGAAGTCTTCGAGAACATAAGTTTCATCGTCCATTATGGTGCATGAACATTTTTGCAAAAACTGGGTGTAGAGCACGTTAGCACGGCTTTTTGCAGTGAAATTTTGCTTATCATCACGATTGGGCACCCTTTTCACTTTGTACGCCTTCAGTCCATGCCTCTGCTTCACTTTTTGTACATATGATTTTGATTTTCCAACCTTTCGAGCCACATTTGTAACTGAAAGGTTGGGATGTTTCTCAATAATGGCAACCACCTTTCGGTCCATCTGTCGGGAGCATACTCTTCGATTTGTTCCGCTTCCAACCTTCCGATCCACAGTTAAGCGCTGGTCAAACGATTTACACACACTAAACACGGTACTCTTCGGCAGTTTGAGCTTTTTGGCGAGATCGCGTACCGACAGTGTTGAATTTTGCTGCCGTTCGCGCAAAATGCGTTCGCGTACTTTCACTTGATTCGACGCCATTTTACCAAACTGAAGAAGAATGTAAACATGTTGGACATCGAAATAAAGAGGAGGGTTTCAGCTGTCATATAAGTGAAATATTTCATTGATTAGTGAAATATTTCAAAAACTACACTGAAAGAAAAGTGTCCGAAATTTAACGTGGACTTTACTTGCAACAAAGAATGCAATCTATCACACTTGACCTAACACATGGAGTTTGTTCAATATCTCTACTTACGAAGTAAATATGTTGAATTCAATTGATTTCGAAAATTGGTTCATTCAATTACTATTTTAATCAATAATTTAATCAATACAAACAAATGATTACTAAGCCAACACAGCCACACAGCAAACAACAAACAAATTGAATCAGGAAATATTATATCTCATAAGGAAAACACACATAGTCGAAACACCCGGAAGATGTGTTGCACGGATAAGCCATGCTAAATAAGCAGCATAAGCGCCCATGTTTTCATCCTACGTCAACCTAAATAACTCACCCATACTTTTTTAAATATTATTTTATGTAAATGTTGGCCACGACTACGTTTAAAGTGATTCATACGAGGTAGGTGTTGCATGTTGGTGTTCAATTTTGAGGTAGGTGTTGCATGATGTTGTTTTCTAGGTCTTGAATCGTTTCTAGTTTATCGATGTAAACAAGAGGTTTGAAATACCAAAGTCATCGGACCTATTGTTTGATGTCATTTCGTGTGCTGTGTGGCACCGTCTTGTTGAACCACATGCCAATCAGCTTGTTTATTTTTGACCAGAATAATTTGAAAATCCTTGCACTATAGCAATCACTATTGACAATAACATTGTTCTCATCTTCATAATTACAGGCCAATGAATCCTCTGGACCATAAACCGCATCGTAACCGCAAAAGTTCATTTTACTGGATGCATTGGTAGCTCTTGTATTGCTTGTGGCTGCTCATCGGACCAAATATGGCTATTTTACTTATTAACGTATCCCTCTACCCAAAAAATGTGTTTGATCGCTATAGGCAATATTTCGAGATAACAAAAAAAAAACACATTTTTAACATATCATTAATTTAACAATCCCATAATGAAAACGTAATGAAAACTACACAACTTAAATTTTGACAAATGGCGCAGACCTGTCGCGATCTGTCAAAAACAGTGCACTGAACATCAAACAGCAGAAAATCTTCCGTTATATGCAAAACATTGAGCTTGAGCTTGGGTAGACTGTACAATTCGTAGTTGCTCTCCGTGATTGACCTGAACCAACCAAATTGCACAAAGAACACACAGAATGACGCTTGGGACTAGCAAATCATTCTCGTTGTGCAATTTTCGGTAATTCGAGCTTTAAATGGTCAATAACGACGTCAGCCACGTCCTTACAGTCACCAGGGGAAGGCAAGGAATGTTAGTATGATAGCGTTAGTTCCGTTAGAATGTTAGTCTATAGCGTGGTTCCCTAGCGTTTATCATGGAAGGGATTTATTTATTTATTTATTTCATCTTTATTTCATCTGACTATATATCGTCATATTGAAAAATTGGCGGGGAAAAGCCAAAATGGCGTAAAAACCCCACATCTTTACATCACACATTGAAAGGAGCACATAAAAACATATCATGGTCAAAATATAAACATTAATATAAACATAATCATTTAGCACAACTCATCGTTGGAAGCGTCTTCGTCCAGTATTCATTATTGATTCAGTGGTCCATATTGAATCCGGCAACGGAAAGCTTCGGCAGATTGGTTGAAGTCGAAGAATTCATAAAACACATTGAATCGTGCTGACATAAAGCAAATAGGGTCGTGTAAGCTGTAGTTCGCCAAACGTGGTCCAAGATGAAGGAAGTTTCTTGTGCGAAGGGCTCTCTCAGGTGCATAGATGTATATCTCCGCAAGAATACCAGGACTATAAATTTCTCCCAAAAGCACTTTGGCTGCAAACAATGCCTGGCTTACCTTCCTTCTATTCTGGAGTGTATCAAGTCCCAGTAATTGGCAGCGAGCCTCGTAGGGTGGGAGATTAATTGGATCATTCCATGGAAGAGTACGTAGAGCATAACGGACGAATTTTCTTTGAATTGATTCGATTCTTTCCACCCACAATGTTTGATAGGGGCACCAAACCACCACGCCGAATTCCAGAACCGATCGAACAAGCGTAAAGAATAATGCTTTCAGGCAAGTGGGATCGCGAAATTGATCCGAAATTTTAAAGATGAATCCGAGAAGCTTATTGGCCTTGGATATTATGTCCGAGTAGTGCGGCTTGAATTTTAAAGCTGAGTCAAGCGTAATTCCGAGATCACGTATTTTTTTTTCACGTAGCAAAGGATGATGATCGATCATGTATGTAAACGTTATTGGCTTGAGTTTTCGATGAAATGTAATGACGTTGCATTTTTGAACATTTAGTGAAAGGAAGTTTCTTAAGCACCACTCATCGAAAGTGTTTAGCAGGTGCTGCAGTCGCAAGCAGTCAGCCGTTTCCCGAACTGTCATAAAAATTTTGACGTCATCCGCATAGAACAATCGACTACCTATTGGGAGGATCAACCCAATCTCGTTCAAAAATATAGAAAACAGCATCGGTCCGAGGTTGCTGCCTTGAGGTACTCCTGAGCTATTGGTGAACTTTTCCGAGAGATCCGTACCAATTTTCACACACAGTTTTCGGTTCGTAAGATATGACCTGAACCAACGAGTGAGCCTTGGAGATACTCCAAGCTTCTCAAGTTTGGCAAGCAGCATGTTATGATCAACCCTATCAAAAGCAGCTTTGAGGTCGGTGTACACAACATCCACCTGCGCTCCAACTTCCATATTCCTGAGGCAAAGCGAAACGAAAGGAACAAGATTCGTAGAAACGGACCTCTTAGGGTAGAATAGTTGATAGTAAGAATGGTTAAGAAAAATCAGTATTCACTGCGGTAAGTGATGTGATTCTAAAAACGTGAACCCGTTATATGCAAAATATTATGAATTTATTGAGTTTATCTGGTTGAGAAATCGGTACAATTGACGATAATGTGCTTCAAAAAGATGAACAATTCGAGGGGTTGTATCCGAGACATGGCCGCTTAGGACGTAGGACTACGAAATCTAATTTGTTGCTTTATCATTTCGGATACTATTTGCGAATACGTCGAAATTCCAAATTCCCGTTACGGGGACCCTGACCCTGTAGAATCATTTCGAGAAGCAACGATTCTTTCTTGCCTTTGAGAGAACAATACACTAATTGGTCATAAGTCGCAATTGGTTTCTTTATATCAATGCACGTATTGCACTGAGTATTCAACGAGAGACATCTTCCGTACATCGCCATTCAACAAGCATCAAACATGCTTCTAACAGATGAAGCGTTCACAGCTCGAGTAAAACATAAAATACAAAACGAGCAGAATAGGCGACCTTTGTTGTTTCGGGCACAGAAGGATTCTGAGAATTTTCCTCAGAGGAGGTGCAATACTTTTACGCCAGCGACAGTTTACTCACTATGCAAGGGTGGAATTTACTTCCCAAGTATTCTCTTTTCGCTGTCCCCCTTCGTTGTTTCTATTCTAGCGGCTGCATAAGTTGCCCGTTATTGACAGCTCTGTTCGGGAATGTACACAAATAGACAGAACAAATGTATGGGGAAATGGGAATGCTTCCAGTTTTCATCAATTTAATAATATATAGACTATGGGATTGTAATGTATAGCATATCAAACAAATCTTAAAAAAATTAAATTATTAACGTTAACTTTATTTCATAAAATATTGACCTGTTTTCTGATTTGGCACCCTTAATGTAAGACGTAGTCCTACGTCAAAAATCAGACGATGAAGCAATCAAAGATTATTATTATTTTTCAAAAATAAAAACTCATTGAAAACGTAGAAACGACCAAATATTACGCGCACAGAGGCGAAAAAGATCGACCCACCATAATTGCAAAAAGTTCCGCTAGATGAATTCGCGGCCCATCACGTTGCAACAACCCGTCTTCGCGTTTTGTCGAGATTAAAAATGCTAGACACAACCGCGGAAACCACGCCCTCCAGTCGTGCTCGTGGTAATCCTTATTGTTCCATTTTCCACCCAACTGATGCTGATGCAATGGTGCCGCCGCCGGGGAAAGAGACTTTCGGCGGTCTATCGCTCTGTTGGTGCCCTAGGAACATGAATAGCTGAATGAGAGATGGAAGGCATCTTGTGAAATGGCTTTGAATTGAAATGAGTAACAAAGAGACCGAGTGGAGTACCCTTACGAGGGCGAAGGCGTGGAGGAAGGGGAAATATGTCACACACAGTTTCACCCGGAGAGAATTGCAATAAAACATGGGCGCTTATGCTGCTTATTTAGCACGGCTTATCCGTGCAACACATCTTCGGGGTGTCGAAATGAGGGGTGTTTCAACCATGTGTATTCTCCTTATGAGGCATAATATTTTCTGATTTAATTCGTTTGTTATTTTCTGTGTTTTGTCACATTTAATGATTCCCACAATTGACTCACCCCCCGTCGAATCGCAACAGACAAAATCTATACCGGAGGGAACCAACTATTCTGGGTTTTTTGTTTTCCTTTGAGCTGAATGTTGTCATCACATGTAAGTGCATGAATTATTCGGCAAGATGTGAATACTCTTTTCAGCCATGCAGGTGAAATGGATTTCTTCCACTGAATTGAGCAGTGAACAAACTGGGCTGGGACTGGTGAAGTGCAAGGGAATTAATTTCGAAGTGTCGTCGAGTGATTACGATGCAGCAACAGATATGCAATGATTGGATGCGCGCAATTTTCTCTCTTTCCGACTCTACGTCTATGGCAGCTTCTCTCGGATTCATTCATTAATCATTGCCCATTTCAACAGTAATTTAAACTTCCCGGGAAACTTTTCCATTCGCACTGGCGGCTAACTCAACCAGCATGCCGGAACTCATTTCGCTTATGGCGAGTTCGCATCATAACGACAGCCAATTATGTCCTTAAAACTTATCATTGGAATGACACTACAACCTAATTAGTAATTTACGAGCTGACAAATGACAGCGCTATGTAACACAATGACGAGCAAGTAGTTCCTATGTTTAAGACTTTTTCACGATCTGCCTGATCTGGTGTAAATTCTTGGTTTAGTCCATTGTTCATCATGCTGGAAAAACTTTCGAGAAAAATATCACCATGGATGTTAACAAGCGACAAGTGTTTTCGCAATTTGTCTCATACAGCATACAGATTATTTTTCGCCTCATTCCGGGAATAAATTGGAGCGACAAAACAATCGATTTTCTTTTTTATTTACAATTGTTGTTTTCATTCGAAAGTATCAATCGTTTCATTTATCAAAACATCCTAAACAGAGCAAGCATATTTCCACAGCTTCAGTGTCTCAACAAGCGCCATCAAACTCCTTCCCATCACCGGGGCCAAATTAGTGGGAAACCCCGAGTAGAAGGTATTCGTTGATGTCTTCCCCTCACAAAATGACACTTCTCTGCGATAGCACCGAAACGGCGATGACAACACATAAGGCAGGTGATAAACAGTAGCAGCCGCAGTTGAGGAAAATTACATTTAGCAGGAAGAATAATGGTATAACAAGCTGCTGCTACGGATCTTATCTTTCTCTCCGTTTCGCTCCGCACCGTTGCTCGTTATGGTTGTGGGAGGTTGTGAATGAATTTTACCTGTCTGCGCTAACATCTTCACCAAGGCAGAGGCAGGCAGTACGCAAATTTTGTGAGCAATTACTACTTCCTTATTTCGGTCAATAACCCTAATCGGTGCTTTTAATGATGATTAACAAGGCGCCCTGTCGGTTCTGGCCGATGGGAACGCTGAGATAGTCAATCCTGATTGAAAAGTTTTGTGATGAATTTTGAATTTCGCCGGCATGTTTAGGAGCTGTGTTCAATCCGCGCCCAGTAATTGAGACGGAGAACTGCGTGGTGGTGTACTTTAATAAGTGGATTTATGTTCGTCTTGGATTTATTCATGAAGCCAACTCGGGAAATATCCGTAGATTCTATTATGAAACTAATTATCATGGTTATTTTTAATGCAATTACCATCAGCTCGCTAAGTAATGTCGTTGTTTATCATAAAAATTATGAATATACCGTTTTAGTCATTAAAGTGTTTATTAACAAATAGATATTGAGATCGACTTGGAAACTCAAATGTTGTTGAAGTGCTAAGTCCATTGATGGGTTCAAAATCATATTCGTTTTATACTTTTTCTAAACTCGCGATAGGGCTATAAGACTGGACAGCAAAAAAAAGTAAATTCAAGTCTCAAAAGATACTGTACGATTCTTTCGATTAATTCGATTATATTATTCTCGGACGAATATTAGCCAAATGCAAATCGCGAGTTAATTACTACACATGACACATAAAGGCCGTTTTATATTATCCAGCACGTAGCGTAAACGGCACGCATTTGTCTGAAACGCATTTGTCTGAAACGTGCTGTGTATGTCCGGAGCCGTTCCGCTATATATATACGCATACACATTTGAAACACACGCAATTATATTTGTCTTGCATTAAACGTGCCGTGCCGGTTACGCTACGTGCCTGATAGTATAATATTACCTTAAACGGAATCTCGCAATCGTCCGTTGAAGTGAGCGTGAGCATTGAAGTGACCCTACATATTTGAAGGTACACACAAATTTAGTGTGATAAATGAGTAGCTCATTGGCTTCAATTTGATATGTCGATTTTTTGGACAAAATCATAACTTCAAAACGAATAAAACACCTTTCTGATTTTTTGATATATTAGGCTGTCAAAAAAGTCCTGCGGTATTTCCGCGAGGTGTCGTTGTAAGCGCGTAGTTCTAGTTGTATTCATTGTATCGAGTCATACTATAGCTTGTTGGAAAGGTGCGCGCTATAATATAGTCCTTGACAGTGTTTTGTTTGGTTAAGTCGTTCGTGAGTTATAGTGTCGCAAATATGGAGCAAAATAAAGAGAAAATCCGACATATTTTACAGTACTACTATGACAAAGGCAAAAATGCATCTCAAGCTGCCAATAAAATTTGTGCAGTTTATGGACCCGATACTGTTTCCATTTCCACCGCACAACGATGGTTTCAACGTTTTCGTTCTGGTGTAGAGGTCGTCGAAGATGCGCCACGCTCCGGAAGGCCTGACGTCGAAAATTGCGACAAAATCGCTGAATTAGCCGAGAAAGACCGGCATAGTAGCAGCCGTAGCATCGGCCAAGAGCTGGGGATAAGTCATCAAACCGTTATTAACCATTTGAAGAAGCTTGGATTCACAAAGAAGCTCGATGTATGGGTGCCACACACGTTGACGCAAAAAAACATTTTTTACCGTATCGACGCATGTGAATCGCTGCTGAATCGCAACAAAATCGACCCGTTTCTGAAGCGGATGGTGACTAGCGATGAAAAGTGGGTCACTTACGACAACGTGAAGCGCAAACGGTCGTGGTCGAAGCCCGCTGAAGCGGCTCAGACGGTGGCCAAGCCCTCATTAACGGCCAGGAAGGTTCTGCTGTGTGTTTGGTGGGATTGTCAAGGAATAATCTATTATGAGCTGCTTCCCTATGGCCAAACGCTCAATTCGGACCTGTACTGCCAACAACTGGACCGCTTGAAGGTAGCACTCATGAAGAAGAGGCCATCTTTGATAAACAGAGGCCGCATTGTCTTCCATCAGGACAACGCCAGGCCACACACTTCTTTGGTGACGCGCCAGAAGCTCCGGGAGCTCGGATGGGAGGTTCTTTTGCATACGCCGTATAGTCCGGACCTTGCCCCAAGTGACTACCACCTGTTTTTGTCCATGGCGAACGAGCTAGGTAGTCAGAAGTTTGCCACAAAAGAGGCCAGTGAAAATTGGCTATTCCAGTTTTTTGCCAATAAGGAAGCGAGCTTCTATAACAGGGGTATTATGAAGTTGGCATATCGTTGGGAAAAAGTCATCGAACAAAACGGCGCATATTTGACTTAAAACAGATGATTGTAACTAATTTTATGAACAAATGAAAATTAAAAAAAAATACCGCAGGACTTTTTTGACAGCCTAATATATAAAAAAGCGCCCATGGTCCCGAAACCATGAAAAATATAAAAAGCTTTGGGGGGAGGAGTTATTGTGGCACCAATCTTGACAGCAAGAAAAAACGCAATTTTTCTTATGGTTTATGCTACAAGCTGCAACATATTATTAATTTCATTTTCAATATAATAAATTCATTAAATTATTCACTTACAATTTAAGTGTACCTATAGGAATTCTAACAATTCACGTTTTATGTGTGCTCATTTCGAATATTTTTACAGGACAGTACAAATTACAATCACATCACGCATGACACAGTACGTGTTCGAGTTATTACGGCGTTGTTGCGACGAGAGGTGTTGTCGTCACAAAGCTAATACAATCAAATAATACATATTAAAACAAAATTAATTATTTTCGCGAATATAAAAATTAGAAGCCAATTCTATTTGATATGTCGAATATCTGAATCGGTACAGTAGTTCAAAAGTTATGGATTTTTGAAAAAAAGGGGAAAGATGATTTTTTGGAACACCCTAAAATAAAATAAAAAAACGGGTCTAATGTTTTGCGATAAAGAACGAAATTACCACCAAAATTACCGAAATTACCATTGCGATATCGGTTTGGCATGGAATGCCTGTAATAACTTCTAAAAAAAAACAACGCATGTATATCATCTCAGTACATGTACATCATTGTATATAATTATTTTGAAGCTTATACTTCCAAGTTTTTGAATATTCTGATGTGGATCGGGAAGAAATAGAAAATCGATTTTGTGGACCTCGACACAATTTTCTTATCAACGACACAAATCTAATTAACCTTACCAACCAGCTTACGTTTGATACCTATAACTATCCTATAGGGTCTTTGATTACAGAAGTAGAGATTTTTAGAATATTCCAAAACTTGAAATTTTAGCTTTAAAATGATGCAAATCCCATTTCATGAGTTGATTTTCACAAAGTTAAGCATTTTCAAAATGACCTAAAAATTTGTCGAGTAATATTTTTTTGTGATAGATGCGTTGAAATATTTCCAATCAATTGACGCAAACATTTCTGCGATCTATCAAGAAATGGTCAAAATATTTCAACCCCATTTCTTCCTGTTAGACGTAGTCCTACGTCGAAAAGTTTAAATACACGCTTGAGAAAAAGGTTATTATAAGGTTATATTTGAATGAAGAAAAAGAAAGAAGAAAGAAGAAAGAAGAAAGAAGAAAGAAGAAAGAAGAAAGAAGAAAGAAGAAAGAAGAAAGAAGAAAGAAGAAAGAAGAAAGAAGAAAGAAGAAAGAAGAAAGAAGAAAGAAGAAAGAAGAAAGAAGAAAGAAGAAAGAAGAAAGAAGAAATAAGAAAGAAGAAAGAAGAAAGAAGAAAGAAGAAAGAAGAAAGAAGAAAAAGATATAATTGAATGAGAAAAACCCCAGAAATTATTTATTCTTCAACTTCAAAATATTCTCTTTCGGCTGGAGTGCCGTCATGTGTTTATTTATTTATATTTTTATTTGATCAAGAAAAAATCAAATATCATTGCAAACTTTTGACAACAGTTCATTATATGTTTCCAGTATAATAACTACACTGAAAAGATAACTAGGGTAGATTGTAGTTATGAAAATATGAACATGTCTACTCTCTTCCAGAAATCATATACTAATGAAATACTTTTAGTACGATAAATATATCTGGAACGAACCCTGTTAGGTTCAAGATCAAGTTTTTGTAGAAATCAGCAATACGATATTCAAGCAACACGAATGAAATATACCCATGTTATAGCCCCTCACTATAAAACTATTCTTCTCACACCTATGGCCACCTTTTCCGCTTTACTGTCACACAGTATTCAGTTTTCGCAAAGTATTCACGAATAAAGGTTGTATGAAAGTTAGCTGCAATGTTTCCCAAGTTATAGTTTCTGAGTTTTCATTTTACTCCCCGATTTATTCAACGCGTCACGCGCAGTTGAAGTGTTATAGTGCTCTATATCCGAATGGATTAGAATAGAAACAATTTACATAGTGTTCTCGATACGAAGTGTTCCCCGCCAAAACCATCCGCGATCCACGTGGCGATCGCGATTATATTTCCACGTTTATACGGAAATTCTTTCAGCCAGAAAGGCTTTGGAGAAACCCCACCCCACGAGTGTTCGTACCCATCAAACCCTGTTTTATCGTTCTTAGAAAATAGTTGATTTTTGTTAACGCGTAGTTCCCATTATTTTGAAGTCAAGGAGTAATGGTTTTGTTAAAAGAAACGATATATTTCCTTTTGAAAACTTATTTCTAACTCAACAGAGAGTATTTACACGACCGACTTGTTTTCAAGATATTTTCAATTATTTTCAAAGTTTCCTTGAAGGCATCAACTATTAGATTAACCAGAATGAACATGCCGATTATTAGGAAAAAATAAATATATTTATTGTCATATTGAAAAGAACTTTGCGCCATTTTCACACAGTTTGAAAATTCCATCCTTCCATAACATATTAAGTTTCTTGTCGGAAAACTAGTAAACGCTCTTATTTTAACTATCCAAGAAGTAGAAGTTATGGTCATTCAACCAATCTCACAGTGACCTGGATAATTTGAATATCTGAATGTGCAATATTTGGTTAACGGTGCGAGTGAGATAGACCCCAACAAAATCGGTTTGTGGAAGAGACATGAAGTTTGACGTTACTATGGTCAAACACATATTCTGAACGTTTGTCGTGGATCGCTGAGTTCAATCCGTTCAGTTGTGAGCAGTACTTTTTGCTATTTTCGCTCAACTGTAGATTTTGAAAAAAATGTTTTGGAAGAATATACAAAAAATTATTCGTCACGGTTTCGAAGGAATTCTCTAGGCTTTCCCAAAATTCGGCTCATTCAGCGGCGCACAATTCTATCGTCCATTTGAGTGATACTTTTTTTTCACTCTACGTTTTACCTTCAGTTTATTTTTCATATAATTGGCCAGTATTTCTCAATTGGTCTGAACTGATTAAAGTTAGAGATTTCCGAAAAAACTGGATACCGTTCACCTCGTTCACCATCGCACTGTACTGAGAAGCTTATAGACTATTTTATGTGGAAACATTAATTGAAATTAGAATTAGTAGAAGTGGAAAACAGAATATACTCTGAAGAAAACTCAAAGAAGTGTTTTTGACCTGTAATTTACTGTAGGGGAGGGACATTCGATGTCTTAAATTGTCATAGAGTACTGAAAAAAATTGATGCATCTTCTGTTTTCAATGCATCGACAAACGTAAAAACTGTCGGTTCTTTTTTCATAGTTTTCGGTAAAACCGCTCAATTATCGTCAGGATTTTTCTTTACTTCATATTATTTTATATCCCAAAAGAGAATAAAAATCGAAATCGCAAGAATATAAGCAGACTATTTTTAACTAAAAGTCATTTAGACTATAAATAAATACATACTACCTCATACTACCTCATACTACCTCATACAGGTCGGACTCAATTATATATAGACTCGATTATATACAGACTCGATTATATGTGATTCGATTATATACAATTTTGGACTCGATTATTTACAGTTTGGAAAAAAATATTTTTTTTATATTTCAAATATGACTTATTTCAAGAAGAAATTTAACCTTTTAACGTTAAGGTGTAATTTAAGTGGTTATTACATGTACAGTGCGGTAAAAATCTGGATTTTTGAAGATTTTGCTTGAATTTTCATCAAAAATTGTTTATATCGACATTGCTGCCAAATTAAGAAAGACAGAAGTTGGGTGTCAGAGAACAAATTGAAGCTCTCTAATCTTCAATTTAATTGATAGAAACAATCTAGTTTAATATACATTTCTAGGATAAAATTAATAATAACACATTAAAAATTATTAACTTTTATGTTTTTCACTTCCAAAATGTTATTAAAATTCACTAATTTAGATGTTCCACTACTATATCCTGTACTAAATTTCCTCGTCTTTCAAATGACTCCGTCTTTCAAATAATCGTATTCCGTAGCGTACTTTGTAATGTAGAGTCAGTTAGAGGCAACAAAGTCCGAAACAAAAAAAAGTTCAATAACTCTGTCATTGTTGAAATTCGAACATATGCGTAGGAGGATTTTTTTCATCAAATATGATCGTCTATCACTTCCTGAGGGAATTTGGATAAATTAATTTTTCTCATGTGAGACAGGTTTTTTCTGACTTTAAGGGGATAAATAAAAAATCAAATTCCTCTTTTATATTCAAAAAACGAAAAATACATGCAAAAAAAAAAAACGAAAAAAACTCGATTATGTACAGGATTCGATTATATACAGTGAAAAAGCGAAAAAAAAACCAGAAATTGTATATAATCGAGTCCGCGCTGTATTTCGCAAAAATCCATTTCTCTTTGAAATCTAGCTTGAATACTGAATAGCACACAACGTATTCAATTATCTGAAGAATAAAACTCAATGAATTGGCTTTCGAGTGGTTTCGATTTATCCCACTAATGTCCCGCAAAACAGTTGTCCATTAATTACTCTTGACACGACCTGCTAGACGTTTCATCAAACTGAACTAATCGGAGAGCAACGAAACAAGAGGAAAACTTTTTCGCACAAGTTCACCACTTCGTCCCGCTATATATTTTTTTTCCTCACGCGAGACAAGCATATTTCCCACATCGTCATAATGAAAAGAAAACAAAGCGGACCTGACTTACTCCCACTCATTTTGAAGGGAGACAGAGAGGGAGAGAGCTAACGAGAGAAAAAATAATAATCCGGGAACAACACAATCATTGCTCAACAGTTATTATTTCCGCAAAGGTGGTACTTTCTAGGGTTGCTTAACTCAACCACTCGGAAGCACAACAAGCCCACTTCAGGTCCACTTCACTTAACTTTCATATTCCATATTCCTGCAGCCTTGGTAGCAGGAGAGGCGCGGTGGGCTAAAATGTCGGAACTACTTCAACAACCATAATAGAATCGGAGGGAGCGACAGAGAGAGAAAAGGCCAAAGATTAGTTCCTTCTATGAAGTCGTTGTTTTGCAGTTCTTCAGAAATCCCGATGCTCGAAAGGATGGAACGGGGTGCCCGGAGTAAATTATATCACGTTCCGGAAAGCTGAACGGGTCGTGAGAGCGACGGTTCCGAGATAGGAAGAAACAGCAACACGATACTAATTAGAAATAACAATAACGAAGCTAATGAAAATAATAAGAAGTGATGCTGATTCTATCGAGTCGTTTATTGTTGCCGCGAATCCGAGAGGTCCGCGGTGGTTTGGCCGGTGACCGGATGGTGGGGCAGTACCCGTGTTGAATTTAGATATGTGATGAAGCATAAATCTAGGGATGAGTTTTGGATACGTTAAATTGCAGCGAGTGAGCAGAATACTGATTTCGGGAGGAATGAACATAGTATTTCCATTGTTAATAGTAATCTAGAAACTAAAGCTGATCTGAGGAACGCTCAAAGTAATTATACTCTGCTTCAAATGGGCTAAAGCCAAAAGCTTCACGCGTGATGTCTATACTTCGAAGAACAACTCCAACTACGAACTTCTCGAGGTTCGTCACATAACCCACGCTCCTGTTACAATGATTTATTCTAAAAACCCATTTATCATTCCAATCAGACACCGTATCTGTGTACGCCTGTACCTGTGCGATAAGCAGCAAGCAATGATTTACTTGTGTGTATGAGCAACCGTGATTCATTGTAACCAGCAATTTTCTCACCAGTTGATTTGGCGGCTTTAAATTGATACGAAAAGAGATCAATTCAATTGAATAGAAATCCTAAATTAATTGAATTGAATAATTTTAATTTAAGAGATCTTCTAAAGAAAATCCGTGGAATTGGCAATTCCGACGTGTTTTTAAGATACAGCCAGATATGCTAACCTTTTTAGTTTTTCAGAATTCTCCAGACTTTTTGGTGGCGACTTTATATGGATACAATCTGCAGGCATCTATCTATCGCATGAACTTCTAAAAAATGATCTTTTTTAAATTTGACTATTTTGAAAAAAAAAATGGGAGATGTAAGAAAAATCGTTTTAAACCGCATTTTGTTTTTCAAACGACCGCCATTTTGTCAAAAAACATGTTTTTGTCTTATCCGAGGTTCATGCGAGCGGCATCTTTACTGATTCAGAATCTGTTCGATATTTTTGTTTCAGATAACCAGAAGGGCTAGAATAGTGTATGCCATGGAACAATATTTTTCTGAATCCCGTCACTTCATCAGCTTTTAACTATTCTAATTATGCACATTTTTTTCCGTTCAATTTTTGTTTTGCGGAGCTCGAATAAACGCCTCAAATTCGTGTCTCTACACTAGAATACCTCCTTAATGTTTAAATCGTAACAATTTTCTTGTGTAAATAATCGCGATTTCTTTTCTTTCTCAATTATAGTGACCTTCAACACTTTTGGCTGGTTCGTTACTTTACCTCCACTTCGGAATCATGTCAGGAGTCATGTAATGTATGTAATGATGTGCTGTGCTTTTTTCTACTAAGAAACACGTCAAGAACATGTGGACGTGAGAATTTACACACAAAAATGTTACGATTGGAACATTATTTTTTTCAGCTGTTTCCATACAAAAATACCATATATGTTTATTCCATAAACTATAAAATAAAGAAAGCTGACTTCTTCGACTAAAATTCATATTTTAATGAGATCTAAAACTTTGTCGAATAAACTTAACATGACTTTGAACAAAATTAGGATAGTTGTAATTTTTTCAAATAAAACATGAAAAAGTTGTTATTAGAAAATATTTTTCCCTGTTAAAGTGTCCTTCTCTGATGTTTCCGAATTAAAAAAACATGCGTTTTTAAGAAAAAAGAGATTTTTTTTTTGAAAATTCAATGCTTTAGAGACCAATGTTTACACCCACAACGTTTCACCATCGCCAGTCGATTTGCCATCAAATTCGACTATAGCTATAGTTGTCTTTTCCATAAAAACTTTCAATAAATACTTGTGTCACTTTTATGCACATTATTGAGATTTCTATGTCGAAAAACGCACCTCGATTGATTTTGAGTGATACACCCAAACTGGCGCCAACAGAAAAGATAGCATCCTTGGCAGACTAGATGCTTTTGCGTTACCCGCTGAAATGAACAATAAGGTGCCTGATTTTGAAAGTGTTAAAAGCATAGTGTCTCCGCCTAGACAGATTCTAAGCGGAGTTCCAGAGTGTTGAGATGAGTAGAGTAAAGGATCCTGTCTACAACGCCAATAATGTCCCCGCCCAGAGAGTTATCTGAGCAGAGTTCCAGGAGTGAGATGAGAATAGACTGGCTACCCGATGATGACGTAGAAATGATGAGATCGAATATAGTCAAAAGCTTGACCTATACTGATCGGTGGTTTTATTGCGACTGAACATTATTCTGAACATTTCTTGCCCTATTTATATGATTGGTCCCATATCATTTGAATAGTGCAATTGTTGTATGCAGTCTTCAGAATGCAACTCGGTGCTGATGCACAACAAGATTTTTGTACCCAGTTGAGCTCCCACTCCTTGTGCACACAAGCGCTCTGGCGAATGAGTACGCTTCGAAACACAGATGAAATGTTTGGTTGTCAGCGCCGTTCTTGTGCCCAGTTCTAAGCTGAGTTTTACGTTGAAATTTGCGCCGTGCTTGCGCCGTATTTCTATACTGCGCGCTTGAATCTGGATTGCTCTCTCTGTTGAGATATTTTTCTTCACACAAGCGTGTACGGTTCAAATGGGGGCGCGCTGTTGTTTTTATGCTTTGCTTACAACGAACGAAGACAAAGCGAGCGCTAGAATTTGATGTGTATGTGTGTGTGTGTGTGTGTATAGAATGAGACGCGCATCACACAAGTGAGAAGAAATGTTTAGCATCTGTCGTGCTTATGAATTTTGTGCTCTTCACACCAAGATAGAATACGAGTTTTTTTTCGAGCGCGCGCTGAGAAAATTAAACTCATGCGTAGCGCTGCGTTTGTTTTCTGAAGACTGGTTGTATGGGTTGTGTCTAAAATATTCGCCTTAAACAATTACACTTTGTATAGCGGGTCGTTTCCATCTGTTTCTGTCTTTTGACAATTTACTTGTTATTGTTCGTTTGTTTTGATTGTTGTTTTGTGTTTCCGTCTGCCATTTGTGTGTACACATAGTTAATGTTCTTGTAGGCAATTGATGCTGATGAAGAGGTAAGTGACAACAACTATTTTAATGTATAGATACGCTAACCATTCTTGTTTGCAGGTGCGGATTCAGGCAAATTTGAAGTGTTTGAAATGATGTCATGGGCTAAAAACCTCTGTAATACAACACATCAATAAATTATCCAAAATGCCATCCGCCCAGTAAAATATAAACAAATATTGCATAAGCAAATTAAATTACGTCCATATGCGTCAGCAACAAGTGCAGTCCTCGACCTATGTTAAATTATCTCTTTCCCCTTACTTCCAGCCGCGTGGTCCCGACCGAGTGGCAATGAAACGAAGGGTTTCAAATTGCACTATCGGTTGAGGGCCATTGCCAACTGAATATTTGACAATGCATTTTTACAAAACCAAAGTGTGATTCTCCCGCTGTCTCATTCACTTACATGATTATTATAGAATAAGAGTAGGATAGAATTAAGCTGAACAAACTGTGTAAATCCATATAAATATCCGACATCAATAAACGAGAGACAATTTTGCTTTTGAGACCTTCTACAAGCTTAACTCGCGAGTTTGAGGACCTACTAGTGGATACCGTTTGGTGCTACCTTTCTGGTCCACTGTAGGATACCTTATAAGTCAAAAGAAAGCCTCTACAAGATTCTCAAGCTAACAGTAAACTTTTTGAACAGTACATGGCGACCGTCCGAGATGCGAAGCCTGCCTAAAGTGAAAAAAAAAAATAATGAAGTGAAGTACGATAATGACGATTACTAAAATAAATGAAACATTAAGAAGACTAAAACCCGCGAGTGAAGTGAATTTACCAATCCTTATAGACACAAATATAAAAAGCATTTCTAGCCTGTTGAAAGCGCTAGAGGAAAAACAATATGTGGAAGTGATAAAAAAGTTCAAAAATTCGTGTGCAGTAAAAATTACCGAGAAATTCAACATGGTAAATGTACTGAAACATCCCATACCCACCAAAGCAAAAAACATTCGAGCACACGCAAAAAAGTTAATGCCCATTGAACATGGACAACTAATATTAACTACGAGTAGAGGCGTAATGTTACAACGACGAGCAATGTCAGAACACGTCGGTGGTCAAATCATCGCGTTCATATGTTAAGTGCATTTTGAATACAATAGTCTCTTCGTCGACGACGGAAAAGTGAACTATTTTGGTGTCACAATTATTAGCAAGTGGTACAAAACGGTGCAGCGACCTATACAGTGAGACAGTGAGATAAATCAAAAGTGAGCAATGGGGCTAATAAGTTCAAAAAAGAAACAAGACAATACTGGCGACGCCCAGGTAACCATTTTAAACAGTTTGGAACAGCACACGCTGTTCCATGAAAATAGCGAATTTCTTCTATGGATAATACTGGCCATACTATTGGTATCGGCTGGTTTGAAAATATATGAACAGTACAAAAAGTGCACGCGCGCCGAGGCCCTCAAAGCTGCGAGGTCAGTTGCAGCATTACAAGTGTGAAAAAACATCGTTTTATGTGAGAAACGAAGATACTGTGAAGTCATCGAAGTGGCTAAGCCAATGGCTTATACGAAAAGCCTCTCGCACCGAGGGAGGCCCAGCAGACACCACGAATAACCCACTGCTTGATCGCACCGATAAGCAGGTCACAACCGGTAAGGAAGGATATCAACACACCAATGTGACAACTCTAAACGCATCAAGCAACAAGGTAAAAGAAATGAAAGACAAATGTTTATAACTACATAAATTTAAGAGATATGTTTTAATGGAAGCACAAATACTAGAACTAGAGGACAAAATATTAGTGCTAAAAAATTTGCAATCGCACTTAAAGAAAAATCCTAATAGGAAATTCCTACAAACTACATTATTATCAAAACAAAGCCTACTAAAAATAACCTACAACGAAGTGATTGTAAAATTAGCTAAAATTGAAGAGCAATTATCATTAACACAGCTCACATACTATACGAAATTAGCAAGGTCATTATACGACGAAATTTATGTAATTATTACCCAAAAACTAACCTACTCCCCAGAGAGGAGAATTAAGTTTAAATCGCTAGTAAACGCAGTGATATTTTGTAATCGTACAAAATTATTATACGAATCTAAAATGGCTAGCGTAGTAGAAATAATAAAGGTAATCACGTCCCTGGTTCCACCTTACGATGGAAAACCAGATAAACTTAATAACGTAATATCGTCGTTGCAGGCGTGTAAGCCACTGATCAACAACGATAATAATGCAGCAGCAATACAAACAATCCTTTCACGTATGGAAGGAAAAGCACGAGCTGCAATAACAGAAACTCCAAACAGTATCGACACCATCATAACAAAACTGAAAGAAAAATGCCAAATTTCAGTCGAGCCGAACACGTTAATCGCGAAACTAAATGCAACTAAGCAGAGCGACAGTTTCGTTAAATTCTCAGAGGAAATTGAAAAACTAACTCTCAATTTGGAACGTGCGTATTTAAACGAAAACGTTCCACTAGAAACGGCTACAAAACTTGCCACGAATGCTGGATTAAAAGCATCATCAACTGGCGCTAGAAACAACGAAATAAAACAACTACTTAAATACAGAGAATTCAACTCTCTAACCAAAGCAATAGAAAAGGCTTCAGAGATAGAATCTGAAAAATTACTAAGTGATTCAGCAAAAGTATTCGCTTACAATAAACGAAACAATAACAGAGGACCGGGAAATCAGTCTCAAAATAGATATACGTATCAAAATAATAAATATGGCAACCAAAATTACCAAAATCAAAATCGTGGATATCGAAATCCACAATTTAACAATCCAAATCTGCGCCAACAAAACAGAAATAACCAAACACAACAAAACAACTGGCGGAAAAATTCATTTACCAATCAACAAATTAATTCAAGATCGCCAAGAAACCAAAATTTTAATACAAATTTCAGACCTCCTGCTGGTCGAAACTTTAATCCAAATGTTTATTATATGACCCCGGAAAACCAACTGGCCCCCCAACAGATACCAGTTGGGGGTCAGCATATTATTCAAGACCAACAAACTATGTCTGGCCAGCAACACATTATGCAACAGCCACAACAGCCACGACAACAACTAATGGTAACCAATTTGCAAAACCATCGACAACAAATGGAACTTTCAACATAAACACAACTTTTTCAAATTTTGTGGTTTTGAAAACAGAAGTCGCGAATTCTGAATGTACCTTTCTAGTAGATTCAGGAGCCGAGATTTCAGTAATTAAGCCTACAAAATTAAACTATAATGCAATAATAGACAAAAATCAAACATGTTTAATAACAGGTATACAACAGCAACCAGTAAAAACTATTGGTTCCATTGATATACCACTGCAATTAACTGACAACTTTATCATAAACCACAAATTTCAAATTATCCCCGAATGCTTACCCATACCTACAGACGGAATTTTAGGACGAGACTATTTAGCAAAATTTAGATGTATAATTGACTATGACACATGGACTCTAACTAACTCAATAAGCTCACAACATATACAAATCCCAATTCAAGATAAATTAAACGAAGACATAATTATACCCCCACGATGTGAAGTTTATAGGATGATAAAATTAAACGTCCCAAACCAAGATTATGTTTTACTATCTACAGAATTACAATCAGGTGTATTTTGCGCAAATTCCATAATAAATCCACAAAATCCACTCATAAGAATTATCAACACAACAGACAATACAGTAAAAATTAAAGAAAACTTTACAAATTTTGTCCAACCTTTATTTAATTACGATATTCTACAATTTAATCAAGGTACTCAAAACAACAGAAACGAAAAATGTTTAGCTGAATTAGACTTGACAAATTCCCCTACTTTTGCGAAAGATAAACTTAACGAATTATGCAAGAAATACAACGATTTGTTTGCCCTTCAAAATGACACTTTAACTTGCAACAATTTCTATAAACAAAAAAATAACTTGAATGACTCGACACCAGTTTACATAAAAAATTATAGAATACCAGAAGTTCACAGAACAGAAATAGACATACATGTACAAACAATGCTCGACGAACAAATTATTCAACCATCTAACTCACCATATAATTCCCCAGTATTGCTAGTACCCAAGAAATCTACTAATAATGACAAAAAATGGCGTCTTGTCGTAGATTTTAGGCAATTGAATAAGAAAGTAATTTCAGATAAATTTCCCCTACCCCGAATTGATGATATACTTGATCAATTGGGTAGAGCTAAGTATTTCTCTACGCTTGATCTGATGGCAGGTTTTCACCAAGTTGAGCTAGAGGAAAAATCAAAACAATATACAGCTTTTTCGACAAATTCAGGCCATTATGAATTCAATAGACTACCTTTCGGACTTAATATCTCACCCAATAGTTTCCAGCGTATGATGACGATAGCTCTCAGTGGACTACCGCCAGAATGCGCATACCTATACATCGACGATATCATAGTCATCGGATGTTCCATAAATCATCATTTAAAAAATCTAGAAAAAGTTTTTCAAAAATTAAGGCAATATAACCTCAAATTAAACCCAGCTAAATGCAAATTCTTTTGTGCAGACGTTACATATTTAGGACACCATATTTCAGCTGAAGGTATACAACCTGATAAAACAAAATTTTCAGCCATTCAAAAATACCCACAACCACAAAATGCTGACGACGTCAGAAGATTTGTCGCATTTTGTAATTATTACAGAAGATTCATCGCACATTTTTCAGACAAAGCAGCTCCACTAAATGCCTTGTTGAAAAAGAAAGCAATTTTTAATTGGACTGAAGAATGCCAAAATTCATTTGAGATATTGAAACAGGAACTTTTGAGCCCTAAAATACTACAATTCCCAGATTTTTCAAAACCTTTTATCCTAAGTACAGATGCTTCTAAAATTGCATGTGGCGCTGTACTTGAGCAAGAACATAATGGAATTAGATTACCAATAGCCTATGCCAGCCGTAAATTTACAAAAGGCGAAAGTAACAAATCAACAATAGAACAAGAACTTACAGCGATACATTGGGCAATTACATACTTCAGACCATATCTTTACGGACGGAAATTTACAGTAAAGACTGACCACAATCCATTAGTACATTTATTTAGTATGAAAAATCCATCATCTAAGCTGACACGAATGAGACTTGATTTAGAGGAATTTAATTTCGATATCGAACACGTAAAAGGGAAACAAAATGTCGGGCCTGACGCTCTTTCGCGTGTCGAAATCAATCTTGAAGATCTTAAAACAATGTCGATCTTGCCAGTACAAACCAGATCTATAACCAAAGATAAACCACAAGCTCAAGTTAATGAACAAATAGATAATAAGACTGATCACCTCAGAGCCTATGATTCTATTAACAATATTGATGCTTTTGATATACCTAAAGTAACATTTGAACTAAATAACACTGAAATTAATATTTACATCAAAAATAAAAACCTGAAAAGAATTCTTGCTCGAGCGCAACTATTCTATTACAAAGGTATGATAAATTTTATAGAATGCATACAACTTATAAACGATATGGCCAAAACAATGAACTTAAAGAAAATTGCAATCAGTGTAAAGGATCCAATATTTAACATCCTTCCCGGGAATGGAACATTGAATGAAGCAAATAATACTACATTAAATGGAATAGAAACGTTTAAAAAAATATGCAATGATAATTTAAGTGACGTCACGATAATTTTATACGTCCCAGCTAAAGTGCTGAAGGATGAAAACGAAATACAACGATTAATAAAAGAAAACCACGATACCCTTTTAGGAGGCCACGTCGGTATTAACAAACTATTACAAAAACTAAGAAGAAATTACTTTTGGAAAAATATGAAAGACACAATCACCACTTACGTTAAAAATTGTGTTCGATGTAAATTAAACAAACACACAATTAAAACAAAAGAAGTATTCGAGAAAACTTCAACACCAATTAAAGCATTTGACCTTGTCTCAATGGATACAGTAGGTCCATTAACAAGATCAAATAGAGGAAATCGTTACGCATTAACAATACAATGCGATCTAACGAAATATATTATAACATTACCAATAATAGATAAGCAAGCAAAAACCTTAGCTAAAGCAGTAGTCGAAAACCTTATCTTAAAACATGGTTGCCCAAAAGCAATAAAAACTGATATGGGCACCGAGTATAAAAATGAAGTATTCAAAGAAATATGTACAATGCTTTCAATAGACCAAAAATTCTCAACAGCATATCACCCAGAAACTATAGGAGCCTTGGAACGAAGCCATCGTTGTTTGAATGAATATCTTAGACAATTCATTAACGAACAACAGGATGACTGGGATTCATGGCTACCATTTTTTACCTTTTTCTACAACACTACGCCACATACAGAACATACTTTTTCACCATTTGAACTAGTTTTCGGAAATCAAGCAAATTACCCCACAGACCTAAAAAATACAACAATCGTAGATCCAGTTTATAACCATGACTCATATCATAAAGAACTAAAATTTAAATTACAATTAGCTGCTCAAAAGGCCAAATTTCTATTAGATAAATCAAAGCTTCAAAGAATAACAAAACAGTCAGAACAGGCAAACCGAATTAACATACAATTAGGAGACAAAGTTTGGTTAAAAAGAGAAAATCGTAGAAAACTTGATTCGGTGTATACAGGGCCTTTTGAGATTGTTGAAATTAAGCATCCTAACGTGACTATCAAAAACCAAATATCAAATGATGAACAAATTGTACATAAAAATCGTATAATTAAACAGTGATTAGAATAAGTAGAACCGAGCCTAACCTCGAAAAAAAAAGAGAAAAAAATAATAATAATAATAAAGAGGTAGGCCCTGTGCTAGATGTAAGAAATTCGGTAATTAAGTTTAATTAGAAAAAATATTCAAAACACTCAATTTACAACAACAACAAAAGATGAAAGCAAGTTTATAAAAGTAGAAATTTACACTATTACTTTTAAACACACAATTTATAGAGGCAACTGGAGAATCCTTTTTAGAATGATTTCATTTCATTTCACTCCATTACACCATTCTTCCAAAGAGGGAAGGTGTCATGGGCTAAAAACCCCTGTAATACAACACATCAATAAATTATCCAAAATGCTTTCCCCCTAGTAAAATATAAACAAATATTGCATAAGCAAATTAAATTACGTCCATATGCGTCAGCAACAAGTGCAGTCCTCGACCTATGTTAAATTATCTCTTTCCCCTTACTTCCAGCCGCGTGGTCCCGACCGAGTGGCAATGAAATGAAGGGTTTCAAATTGCACTATCGGTTGAGGGCCATTGCCAACTGAATATTTGATAATGCATTTTTACAAAACCAAAGTGTGATTCTCCCGCTGTCTCATTCACTTACATGATTATTATAGAATAAGAGTAGGATAGAATTAAGCTGAACAAACTGTGTAAATCCATATAAATATCCGACATCAATAAACGAGAGACAATTTTGCTTTTGAGACCTTCTACAAGCTTAACTCGCGAGTTTGAGGACCTACTAGTGGATACCGTTTGGTGCTACCTTTCTGGTCCACTGTAGGATACCTTATAAGTCAAAAGAAAGCCTCTACAAGATTCTCAAGCTAACAGTAAACTTTTTGAACAGTACATTTGTGTAGTTTTTGCGTGTGATGAAAAAAGTGTTTTGTTAATAATAAGATTTGTGTTTCTACTTGTCCCGGCCGAAACACATAGTATGTGTGGAGCGCTCTTTCAATTCTCTCAGACTGAATGTTTAAATTGTACAAAAAAACAAACAAACTATGCCAAACAGGGATTGAACTAAAATCGGCTGCTGTCAGTGGGGAACGAGATATTTTGGCTCCTGTCAGTTCAATAGGGGTTCAATGCGTGCAACCTTTCATTCGCACTTATTTGTAAAAAGTCTGTTATTTGGCTCCTAAAACGTTGTACCAGTATGGGTGGATATCACATTTCAACATATTTTCAAGTTCATTTTAAGTGATGTTTTAGGATGGCAAAAAATGTGCTAAAAGCTAATTTTGGGTGTGAGCCCAGAGAATACGCCTGTGACTCTGCAAGACTAAATAAATTTCACCAGAACGAGATGTGTATGTGTAACGCTAATCCCTTGGCCACGGGGACCAAGTAATAAAGAATTATATAAAATTCCAATACTTTCCGTTTAAGGAACAACATAGAAATTGTTGAAATTTCATAAATGTCAGATATCAAAAGAATAGTGCTGAATATGTGCTTGAATATGATAAAATTCACTAAAAAAAATCCTACAAAAAAGAACACTTTGCTAAATAGTTTCCTACATTGTTTATACAGAAGGATTGACATACATTTAATTTATCTTCTTAATCACATACAGCTATAAATTTTTTTTGATAGATTCATCGTTTTCAGGCGAATACAATAGGGGGATACGTGTATTCTTTCGTGCCAAACGCTGTGTTACTGATCCGACGATATTCAGCCTCAGCCCCAGTAAGACATTTAGTACCGCAACTGGTAGGCACAACAAAACGCCCGGCAGGAAAAAGGTGAACGTGTCATGTGATACGAGTCATCCTCTTATGTGAGCTTTGAATCAGATAACATTCCAGCGCTTACGCGTCACGCGTTTGGGAAGAGTTTCACTCACCGTCGTAAGCTACACGCACAACGATTTTCTCACACCAGACACACACATATACTCACATACCAGAACCGATTCTCGGATGAAACATTTTCCTCCCAGGTTTGCGACGACGTTGATGATATCACCGCTTGACGTCTTTAAAGATCAAGCAACAGCTGTTAACCTCTTGTCCTGCCACCTGCCACTAAACGGTCCTCGGGGGAGAGCGTGGGAAGACAGCGTTTCGGCCTGATTCCATTAATGTATTGATACGACCGTGTCGGGTTTTGGGGCTGGGATTGCGGCGATGATCACATTACCGTGACGCGGCATGCCGAAGCGTCCTGTGATAAGCTGTCAAACGGCTGGGACTGGGGAGGAAGGATCCCTTTCTTGCTTATACGGTAATAGATTTATTTATCCTTTCAATGATGTTGTTTCTTTCGACTCGGGCACTAACTGCTCCCCGGAGGTTTGAGGAGACCGATAGAGAAGGAAAGGGGACGGAGTGACACTTGTTTGGATGATGCTATTTATCTTATTGTGTTGTTCGTTGGGATGGCCAGATCGATGAAAGTCGTCAATACGGGGATCCTTTGTTTGATTTACGACTGTATTAATTTAAGATAAGAGAGTTGGTGTCAAACAAGTTCTTTAAAAACATTATTGTACCCTCTTTAAATTATTATGAGTCCCCACCTGCCAATTGAATTGATAATCTACTCCTTCGAGCGTAATTGGTTTGCACTATTCACAGCCCTTTAACGGTATTACCAGAGCTGCCCACTTTCAATTCATTGCATATTTATGGAAGCAATTACTTACTTCCCTCTGCTTGTGTACTGTCTTTCTCCGAAACATCTTCCGGAAAAACACGTTCACATCAACGTTATTATCGACTTCCACACAGGGATGGCAATTTTACACTGCAAAACCCTTTGCAGCCGTCATCGGAATTGCAGCAGGAAGCAGCAAATTTGCTTCGTACGAATCCGCTTTTGTGATGAATCGTGCCGGGCTCACCATTCCCGCCCGGGCACCAGATCCTCTGCTCCTATTAATAGACACGGGACCACGGATATACACGTACAGAGTGCACTGCAATGCACTCAGAATCATTAAATTTATTGGGTTTTCCAATTTTGATTTCCTCTATCGGAAACGAACTATTCGCTAGATACACCTTGCCTCACCAAACTCCAATTACTGCCAGCTTGAATGGGTCGGATCACAGTACATTTGGCTGATGAGAAATAGTTTAGAACGCTCCGAACGTCCCCCCTGTCGAACGCCCGACCTTCACTCTCAACCACTCGTATACACACACACACACACACACACGTACATGCGGGCACATGAATACCTGGTCCTGGCGCACGGTGGGAGGAATTCGTTCAATGGATACTTGTAATTCATATCAATTCCTCTATCCGTTTCAATAGCGCAACAACATCGGCATCGAGTGGATCCTGCCACTGCAGACCAAACATCAGTCTGAGAGGATGGCGAGTGTTTTGATAGCGGTTTTGACTTACCACATGTTCCACACTCACCTAGTTCCGAGTGTGGGAAAAGTGAGTGGGGGATAGAGTGAGGGGGCGGGGACGAAAGTAATCAATCATGCTCACCCGTGTGCTTGGTTGGAGAGCGGAAAAAAATCATCAATCTGAGGGTACGCTCGTTCGGTTGTCATGCATACCAATTGAATGATTGTTCGGGAGACAGGATATTGTTAGAATATTCAGAATCCTGCCGTGACGATATGCGGTGCCAGGCCCGCGTGTTTGGGGCCTAGTGAAGTCTACTGGTTTAATGAAACCAATTATAATTCTAATACAGATTCGGTTGCGCTCGGATTATGATTTCAATTATTCATTTATGCAGATTTGCTCACACATTATGCTAAATTTACTTTCATTGAATCATAAAAACTGGTTATTTGAGATATTCTCCTGGATATCGTTTGGATTCTTTACCTACACGTTTAAGTAAATTTATACAGGGAATAAATCACAAAAAAATGGAACTTGCCTGACCTCACACAGTCAGTTTCATAGCTCACATTTCGTGTGTTCTTGTGCACATGTGGTTCTGGGAATTTCAATTCACAGTAGTACTTATGACCAGGGCTCGGCAATGTCAAACTTAACACTCCTATACTCGCGCATTTGTCTATCAGACCAATTTTTAACAGTTACAGTTCAATTTTCGGTCTGTGACACCGTGCGCGAGTATACGTGTTATGATTATGCACGCGAGTACAGGAGGGTTAACAGAGGATAGCTAGGGGACTATGAAGAAATTTGTATTCAATTTGAATTAAATTTTGGCTTCTTCCAGCAGTTTTTCCGTCAACATGACACAACAGTCATTTGGACGTTTAGCTGCTATCTCGCTCTACGACTCGTCTATCTCATTTCTTTCTCCCCCTGTCAAATGAACTTTATTGCATATCGAAGTGAATCCCCCCACAATGGATTCGTTTCTCTCTCTCTCTCTCTCTCTCTCATGTATCACGTAGGGGAAGTGCGGGTAATACGGACATTGGGGGTAATATGGACAGGGTGTTGATTTGTAGAGTTACATTTTGAATTTCAAATTTCTTGTAATGAGAACATGTTCTACATGTTATTCTATAATATTTAAACCATCCTATGATAATGAATACTGATCAAAAATTTAAAAAGGAAACAAAAACTGAAAATCTTACATGATTCCGCGTGTGGATGTAATTTTAGCGGCTTCGATATTAAGCATTTTGAGTGGTTCAACATCAAAATTCAATTCACTGATGGTTATATTCCAGTTTGTGAACTAACAGAGAAGCGATATTAGATATGTACGGAAAAGTAAATCCATTTGCAAGCGGAAAACTTAAATTATTGAAATAATTATACTGGTGGGGTTGAAATGGACAGTGAAATGTTGCGATCACATCCAATGAATGATGGAAAGTGATAGGAAGAGTATTCAACTCTTTTTTCTATAGCTTTCCCTGGTTGTTCTATTCCAGTAACTGGACACACAAGCCCTGAGTGAGAGCGAAATTATTCCTCTCGCGATCAATAAACTTCAACGCTTCGTATATTATAAGCATGTCCATAATCCCCCCACTAAAAGTCCATTACACCCGTATAAAAAAAGTTCTACTTTTCGTTCTGTTTTAATTTCAGTAAAAAATATTGGAAAACCCTTTTTTGTAAAACATTTGGCCGAATAATCCGAAAAACAGTATATTGAATTGCAAGAAACTGCATTTAAGTTTTGTGAAGCATCAGTTTCCAACGATATAATTGAATTTCTTCTTAACATGTCCATTTTACCCCCACTTCTCATGTATCGATGTTTGAGTTCAACGTGGTTTGACACACCTGGTCTAAATTCGTTGGTTTGAGTTCACGGTGGGTAGACAATAAACCGTCCAATAATGGTGTAACTACTTTTTTGCATCAGAAATCAAGTTTTTGTTTCACTTTATATGGACGTAAAAATAAGATTGTTTACGCGGGTAAGAGATTAGTGTCAGGGGGAAATAGAAGTGTGGATTTAAGTCAATTTAATGAAGAGGCAGATTTGTATTCATTAGTCACGTCAGTTAGAATAAGTATTGATTAGAATAATTCATCAGTTATCCTCGCTCTCAACGCTCGTCAATTCATTTTCAAGTGAATTCATTTTCTGTTGACGGCGAATGCTGAAGTAGCCCTAGTCGAAGCGAAGCTACTGAGAGTAGAGTCGATCTTCATTTTCCACCTTCGAAGATTTCGGGCCCTGTCGTGGATAATCAACTTCGGCGTTGATGTTCCTGGTCGGTCGGGCTTCATAAACGGTCTTTTGCGTTTTGGAGTGTGGAAGTCGTTTTTCCGTTCCTGAAAAAGATTTCAAGTGCCATTCAAGTAACATTTCGGACATGCAAAATCGCCGTTCTACATTTGTCGCTTTGAATTCATTGGAACATAATTTCTTTGGTTTCGGGCCCAAGAATGCTATATTTTTTCTTGAAAGCTGAGATTTTTTTACATAACATATCCAAAAATCAGTGATGTATTATTTTTCGTTTTTATGTTATGATTTGTCGAAGTTAACATCAGTCTTCGTTCAATATTTCTATGCGACTAGACTGAATATATGTGACTAGAATTCAATTAATTGGAAAATGTATCATTTTGTCAAAAAAGGCTAGCTAATTGGCTTGAATTTGATAAATCGATCATTTTAATCGGTCCAGTTCAAGAGTAATACATTTTAGAACAAAGTCAATTTGGAAAGATTTGGAAGTGTGAAAAAAACATTTTTTGGAGCATCGATTAACTTCGAAAAATTATAACTCAAAAACGAAAAAAACGTCTCTCTGGTTTCGACATATGTTATGTGATAAAACCTCAGCTTTTCAGAAAAAATATAAAAGAATATAGCGCCCTTGGTGTCATGTAATCTGTCTAGTAGTTCAAAAGTTATGTTTTTTCAAAGTGTTTTTTGGAAAAAAAGAAAAAAAAAGATTTTTCGGACAACCCTAAAATGGAAATGGTCACCTATCAAACATATCAAACATATCAAATTAAAGCCAATTAGTTGATCTTTTTTGAAAATACCAGAGTTGCACAACATTGTAATTTTGGTTTCGTTATTGATGATTGTATTTATTTTTTATAGTTTTCATGGTCTCGGGACCAAAGGCGCTTTATTATTTTTATTATTTATTTTATTTATTATTTGAGGATTTCTTACATAACATATCCAAAAATCAGAGAGGTGTTTTTTTCGTTTTGATGTTAAGATTTTTCAAAGTTAACCGATGATCCAAAATCATATTTTCCCCTTTTTTTAAATTGTCAAATTGTAAATTTCACTTGTAAGTGAGCGATGTACAAAATGATATCACTGCTCAGAAGATGATGCAATTTTAATGCAAGTTGTCTCAATTGAAATCGAGACTCGGATGGTGCAGAACACTTTTTTTAATTATATAGTTTTATGCGACAATTATATCCGTCTTCTATTAAAAACCGCAAACCGAATCAGAATTACGAAATTGTACGTGCAGAATCCTCAGAGGTTGAATTGCAACTAATATACTTTTCATTAAAATGATTAGCAAATGAAACACAAATTTCAGCATAACTCGAGAATTAATCAAACAAACGAACCCAAATTTTGAATGTGGAGGTTTAAGGGTGCAATAAATGCTTTTATGGTGGATAGACGCATAGTTCAAGACTTCTCCCACCTCTTTAAGGGGGGCTGATATGCAAATGAAACACCAAAATGGAGCCAAATTTTGTATGTGAAGCTCTTAGAGGGTACGAAACGTTTCTATGGTGTATAGACACTCCTCCTCCTTTTCAAAGAGGGGAGGGGGGATAGAAACTGTCATTCAAATGAAGCCTAAATTTCTGCATAACTCAAAAACTAATCTAGCAAATGGAACCAAATTTGGCATGTGGAGGTTTTAGAGGGCACGAAATGTGGTGGTTCGACACTCCTCTCCCCTCTCTAAGGGGAAGGGGGCTGCCATACAAATGAAACACAAACTTCTGCATAATTCGAGAACTAATCTAGAAAATGGAACCAAATTGGGGATGTAAGGGTTTTGGGTACGAGAAATGTTTCTGTAATGGTATGATACCCATCCCTCCTCTGGAATGGAGAGGGGGTTCAATTAAAATATTACACATATTTCAACCAAACATGACAATTAAAAAATTTCTGAAGGGAAACGGGAAAATTCGGAAAATTCACCTCCCAAATGTTTTATAATCACATAGTGACAAGCGTTGTTAGTCTATTCGATGTTTGCGCCAACGAAATTGATGTTTGTTCGAAATTGGAAATAGATTATAATGCGATAAAACGCTCCGATATCTTCTTCTATCTATATAAATAAAAATGGATCGCAGAATGTGTTGATAAGAGCAGAACTCGAGAAAGGAATTGTCCGATTTCATTCTATCATATTTCCTGTATCAAACATTTATTTGATGTAACGGAGAAACATGTTATTTGCAAGTGTTTGAAAAATCTTGAACGAGAATTGTGTCTGAGAATAATCTGATATTATAATGGTGTTTTGGTAGAAGTCCTAGGAAATTTTTATTAAAAGTAAATTGTAAATGGTCAATTAGAATGTGAATCAATGAACAGTTCTGCGATTGGACCCAAGATCGTAACTAAGAAAACGTGAATGTTTGGAGGTATTGATAACAAAACATATATTTTGGGCAGCACGAAGTTTGCCGCGTTAGGAAATCCAGCCGGTATACCACGCCACGCGGCACATCCATCGTCAGCGGTATGCGATATGCATACCCAGCAGAATGAAATAATAAAAAGGCCACAGCCATGTGGCTCGCTCTCTTTTCTCACACTGGACGTCGGCTAGGGAATAAGTAGGTTAGAAATTTAATAAAACTCTTTTTTAAAAAGTATATAAACAGGAAGAGTTTCCTTACTGGCGCAGCCGGTAGGATACCCATCAGGCTTGGACATCGCCCCTAGCAGAACGACAACTATTGCCCGCCTCCTCGGGGCCTACATATCAGCATATCGAATGCAGGAAATAATCGTGTAAGTACACACATTTAATTATACTTAACTACCGAAACAATGCCAGACGAAAAGTGCAGTGAAATTGAGCAGCTCCGTAACACGGTTGAGGAGCTTAAAACAATGCTCGCCGGGGGGCAGAATGACGATCTTTATCGCCTGCCAGATCCCATCAAAAATTTGTCCGAGTTCACGGGCAACAAACGAGAATTAAACTCGTGGTTGGAAGAAGTTGACGAATTATACGATACCTTTAAAGTGAAGGGACGAAAGGGTGCTCCTGACACATTAAACATGTTCTATCTCAGAGCAATAAGAAACAAAATTAAAGGTGAGGCACGCACCATTCTATGTGCCAATGGGAATCCCAGTACTTTACAGGGGATTAAGAAAATTTTGGTCGAAAACTTCGGTGACCAAAGAGATTTTACTACTAACCTTTCACTTTTATTCCATATCCGTAAAGGTGACAAAAACAAAATTCGAGATTCTTTAACGAGGTTAAAGAAATCAATACTAAGTTGAAGGCTAATTTTCAATTGAACCCGCTTTCACCAAACGAAATCATCGAGATGATAACAGTCTCAAAATATTTGGACAATATAGGGGAGCCACTTGCGTCCATTATTAGAAATTATAAACCTTCTACACTCGATGAAGCACACTCAGCAGTTATGCTTAATGCTAACGCCGAGACACGCGCAAAGGGGACGGTAAAACCAAAAGCATTCGGAAATCAAGCACACCAAAGTAAATTAAATTTTAATAAACCCCCACCGCAACAGCAACAACAACAACAACAACAACAACAACAACATAAGAAACCATATCAGCAATACAGAGCGCGGGTTGAGCATAATAATAATGAATCAAATGGAGCGCAAAGCGCCATAGTGGACAATGACTCGGACGATGACAATGACGATGACGATGACGACGAATCAGATATCGCAGTGGAATCCAATGAACTAAATTTTCACGTGGTCAGATTGAAAAACTCTCGAACTTGAATTTTATACCATACATTCGTTTTACGACTTCGAAAGGTTATTTAAACTTTCTGGTCGACACAGGGGCCAATAAGTCGTATATAAATCCGGAACATGTCAAAACCGCTAGCAAGGTATCTAATCCTGCGGTTGTAACAAACAAAAATGGTAAATTTGTAATAGATAGCTCTGTACATGCTAATTTGTTTGCAGAATCCTTCAGTGAAAAATTGCCATACCACGTGTTTAAATTTCATCCATTTTTCGATGGCCTTATAGGCTACGAAAATTTAGCGCGCATGAACGCAATCATTGATACAACACATCATTTTTTAAAAATTGGTAACAGAGAGTACTCTTTCACAAAGTACTATCCTTCAAACATAAATTTCCACGAGTGTCGTGAAAAACTTGGTGAGATTTGTACTACATCGAATGGCACATTTTTAATTGAGCATGAAACAGATATCAACTCAAATGTCACTGTAAATCCTGGCTTATATGTAGCCGAGGATAACAGGGCAACAGTATTTCTGTCTGCAAATGGAAAGAAAAGAAATCACAACTTAAAACCATTCGATAATGATCCTTACTTGTTGGAAGACAAATGCAGTACAGGTAAACTAAAATTTCCTGCCGATCATTTAAACAAAGAAGAAATCCGCCTACTGGTTAAAACCCTGAAGCCATTCAAAGACATATTTTTCAATGAAAGCGAAAGGTTAACTTTCACTCATGAGGTAAAACATTCTATAAACACGACTAATGAAAAACCCATCCATCAGCGTACATACAAGTACCCATACCACCTTCGAGAAATTGTTTCTGAACAGATTCAGAAGATGTTAGACAACGGGATTATTCAAGAGTCCTCATCACAGTGGACATCTCGGATTTGGGTCGTACCCAAAAAAGACGACAATTCAGGCAAAAAGAAATATAGGATTGTGGTTGACTATCGCAAGCTAAACGAAGTCACACCCGCTGACCGATACCCTATACCGGAAATCAGCGAGATCCTTGACAGATTAGGAAAAGCTCAATATTTTTCCGTGTTAGACTTAGCAAGCGGCTTCCATCAAATTGAAGTGGAACCAGCTCACATTCCCAAGACTGCCTTTAATGTAGATCATGGCAAATACGAATTCATTCGCATGCCGTTCGGGTTGAAGAATGCGCCCGCTACTTTCCAAAGGTTGATGGACTCTGTATTGAGGAAACACCTGGGTATCAGATGTTTCGTCTATATGGACGACATCATTATCTTTTCCCCTTCCTTGGAGAATCATCTGCAAGATATCACTAAAGTTTTGCAAACTCTGAAAGAAGCCAACTTAAAGGTACAGTGCAATAAGTCGGAGTTTCTTCGCAAAGAGGTTGAATTTCTTGGGCACCTCGTTACTGTTCAAGGAGTTAAACCAAACCCAAAGAAAGTAGAGGCGATCAAAAATTGGCCAATCTCAAGGACATTGAAGGAGTTGAGATCGTTTTTGGGAACCGTATCTTACTACCGCCGATTCATACCAAAATTTGCATCCATTGCAAAACCAATGACTTCGAAATTACGCGGAAAAAGTAAAACGTTTGATGTAACTCATGATTTCGAAACAGCCTTTAAACAGTTAAAGGATATAATGACTAAGGATTTGCTATTACACTATCTAAACTTTGACGAAGCTTTTATTGTGACTACGGATGCCTCTAACGTAGCAATTGGGGCAGTGTTATCGCAACTGGTTGATGGTAAAGAGAGACCTATTGCATATCTCTCTCGAACTCTTTCAAAGGCTGAAGAGAATTACTCAGCCACTTCAAAGGAGCTTTTAGCGATATATTTTGCCGCGAAAACGTTTAGGCCGTATCTCTATGGTCGACGATTTACTATATACACGGACCATGAACCATTAACAAAAGAGCTAAAATTGACAGACGCCACTGGCAGAGTGACCCGACAACGGCTTTATCTGGAACAGTTCGACTTTCGAATCATTTACAAGAAAGGAAAGCAAAACGTAGTCGCGGATGGGCTTTTCAGGATTCCCCGCATGGAACTCAATCTTCAAACGTTGGAAAGCGAATGCTTTGAAAATCACGAAGTATATGGTCCAGAAATTATCAACAAATACAAGAACCAGCTTATATTAAAAATTACTAAGGATAAGTCTAAGAGCCCACATATAATATATAATACTTTTCCAGGTCAAGTATCACACATTTTTCATAGAAATGGATATTCAGATGGAGACCTAACAAGGATTTTGAAGGATTATCTGGATCCAACAACGAATAACGGTATCTTTGCGCCACTCGACATTTCTTTGTCGTGTCGAAGGATAATTAATAACACATTTAGCAAGACCTTAAAAATTAACTTCTCCAATCTCAAACTGCCAGATTTGATGTCATCAGCGGACCAACAGGAATTCATCAAACAATGTCATAATTTTAACCACAGAGGATGGAAACTCACATACAGTGAGCTACAGAAATCTGTATACTTCCCAGGGATGTTATCTAAGGTCAAGGTATTTGTACAAAACTGTGAATCTTGCAAATTTGCCAAATATGAACGAAAACCGTTCAAAATCCCGATTGGTAGAAGAATTTATGAAAGACCGTTTGAAAATGTCTTCATAGACGTTTATGTCAAAGAGGGTGAAAAATTTTTAACCCTCGTTGACGCGTTCTCAAAGTTCGCGCAAATTTACAAGATTCAAAATGAAACTGCCGATGAGTTAATGGAGACTCTGACTGAATACTTTAAAAGTTTCGGCCTACCAAAAATGATCACTTGTGACCAAGCCACAAGTTTTAGAAATGCCAAATTTAACAAATTCTTACACAAACTTGGTATATCTCTTCATTTCGCGAGTTGCAGTAATGGCAACGGAATTGTGGAACGTTTCCACAACACATTGCTCGAAATGTCTATGGCGAATAGAGACAAAATAGAAAATCTTTCACTTTATCAGGGCCTAGTCTTGGTAACGACCCTGTATAACGAGACAAAGCATACGACGACAAAACTCACACCTAGAGAAATAATATTTGGAAATTCATCGTCCCTTAACATTGACGAAATCAACCTTTCGAAAAACAAAACACTTCAGACCGCTAGAGACAATATATCCCTAGACGCAAACAATCACAATTCTAAATTACCCATAATATCAAAGGACGATTTCAAGAAACTGGTAAATAGACAAGCACTAGTAAAATGTAAAGCACATCCAACGCCTCACGGACACAGATATCGACTCATAAACATCAAAACTGAAACGGACAAGACAGTGACCGACGACACAAACATCAAAATTCACAAGAAAAGCATCAAAAGATCTCCTATCTAAACCCCTCATTTATATGATCTAAACCCCTCATTTATATGATCTTCCAGACTATGTCTACTACTCCAGGGCGGACACTGCGATGTCCGCATACACGATTTAAATCAAAACCTTCTAGCTGTTGTGTCATTAGGACCTGCGAGAATAAGCCATAACTATGTTAGAATTATCCACCGTGTAAATGTAAGTTCTATTGAATCCATTATTGAAAAACTGATTGTAATTGCAAATGAAAAGATAACACATAGACACATCCTGAGCCCACTTATAAAATCTAAACAAGAAAAATTGTTAATAACTTTTGAAAAACTGAAAACGCCAAATATTAGACGATTCAGACGATGGGAAACCCTAGGAAAAGCCTGGAAATATATATATCAGGCAGCCCGGATGCCGAAGATTTGAAAATCATTAATACCACTACCAATACACTAATTGAACAAAATAATAAGCAAACAGCAATTAACAAACAATTTGAAGAAAGAATCAATAACTTAACAAAAACTATCTCTTTGCTAGCTACCGACTATTACAAGTCATATAATGAAACAATGGATGGATTTGAATCAGTTAATCTTTTATTTAATTTAGATGAGCTCATCAAGAATTTAGAGATAGTAGAGGAGGCTATAACTTTAGCTAGGTTTAATATACCAAGCAGCCGCCTCATCAGCCCAGAAGAAATCTTCGCAGCACAACAGTTTCTCACCAGCAACAATTTCGAACTAGATTCCTTCGGCACTATTCTGGATATCGCCAGCGCTTATGTTCTTCGAACCTCACATTCAATTATCTACACCTTAAAAGTTCCAAGAATTAAGGATGTCATTTATGAGCTACACTACATCGAACCAGTCATAACCAATGGTACACGTGTTCATCTATCTTCAAACTACTATCTAAAAGGACCCAAATCTTACCATATGCAAAATTTATGTCCTAAAACCAGAGGACTTTACATTTGCCAGGAGTCGCAGTTAGAAGTAGCAGGAGCATGCATTCAACAACTAATGAGTGGAAGTTCTGCCCAATGTATGGTTGAGAAAACGTATGGTCAAAATTTTGTAAAGAAAATCAACGACGCCAATATCGTTGTAAATGATGCAAACATGACTATGTCTTCAAGCTGTTTTAAACACACGAAAGACTTGCAGGGATCTTTCTTAATTCAGTTCTCCGGATGTACTATCCACCTAAATGGAGAGGAGTATACAAATCTCGACGCTGAAGGACCTGCAACGTCTTTTATTCCAACCACCGGGTTAAAGGTAAACGCCACTGAAATCATCAATCGTATGCCTCTAGACTACTTACAGAAACTTCATCTAAATCATCGAGAACACCTGCACAAGCTCAACTTGACGACGACAAACATACACGGAAGTTTGCGCACCTTCAAGTGGATATCCTTTGGTTCATTCTCCGTTACAACTCTAATCATCCTTGGAATCATTTTCACCTTGGTCATCAAAAACATACTTCCACCATGCAATAGAACCAAAATCGTTATCAAGGGAGACACGCCAACGGGTAGTATGGAGGGCATTGTAGATGAATATATTCAGAAGAAACCGAGGGTTAAGTTCATACCACAGCAAGATAATTGAGGAAAGCCGAGGACGACTTTCGACTAAAAGGGGAGCCGTTAGGAAATCCAGCCGGTATACCACGCCACGCGGCACATCCATCGTCAGCGGTATGCGATATGCATACCCAGCAGAATGAAATAATAAAAAGGCCACAGCCATGTGGCTCGCTCTCTTTTCTCACACTGGACGTCGGCTAGGGAATAAGTAGGTTAGGAATTTAATAAAACTCTTTTTTAAAAAGTATATAAACAGGAAGAGTTTCCTTACTCCGGGTCAGCTAGAAACGATATAAAAATATATATAGGCAAAATAATGCTGTTGCCTTCTAATTCCAGTCAAAGAAAGGGTAATTAAATCTGTAAATGGACAAAAATCTAGTCCAAATTAGAAGAATAATAATACAATGATTCAAGAAGTACTTAACAAATAGTAAATGATCGTTCGGTTTTAAGTAGCACATGTACGGGCGAAATAATGTCGAAGATGAACTGGAAAGTGTTACTTCCTATTTATTGGGTATATCCCCAAAAATATCTGATTACGCAAAACCGTCATTAGGTGGAAAACTCAATTTACCCAAATCAATACAACATTTCCTTCGTAAGCTAAAACATTGACGGACAACCGCGTCCCCGCCCACACGAATTGTCCTACCTCGAATGTAATCAATTTCATGAAAAACCAGTACCGTCACATATTGTTCGGAATTTCAAACGAGCACTGATCCTAATCCGACAGGCTCACACAGGCTTCTGGTTAGATGAATGAAAGTTCTTCCCCGGTAGCGGCAGGGTGGCGGCATGTTTTCGCATTGTCAACATCAAAGGCGCTGAAATTAAATTATGCAAATTAGAGATTTTGCACGGGGTGCTCCGTGGGTTCCGGTGTGGAATGATTGAGTCTAACCGAAAACCCAACCTCGCGAGCGACCGAAAGAAAGCTCTGCTCGTCTGCTTCTTCATCAACTTTGGGATTCCAGTGAACCAACGTTTGGGCCTCTGCTCGCCACATTAGGCGGCACGTTTCGTAAACCGAGCTGTAATTTAGTGGCGTGCGCGTTCCGCGCAATCTACCCACTCTTTCCTTTTCTTTACTGGACCAGCTCCGATGCTGCTTCTCGGTAAGATTTGTTGGTTTTCGTTGTCTAGCATGGTTGAATGGTACATAATTGCGGTTTACATATTTTCTTCCGAATTAATGAACTTCCAGCATGTATTACTGTTTTTTCATAGGTTAATTGCAGTATTGAAAATTGGGCTGCTATAGTTCACAAAACGAATAATATGCGTCTCATGCTGATGCCATCTTTTTGTCCGTGATTTCCTGCTGATAGTTGATCGAACCGAATTCGCAACAGGCCAACATATAGCATCACTCCATCCAGCCCAATTTTACACAAACCACATGTGAATTCTCGGTATTCCCGTGAGTTTGGATGCATGCACCGCAACATATTGGCATATGTACCTACTCGTACGGGACCCCATACTGAAGAAAAATAAACTTGAAGCAACAAGGGATGGGTGGCTGGAAAACGACGGTCGGCACTAGGCAGCTCCTCTAGGTTGGTTTGCCATCGTTTGCATTGTAATCAGTCCGTGCTTCAATCTAGTGTTTACATGTACAACGAGCCGTATCGTTTTACAAACACGTTTTTGTCAGCCAACCAGCTCGTGTAGCCACGTTTGCATACATGCGAAATGAATTGGCTGCGAACTGGGATCGGGCCCTTTCGAAGTACCGTGTTGTTGTTGACCAGGACTTTCGCATCCTAGCTGATTGAAATCAACACGTCACAGCGCACGGTATAAATTATGACGCTGACGTGAGCCGTGGTTATTTGCTGCTGGTCTGGCGAGAATGTTCTAGCCACTTCTTGTTGTAGAGCTTGTTGATATCGCTGCTATCGCGAAACAACGGCAATTAGCCACAGCGAACGTTGTAATTGTCCATTTGATTATCATTCAAGATTCATTGGTCATTCAGAACGATTGATTTAGATGGTGCCATTTTTGTAGTTTGGGACTCGTTTCTTGCTTATGGAACTGTTTGGCGACACAATTACTATATTTGAACGTGATTTTTTCTAACTATTATTTGAATGTGATAATTTCATCTTAATAATGTGAATGGTGGTGCCAGTGGTTGTGTAGCTAGAGTAATTAGCTCAATACCAGGAGTCGTTGCCGGGTCAGGAGTCCTGAGACGGAAAATCTCAGGTTACGCCTTCCTTCGGAAAGGAAGTTGAGTTGTTCTCCCGGATCATGAGATGTTGGTTTTGATTTGTTGAATTCATGTGGAGCCGAGGAAGGCTGAAAATGTACTAATGTGAATAATAATATTAAAAACTAATAAAATTTTCGTCGTTCGAACACGCCGACCATACCACGACTAAGTGGGATATACCGATTAGTAATTAGTACAGTTCGATAAGAACCAATTGACTCATTTATCCGAACATTTAGCTTCGTCTTTACCTCCCTGGGTTAATCTGTTTCACTTGTACTGCAGGTGGAATATAGAAAACTTGTTAACTTGAAATTAAAATGAAAAACTAAACACTGAACATGTAGGAAATAATGAAAGATTTCGAATGTATAATTTCACTGGACATATAAAGCAGTTCCACTCCAAATCAGCCGGGCGCTGACCCGACCCTATCCGATTTTTTTTAAACTTAGTACTGATGATGAAAACTACCTTCAATCACTATTTTCATTATCATATGACCAATTTACATAACGACTGATTTTTCAAAAGTGTGCATTCAATATCATTGATCTCTCTTTCAAAAAATCATAACACAAAATGTCTGACTCAAATGTCTTATTAAAATATGATGTTTGACAAAGTTGTTGGAAAATATATGAACTATTTAATAAAAATAATATTCCAAATGTACTATTAATAAATCATACTCAAAAATTGAATTTAATTTTGAAAACTAACATGGTATAGAAATTTCACCAACATAAAAAAATGGTTATATCTCGAGAAGTCCGGTATGTTAAGATAGTTTTTCATGTGGAATCGCATGTAGATTCCATTTTTACATAACTTTACGAATTCACAAAGTATTGACATTTCTTTTTTTTAATAATTCATATATACATTTTGGTGAGTTTACCACGACACCTCTGCACGTCAAACTTTGTCAGATTGAAAGGGCTTTCCAACCAACCAGAAAAAACCAGAAAAATATCGAATGGGGGTGTTTTGAGATATAAATGTTTTTAATATCAAATTCAATTTTTGAGTAAATTTTTTTAACGGTACTTTTTTAAAATCGGTAGTTATATAAATTGGTCATTTGATAATGAAAATTGTGATTGTAAGTAGTTTCCATCATAAGTACCATGTTTAAAACAAATCGGAGAGGGTCGGGTCGACCGCTTAGGACGTAGGAATACGCAATCTATTTTTTGAAAATTGTTGGTTAATCATTTCGGATATTATTTGCGAATAGTCGAGACTTCATAAATAACTCCTTAGTAAAAAGTTCCGGGGACCTTGAAAAGGTTAATTGCGTGGCTTTGTGGTTTTATAGGATCATTTTGAGAAGCAAAGATTCTTTCTCGCCTTTGCGAGAACCATACACTAATTGGTTATATGTCGCAATTTGTTTCTTCATATCAATGCACGCATTGCACAGAGTATTTAACGAGAGGCATCTTCCGTGCATCGTCATTCAACAAGCATCAAACACTCTTATAACAGATGCACATAGTTGCAGCGATAAAAATGAAACATCGCGAGAATGACCGTTTATGAAAAATCGTTTCTCGACTCTCGGTCAAAACCGTCAACAACGCTAGGTGCTCGTTGCATAACAACAGAGCCGATGCGCACGAGAGCAAATCCGAATGGAGACTAAAAATATAGAAGGTGTGCTATTCACATGTAAAGGAAATGAAAGTTCTTAGTTTCACGCAACGAAAACAAGCAATACACACAAAGCGAAACACTGATGGCTAGAAGCGACCTATAATCATTTGCACTCTTCACTTTTTTCACCTGCTTTGTCATGGCAATCTTTGTTGTTTCGTGCACAGAAAGATTCTGAGAATTTTCCTCAGAGAAGATGCAATACTTATACGCTAGCAACAGCTTACTCACTATGCAAGGGTTGAGTTTACTTGGTAAATATTTTCTTTGCGCTATCGCCCTTCGTTGTTTCTATCCTACCGGCTGCATAAGTTACCCGTTATTGACAGCTCTGTTGGGGAAAGCACACAAATGGACAGAACAAATGTATGGGGAAATGGGAATGCATCCAATTTACATCAATTTAAACCATATACAGACACTATGGGATTCTAACGTATAGCATATCAAACAAATCTTAGAAAATTTCTGATTAGATTGGTATGCAAATCGTTAAAATTCGTTAGCAGCAAAAAAAGTTATTAACGTTAACTTTATTTCATAAAAACGTGACCTGTTTTCTGATTTGGCACCCTTAATGAAAGACGTTGTCCTACGTCAAAAATCTAGCTCAACTGTAGCATATGTCAAACAACGTTGAACACAAATATCGATACATGCATACGTGGTACATGAGAGAGAGAGGAATGAATTCGTTTTGGGGAAATTCATTTTAAAATGCAATGAAGACAATTTGAAGAATGAAATGAGATATTCGAGTCGCAGAGGAGAAAGTGACTAAACGCCCGACTGACTGTTCAGTCGTTTTGGCGGAGAAACTGCGTGAAGAAGCAAAAGTCATTTCCAACTAACTACGGACGGGTATTTCCCCATAGTCTGCTGACTATCCTCAGTTGACTATGACTATACCGTGCCTTGCCCGTGCCATTTTGGATTTGCATTTTTCATAAATAACTGCTAGTGAAACCTATACATTTGCCACCTATACCGATTGGGTTTTGAGAGAGTATGTAGACCCTAATTTTGTAGCGGATGCCATAATGGCTTTTCAAGATCATATAATAATCAGCTTGTAATGACAGCAGAAATAAAGGGGTGTTCCAAATTTCAGATCAATCGATCAACATGAATGGGGTCCAATTTCTATTAATGTGGGACAGCGCCACAGACGAACAAACATACAAACTTACACGTTTACAAACATGCATAAAAACGGGTCAAGCTGTATAAAACTGTTTAGTTATATTTTTTTTCAGATACAGAATTGCAAAATTTGTAAAATATTAAGCCCATCCAACCGCACAAATCGTACAGACCATAAGGAGTAACTATAGTAACAGCGAAACATAATTAAGATACATAAACATTACTGCGAAAACAATAGTGGCTATCCACCGTGCATATAATTCCATCCAAGAGAGATAAGAAAATTAAGAAAACGAAGACACCATATAAGTTTAGGCGTCGCTCTTGACAACCTCTCGAATGAACTGCAAAAGTTTAAAGCCTCTCCAATACAAACAATTAAAGTAAAGTGTCAACATCAGCTTATAACCAGCCAGCAAGCAGACATGAGTTCTTCCTAATTCTGAAATAAACGTTAGCAAACCAGCAACATCAACAGAAAGAATCTCAGCAGTAGCAATATCATCATCAGCAGCAGAAGCAAATCCAATGAGTTTCACGTTTACTGTTGTCCTGAAGAGAGACGTCAGTCTCCGTCAGCGATTCAACATATAAAGTGAGGCAATATTGTGCGCATAAGGCACCCAATCACAATGAGCAGTGTTTGGATTTCGATCAAAATCGAATGATACACAATGTGTCATGCAAGTAACCTCTCACGAATATATAACCAAATATGAGAGGATCATTCAGATACTTGTATGAATGACAGTAATCGCTTGTGTTACACTAAATGATTAAACCAAGAGAGGAACGAAGACTGTTGTTTGCATATTCGAGCTGTATCAAACATCGCAAACCGTTGTCGAAGCCTGCATACAAGTTTGAACCGCATATATCGTCCCGCTCTACTATAGCGAAACCCACTGCACAGACAAGTGTAAAGCAATAAATGATACAAGAAAAATTACGTCATCATTCGGCCACCATTTGCGGAGAGCAACGAATGGGAAAAGAGAGCGGTGTTGCCAGTAAAACTATGCGATCTATATGAATATACACATTTCAAGGGATAACGGCGTTAAAAATGGAAAAGATGCATGGAGAGGTCGATATGCATATGTTAGAGGCAAAGAAGAAAATAAACTTTCTGCGCCGAAAGCGTATATGATGGTTCTGCTTGTGTTTCGGTGTATCATGCAGTGCGAACCGGTGCAGAGTTGTCCCGTTCATTTTTGTGTCGTGATTTGCAGCACGTAACAACAAAGTGTGCTCCCGTGGCCGAGTGGTTAGCGTCATAACTAACATGCCGGGTGTTCGGGTTCGATTCCCGTTCTGGTCGGGGGAATTTTTCGTCAAAGAAATTTCCTCCGACTTGCACTGTGATCACGCGTATTCTAGAGCTTGCCACTCAGAATGCATTCAAGGCGTGTTATTTGGCATATAAATCTCAACTAAGTACTAATAAAAATGACGCAAGTAATACTACGTTGAGACGGCGAAGTTCCTCTAGGAACGTTAGTGCCATTGAAGAAGAAGAAGAAGAAGAACAACAAAGGAATCCGCTGGGGGAAATGATTTGTGTATGATCATATTTGAACGAACGAAAGCGATTTTTCAGTGAATGGATCATTTGGCAAACACTGTCAATTAGAGATAATTGTGCTGATGGAATAAACTAGAATCGCCGTGTGCAAGAGTGAATCAGCCATATTCAGCTGTTTTCATAAATTCTTTAAGGGGCCTCATAACATGCATTAACGAGTTATTTCAAAAAGTTCGATGCATTCTAAAGGATTTCCGGTATAAGAAAAAAAAAATGAATTTGAGAGTGTTTTAGATTGAATGGCAACTTTGCGATGATTCATTAAATTGTCCTGCAGTCATGCATTGTTTCCGGGTTAAAAGTGGCGTCAAAGTGCAGTGATTGCAAGCCGGATATGAATAAGGTATTTTCAAGAGGTGATATCTGTTTTCTTCGGTTGCTGAACTTGAAGTTGCGGTTACTGGAGATCAACATATGTTAACTAAATCATAAAGAGATAGTTTTTCGAGTCCGCAAATTCATTTTAAGGGTAGATCACTTCACGCACAAGTCTGATTATCATTTTAAAAATACGGATAAATACGAAAAAAACAATAAATTTAATTTGGCAGCATTTGTTCCAGTCCTACGCCACTCCGGTTTTGTCCCCCGGGCCCTGGTAACCCTATCCCAACCAATGCAAATTGATTGTAGGCAGCATAAAACAGGGCTTGCGCTTAGGGGCTCACGTATTGCTTAATGTTTGGAGTCATGTAGGTTAATATTTAATTACGTTGGATAGTTTCCTTTGGCAAGTGATGTTCGGATACCCATCCGGAAACTTTCTTGGCGATTTACAATTAAAATCACTGCTGGAGAATCGTGCGGAGCACTTCATTTTTAATTTTAAGTTATGATTTCTATGCTGGCTACAAAAAGGCGACCCCTTGTTTGTCCCCGACAATACCTACCCATTTTTTTCAGACCAAGAACGGTTGTGGCTTCCGATGGAAGCTTCCTTCGAATAAAGTAGCAATTGTGTGCTATGTTTTTCAAAGTTTTCGAAGAAAAAGTGTATGCACATGTGCTCCCAATGATATTTTACATATGTGAATGATCTATGAAATCTTAATGTTTGCAGCTCCTTATGATTAGTTCAAAACTGTCCACCCCCCTTCCACTATCAATAAAAACCAATCAACGGCTCGAATCGCAATAACAATATCCTACCCTGGTGATGCTTCAACCGTTGCGGAAACAATTTGACGAGTGGCAAGCATAAAAAATTACAAAAATCTCTTTTTTACAGGCAATCCCGTCCAAATCACCACGATTCATTACCCGGCAGTAAAACTGAGCGCCGGCGGCGAAGCAAACGAGAATTAACACTCCGTCGAAAGCTCCGAGGGCAATCAAACGCTCATTTGAATCCGGGCTTTGAACACGTACTTTTATTTTGTTTTTTTATTATTTGTCACCGCTCAACATGACGAAGCATTTCCCCAAACATGACACTTGAACTGTTGCTGACAAATTTCCTCAGGACGACGGCTTTACTCGCCATTCCAGCTTTCGGCAGCACAGAGCGCTATTAAAGTCTATTTGGGGAAGATTATTCGGAACGATTTTTGCTGCTGAACGTAATCATATTTTGTGGCCCTTGCCCTGATCCTCGACACTCTCGCGCTGCTGATCCAGTGTATACTGATTGGTTCATGGTTCGTTTTACGACACTTTGGGCAGCAGCGAAACATCCGTGCAACCTGCTCTAAAAGCCACCCTCTACCAGGCATGAGTAGGAACAAGCAAAAGGAACAGAACGAACCAAATATGCTCCATAAAAATGTTCACCATAAAATTTCCCAATATTTAAATTCGTTTTCATGCCCATCCGTAGTCGCTGTTTGCATTCTTGTCCTATTTTTGTTTCTGTTGCAGAGCCGTTGTCGTATCCTCATATTTCGGTACAGAGTTGCCAGGAGAATATATTTCCAGACAGGTACACAAAGTTATATACAAATTTTCCGGGTAGTTTGGATCATCTATTAGAAATTAGTCAAGATGAAAAAAAACCATTTTTACAAACAATCTACTTTTGACAATTCTGAGCTCACTTCTCGCGTAGACAAATCTTCTAGGATTTCCCGCTCATTGCAGATCCACTCAACCTATGGTAAGCAAAGAAAGATATCTGCGTCCTCGTTGAGTAGCGAACAATTCTGGAACAAGGTTTCCTCCCACCCGTTCCACTCTAGACTCACAGCCGTTGACGGTCGATTTTCATTGACTTTTCGTCGTTCTGCTAAACGCTGTTTGACTCTCGGAATCGAAACAAACTGTCGTAGTCTATGTTTGCATTATATTCATGCTTGCCAGTTATTCAAGTGGAGAATTTCAGGCACCCGGTATGCCGGAGGTCGGGAAGGGGAAACGTGCTGCACCAACGTAAATTTATCATCATAAATATTATTGACTGCTTCGTCGTCGTTTTGTCCTCGAAATACCCCCCCCCCCTCCAGTGCCTGCGGGACTGATTGGGCGAAGGTAGTCAATAAAATTTGATCAAATTCCATTTTATAAGCTACTGAGAAGACAGGGCTTACGTTTGTTGCAGAGGGGGCCCCATCAAGTGTGGGGATCAGAAAGTACCTTGCAAGTGCTTTCGCGAAACGGGATTTTCTATTTCGGGTGACTGTTTTTTTTCCTACGAGCAATCGAGTTGCTCGGAGGAAGCCTGTTTTTCCGCCGTAAATGTTCTGTTGTTTTCCAATGTTTCCCATACCTGGAAAAAATGAGAGAAAAGAAATGGTTAGAATCAAAATGAAATTAGGCACATATTGTTATTTATTGCGTGTATAAAACAATAATATTTATTGGTGAATCAGATTGAAATACCAACATACATCAGTGTCATTTTCCCTTCAAAACGTACCCACAAACACGAAAGTATAGGAGAACCGCGGGTAATACGGAAGGTGGGGGTCATATGAACAGGTGGTTGATTTGTATAGTCAGATTTTGAATTTCAGATTTCTGTTAATGAGAACACCTCGTGCATGTTATTTTATAATATTTAAGACACCCTATGACAATGAATACTGATCAAACGTGGAGAAGGGAAATAAACACCGAAAATCATACATGATTCCGCGTGTGGATGTAATTTTAGCTGCTTCGATATTAAGCATTTTGAGTGGTTTAGTGTCAAAATTCAATTCGCTGATGGTTATATTTCGGTTTGTGAGTTGACAGAGAAGCGATATTAGGTATGTACGGAAAAGTAAATTTATTTTTGAGTGGAAAATTTAAATTATTTAAATAATTGTGCTGTGGGGTAAAACAGACAGTTGCCAGTGGGAGTGAGATGGACTGTGAAAAGTCTGTTTAACGTATTCCTAAGGAATGCCCTGCGTACAGTGGCGAAGCGTGACTGGATGACACCCGGGGTGGGTCACTAGGATGTCACCCCTCTAAACTTGTCTAGTCATGAAACGTATTGATTATAATATTAGATTGGACGAACAAGAAATCACAAAATATTTTTTTTTTATTTAATTATCTTTGAAAGCTGAGACCGACACTGATATTGTTCTGTTGCTTCCCGTTAAGTGCGCTTTCAATTTCTTGTTGCGGGCTCAATAAATGCGTAGCAATAACAATTTTTAATTTGTTCCAACTCTGATAAACCTCTCCACAGGATGCCACAGAAACGTACACGGTTAGAAACAGTTTCAAATTCACTGTAAAATTTGGAACCGATTTATGGAAGTCCTGCTTCATGGTGAACTGTAACATATCCATCGCAATCTGATTAATGACAACATTAGAATTAATTCTAGCGGTCTTGAAATGATTACGGAGTTCTGGTATCTCTAGCAAAAGCTGTCTTTCCGAAACTTCGTAGTTGCCAGTTTGTCGAATCGATTTTTTCAGTTCGCTGTCAGATATTCATAACATGTGTTGAGCCTGAATTGCTTCAAAAATGTCTGCTTCTTCTTTAGACGATTTTGATCGTTCTTGTAATTCCCGATGAAAATGACCAATGCACTCCAACATTCCCTCTTCCAGCGTTGGATAGACTGCGAACGGGACTTCATGAAAATTAAACCCTGACCTTCCATTTTTTGAAGGATTTCATTATTCAAATCAGCAGCACCCAAAACGAAAAAAAAACTAGGAGTGGGTTATATCTGTAATATAACCACAAGGTTACCGTAGGACTATCATTGGCTTAAAAATCATTTGTTTGAAGTTGCATCTAAATCAATTTTCAATAAATGGATGTATGGATATTTTGTTTTCCCTTCTTGTAATTGTCTTGCGTTCTGTTCGAATATATACGAAATAATATTCTGTCGAAATTTTTTTATGTTCAACACTCAAATCAAGCTCATGCAATCCTCCGTACACTCAAAATATCATTTCCGTGTTATAAAAATCATCACGGGAACACCTAGTTAACTGCCCAAATGTGTGCGGATCATATTCTACGCCTTGGTGCATTTACAAGCAAACGATTTTGCATGTCCGTTCATCACGGTAGGAAAATAAAAACTGACAGAAGTTGGCCAACCGACGCATCATGTATTATGCATCAACCGCAGACCAATCGAGACTGAAATGAAATTTCAAGAAGCTATCGCTATTTATAATACTTTAAATAGTTTGCTTTCGAAACTGTTTTGAGCTATTGAAACAGGATGAAACGTAGATCTTTTATATTTCGAATAATGTTACTTCCATATCACTTCGTTGATCCGATAGAGAGATTTTAACGCTAAAAACATTGTAAAACGAACGTAACCCCCACGTTCGAAGTCTTTGAATTTACACCCAGTAAAGTAATGATGTAGTGTGACGGAATAAATAACATAAAAAACCAAGAAAAAATCTATAACATGGAGATAATACCATAAGTAATAACCGGTTACTTTTATTCAAAATCATGATTTTTTTTTCAATATAATATACTTGTCATGGTCATGGGTGTCTAAAGGTGACAAGCGGGGCGGACTGCCCCCTTCGCCCCCTCCTCCTACACTACGCCACTGCCTGCGTCTATAAATGGGAAAAAATCGCCAAATGTAGACTGTTTAGAAACTGACTGGAACCAAAAGCAAAATAGTTGAGGGTCTGTCCGTTTATACTGCTGAAAAGCACGATATCACTTCTAGGTAGATTAATTCGATTTTTTCATCATTTAACGGACTTTCGTGATGAGTTCAGATCGTGGTTGAATAAAATTATTCCTCTCGCGATCGATGAACCTCTACGCTTCATATATTACAAACCTGTCCATATTCTCCCCACTATATGTCCATATTACCCGCATCGAAAAAAATGTTGTACTTTTTGGTCTGTTTTAATTTCAGTAAAAACATTGAAAAATACTTATTTTTGTAAAATATTTAGCCAATTAGGTAAAAAAACAATATATTGAATTGCAAGAAACTGCATCAAAGTTTTGAGAAACATTATTTTCCGAAGATATAATTGAAGTTCTTCTTAACATGTCCGTTTTAACCCCCACCTCCCCTAATAAGAATCCGTCTGGCAAATGGCTTTTCGTCGAACCTGATGACTTGGTTCAGAATATCGCTTGTCCGAGAGTCGTGACATAATCGCTTCCAGCAAAAGAATTTCTAATAAATGTTGAATTTCTTCGAAACAAGCCACTTGTCCCGAAAAACTTATTTCGTCCGAAGGAGCTGTCGTTATTCCACCAAAGGCACCTAATTAAGCGGAGTGAAATCCGAATTCCGAAATGTTTCCAACGACACTCTCTTCCTTCCCTCATCACTGATATCAAATCCCAACTTAACAAACTCTCTGAATGGGTAAGCAGCTATTGGCGTCTTCTCCGCAATTCATTCAACTGCTCCAATTAATTAAATTACAACTCTAACCTGAGATAAGCTTCTTGACGATGTGGTTGACCGGTTTAGATGAAAGGAGGAAGTGTGCAAGTGGTTGGAGAGCTTTTCTCGTGTCGTTTCAGTTTCCCACTATTTTGTATTTCGTCCGAAAAGTTGGTCGTCTATCGCTGTGTTACCACTGACCAGCACTAAGATTGTAATGAAAAGGGGTTCATTCGGCCCTTGTCATCGGTTGGGTGCAACATGATGTTGCTGCCCGGTATAGAGGCTATGTAGATCACTTTTTCCACCGAAAACATGACTCAACATTATTTGATCTGGAAGCTAGACTCTCGGTAATTAATCCCTCCTCTTCCTCGAATATTGTGACTCTCTTTGTTCGGTTTACCTAAAACCACCCCAAAGCTTCTGTTATCTTTCCATCATCTTTCTCATCTTCAGATCCCCGCGATGAGCCCAAGTGTACTGTCGACCGACAAAACACTTTTTGAAGACCTTTGTAAATATGGTCCCCTGCTGTCCGTTGTACCGTTGACTTCATCTGTTTCGCCTCTTCCCTTCTCACGCCGGACGACGTGTAATATTGTTTTTTTTTCTAGAAGCACACTTCACCATATTTTCTCATCCCGGCTAAGAGCAGATGTGAGGTAAGTGAGTGTCCTGTCAGCTTGTCATGAAGTTTGCTTTCGCAAAGGCTCTCCGGTGACCACTCCGAAAGAAGCCACATTGTTTTCTGTTTGAATTATAATCTCACTTCATTTATTCCTAAAACACTCGTCATCATCAACTTCATTTCCGCTGCTGCCTGCCGTGTCCGACAGTGAGGACAGGGAAGCCACTCTCTGTGTGCCACCCGAAACCGTGCCGAAACAACAACTGGCTGTGTCCGGCTGTCATGCACAAGATAATGTCCTCCTGCCGGGAGGCCGAGGAGCGCGCCACGGCACAGCGAGAGTGCCTGGCGGTAGCTTTTTGATGCAAAAGCTCTTTTCCCGTTGTGCGCCAAGTGGACAGCCAGTTAAATATTATTGTAGCAAATACCGTCAGTTTGCCGAGCGAGAGATGAACACACGTCTTGTTGACCCGAGACGGTGGTGGGAGAGGCGGTGCTCGGGGTGACACATAAAACTAAACACGGGCTTAGTTTGGATACTGATTAAGTTGGCTAGCATTTGAGTTTGGGAGAATGATGAGGGTATTGCTTTTGTCGACACTTGCATGTAGTTTATTTTTCTGTACAAGTTGCGGTTTTATTCCCACACCGCAAAATTCATTCCATTTTTTTATTTTTGTAAGATTTTCAAAGCAGATTTCCCGACGGACTCACCACTTTTATGGTAATAGTTTTATATATTGAACTCAATTGTTTAAGAATAACATAACATTAATATGTAGAATTCAGATTCAGAATACAATTTCTTCGAGATGTTGACATTCCAGTTTTTTTTGGGATTTTTTTTATTTCACCGGGAAGGTAATCAAAGGATAATTTCTTTCAGGGGGTAGCACGCTATGAACACCATAAAAAGTACGTGATTTTCGCGATTTTTTCAACGAGAAAATAAATTACTAAGATTAACCTGATATCACAGTCTTATTAGGTATATAAAGGGTGCGTCACATCAAATTGTATCACGGAAAAAACGCTGTAGAAATTCGCCCAGTAGACCGATCCTTTTGAAAATTTTAGACAGTAAAATTAAAACAATTTTTGGCATTTTCGTTTTATTCATACTTCGAGCCCAAGCCCGTATGCTCGCACTTTCCTCTTTACCCCGTCCATAAGGTTCTGTACAACGTCAGGTTGGAGTTTTTTGGAACAGAAATCCATTTTCTCTTGAAGTCCGCCTCCGATTTGACAACTTTTGGGTTCTTCCGGAGGGCCTGCTTCATAATCGCCCAATATTTCTCTATTGGGCGAAACTCCGGCGCGTTGGGCGGGTTCATTTCCTTTGGCACGAAGGTGACCCCGTTGGCTTCGTACCACTCCAACACGTCCTTTGAAGCGAGATCCGGCCAGAAGATGGTCGGGCCCTCGTGCTGCTTCAATAGTGGTAGTAAGCGCTTCTGTAGGCACTCCTTAAGGTAAACCTGCCCGTTTACCGTGCCGGTCATCACGAAGGGGGCGCTCCGCTTTCCGCAAGAGCAGATCGCTTGCCACACCATGTACTTTTTGGCAAACTTGGATAGTTTCTGCTTGCGAATCTCCTCCGGAACGCTGAATTTGTCCTCTGCTGAGAAGAACAACAGGCCCGGCAACTGACGAAAGGTTTCGTCGTCCATTACCAGGCAATGCGGCTTCGTCAGCATTTCGGTGTACAGCTTCCGGGCTCGCATCTTCCCCACCATGTTTTGCCTTTCGCCGCGGTTAGGAGCCTTCTGAACCTTGTATGTACGCAGGCCCTCCCGCTGCTTGGTCCGCTGGACGAATGAACTTGACAAATTCAGCTTATTGGCGACATCCCGGACCGAACATCTCGGATCACGTCTAAATTGCTTAACTATGCGCTTGTGATCTTTTTCACTGACGGAGCATCCATTTTTGCCGTTCTTCACCTTCCGGTCGATGGTTAGGTTCTCGAAGTATTGTTTTAGTACTCTGCTGACAGTGGATTGGACGATTCCCAGCATCTTACCGATGTCCCGATGTGACAACTTCGGATTCTCGAAATGAGTGCGCAGGATTAATTCACGACGCTCTTTTTCATTCGACGACATTTTTCCATATTTACGAACAATTGACAGTGAAGCATGGCCAACGTGATCTATACACTCTTATCTGATTATAAGCGAAAGCTGGAGAGACAATTCCTAAAAATTAAATTTGTACATCGTTTTTTTCGTGATGCAATTTGATGTGACACACCCTTTAGTCTACATCAGGTTTATTTGTCAAAACAGGAATTATATACCGCGAGTATAAATTACGTACATAAAAATAATTTCTGTGTGAACCTGAGTGTTCGAAATGATTTATATCAATACAGTGGAACCCCGATTATCCGCGAGCGGATGATCCGCGGTGCGTATTATTCGCGACAGAATGTTTCATACCAAAGTTATTGGACTTCTCGGAGTTTGTAGGTGAGTGATGGGCTCGTGCACTTTTGTCTTCGTCATGGCTTTAACATCACTGTCCACTGATATATACGACCTTGTAGATGGATAGTTTAATGATTTCTGTATAAATAAAACATTGTTTTCACGCTGAAATATTTTTTTTCGTGTTTGAAACCCATTCTTAGGCCATTATTGCGTTATTCGCGATTTTCATTATTCGCGGTGAGCTAGCCAGACTATTTCGCGGATAATCAGGGCTCTACTGTGTATCAATTGTGGGTGGAACGAAGTCCGCCGGGTCAGCTAGTTTGTTAATAAAAAGAATTCTGTTTCAATTGTTGGATATATTCAGGTATCTTATATAGTCAGTCTCCCTCCCAAAAATTTCCAAGTGGTATGTTCGACCATAACAACCAATCAACTTCCACCCACAAAACACCATACAACACCCCCTCCTCTCCAGTGGATGGTGCCTACACGCTCTAGAAATGATGCTTCTCCCGCTGGTAATGATAAAGTATTTATTTTTGTTGCAAGTTACCTCAAAAGTACAATTCAATAAGTGCGCACCTTTGCCCCGCACTACTCTAATATTTGCTGAACCACATTAAATTATTTTAAAAAACATGTAAATAGAACATAACTGCGAATGACGAAAAATATTAGAAATACCAAACAAGTGACGAACCAGAAGTGTTCAGTGAAAGTCACTATAATACAAAAAAAAAAGAATTTCTAAAACTGCCCATCGATTTATTGTTCAATAAATATTTTTGAAAATATTGGTAATAAAAGAAGAAAGAGTGATATTTCATTCGATCATTCAATCATCGCTGTAAAATGAAAATTGAACTCGTTATTGGCTTGGTCACGAAAATATTTAATTTAGTCTACAAAAATATTGACTAACATTACAATTTTGTTCAGCCGACCTTTAAATTTCAAAAAGTTACCCTATACAAAATGTTCACCACCTTGAAAAAACATCCTATGCCAGATATCAGCTCAATCGGACTTTAGGGAGAGTGGCGCGAAGCGGTCAAAGTTTGAGTTTTTTGAAAATTGAAAAATCACCCAAAGGGTGGTAGGTGGGGGGATAGTGTTGATAAAGGAAATCGGGGTTTACGAAAAAAAAAATTGATGCCAAATGTCTTAAAATTGCATGAAACGGCGTGATCTAGTGTCATCTCGAAAAAAATTTTTTTGTCAAAAATCGACACTCTGGAACTTACTTTTTTTTCCCCGGAATACGAGACGGAAGTATGATTTTAAGTGCCAATAAAAATAATTATCTCGATTTTTCATTCGGAACTCGTTGCGTCGTTTCGTCTCGTATTCCGGAAAAAAAACTAAGCCCCAGAGTGTCGAGATTCAGAGGCGCATTATAAGCGAAATCGTGCCTACTATGGGCTTCACAAGCAATTGCGGTCGAAGAGACTGAGCCAAAGTACAAATTATACACTGTACAAGACGTTTATTAGAAACGTGGACAATGCTCGAGGAGGACCTGCGAGTGCTCGGAGTTTTCGAAAGACGAGTACTAAGAACGATCTTCGGCGGCGTGCAGGAGGACGGAGTATGGAGGCGAATAATGAACCATGAACTCGCACAGCTCTTCGGCGAACCCAGTATTCAACATGTGGTTAAAGCTGGACGGATACGGTGGACAGGGCAAGTTACAAGAATGCCGGATAACTACCCTGCGAAGATGGTGTTTGCCTCAAATCCGGTAGGTGCAAGACGACCTGGAGCACAGCGAGCTAGATGGTTAGACCAGGCGGAGCGAGATCTGGCGGTGAGCACACGATGCACAAGAAATTGGATACCGACAGCCCACAACCGAGTGAATTGGAGGCATATTGTTCATCAGGCCTCGTCATAAGACGGAAAGCCAGTTCCATAAAAATAACATTCATTTATCACAATGTAACAGCATCTTAGGAATCACTTGAAAACCAAGACGCCTTTTTACAGATGATACAGATTTACAAATTTCTTTACTCAAATAATGTATCTCTATTTCCACGAGATAATTCATGGAGTGTGGAACACGATAGAAGCGTGTTTAAAATCATCTGTGCATGTTTCTTTTGAAATGTAAGTGCTAATCGCTCAGTGCAACACACGATGAAACCCTCTCGAACATAGAAGAAATGCTGCAAGATATAAAAAAGAGCGTCTCGCAAGTCTTCAGCAGCACAAAAACCAGCACTGCGGAAATCAAAAATGCTATTATCGCTATTAGAAATAGCCCCAACGGACAACAGCGCAGCAGTAGAATCAGCAGCGAAATTAGCGGCATCAGTCGCAGTTGCAGAAATGGAAATAAAACATTCAACAACAACAAACTCCATCGACCTTCTGCCCCAATTATTCGAGTCCCTGAAAACTGACTTGACAGACTCGCACATCACACTGGCGTGCGAAGTAAAAACACAAATGGAAGAAATGGCAAGTGCTTTGTCTTCCTCTAGTGTTTCCCACACTATCAAGCCAACTGTAAGCTATCTGGAACTATCTGAAAGCCGCGCATCCATCAAAATAGTTCATGCGAAGGAAGACCACACTTCTCCAGGATGGCGCCGCTTTGACCATAAATGGCATTGGAAACCGGACTGGTCGGAATTCGATGCCAAACAACGAATTCGTAGGCTTCAAGAAAAAGCAGCCGACAAAGCAAAACTCAACAGAAAGCGAAGAAAGCAAACTGCACGCAACAACAGCCAGCACATTCGCAACAATGCGAATAACAAATATCAACACAGACGCGCCGATAAATCGGATAAGGAACTGCTGGCCTCAGCAAAAGTGCAGTTTGCTGGCCCACCATCAAATACCGACCATCCAATTACTGGCCTCTCGGTCCCGAAATACATCAATTTCAGGAAGGGCGAAACAATCAATCCGTACCGAGCAGAAAATCAGCCACATTACAACAGCACCCAATCAACGTCAAACGCAAATTCCACTCCGCTAACACTTGTGGAATCGAATTCAGCACCTGGAGAAGGCTCTCCTCTTCTGGACCCAATGCGACCTCCTATAATAAGAATTACGGAGCAATCTGCTGCCGGCGACAGACGCTTTTTGAAGGCACGCCTACGGGACTCGAAAATAATGGACACAGTGAGGACGTATCTGTCCTTCCTCCACGACCAAACAACGGCTGTTTGTATTCGTGGAATTACAAGAACTAGTGCATCAGTAATGCTCGCAGCTGAAGGTCTACCAACAGACACAAACCTTTTGCGTGAAATTTTCCTGGAAGTACACGAAGAGCTGGGAGTTTCACGCATTGACGCTTTGGCAGACCTCACATCACACCGAGCATTCCTGTCCAGTGAACACACGCAACGGCTACAACAAGCTAGGGAAGCATCTACAAAGTTCTACAGTCCGCTAAATTTTCAACGACGTTGACGCGCCCATTAGAGGGAAATAGTAGTCGAAAAAATCAAAACAGTAAAGTAAGTAGAATTAGTCTTTCAAAAACTTCTCCGCCTTCTCAACAGAATGCGACTGAAATTTTGATATACTGTCAAAACTTCAATCGCATGAAAAGCCCAGCAAAAATGAAGGAAATTTATCAAAATCTTTTACCCGCTTCTTTCAATGTAATTCTTGCAACTGAAACTAGCTGGGACGAAAGCGTAAGAAGCGAAGAAGTTATTGGAAATAATTTTAACGTATTCCGGTACGACCGCAACTTATCGTTATCTCAGAAGAAGTCTGGAGGAGGGGTCCTCATTGCCATTAATGCAAATTTCACTTCTGAGGAACTTATAACCGAAAAACATAAAGAATTTGAGCATGTATGGGCAAAATTATCTATAGCTGGCGAAGTACACATATTTGCTTCTGTGTATTTCCCACCCGAACATGCAAATAAAAAGTCGTATGAATTATTTTTTCAGACGGCAAATCGAATTGCAGAAACACTAGAACCAGAAGTGAAATTGCATATCTATGGCGACTTCAATCAAAATAAAGTAGACTTCATTCCCGATAATGATAATGAATGCATTCTACTCCCAGTCGTCGGGGAAAATGAAACCCTACAATATATATTTGACGAAATTGCACATCTCGGTCTTAACCAAATAAATCATGTAAAAAATTTCCAAAAATATTATCTAGACCTATTATTCACTAACATCACCGACGACTTTTGTGTGAATGAGTCCATGACTCCTCTTTGGAAAAATGAAAAATTTCACACAGCAATTGAATACTCAATCTTTATACATAATAGACAATTGCCCATCGACTGGGAGTATGAAGAAGTACCGGAATATAACAAGACGAACTTTGAATCAATCAAATGTAGCCTACAAGCCATAGAATGGCAAACTTTATTAAACAGCGAACGAGATGTCAAATTAACTGTACATATTCTTCACGAAATTCTGAAGAACATAATATCAGAATTTGTGCCGAAGAAAACAAGACGAAGAAATTCAACCAGCAAATATCCTATTTGGTTTAACGTTCAAATAAGAAATCTAAAGTATAAAAAACAAAAAGCACAAAAAAAATACAAAATAGACAAAAGTCATCAAAATTTGCTTGAATATCAAAATATTTCCCAAGAATTAAATTTTGCAATTAAAAGTACACACGAAGAGTACAATAGAAAGGTCGAAACTGAAGTCAAATCATGCCCGAAGAAATTCTTTAATTACGTAAAGTCTAAGCTCAAAAGCAATAACTTCCCATCGCAGATGCATCTCGATGAGGATGTGAGGAGTTCTTCGAACGAAATTTGTAATCTCTTTGCAAATTTCTTTCAGGAAGTATATACCACATTTTCCGAAGAAAATCGCGATCGGAACTACTTTTCATTTTTAACGGATTATCCAAATGACATATCGGTGAACTATCTTTCACAACAGAAAATATGCCATGCACTAAAAAAATTAGACGGAACAAAAGGACCAGGACCTGACGGAATAGCACCTATATTTCTAAAGAACCTGGCTGAGGAACTCACCCTTCCCTTACATTGCATTTTCAATATGTCTCTACAAACTGGAATATTCCCAGAAAAATGGAAACAATCTTTTTTGGTACCTATCTTTAAATCAGGCGCTAAATCTGACGTACGTAATTATCGTGGAATTGCCATTATCTCTTGCATTCCTAAACTATTCGAAGCAATAGTCAACGAAAAAGTCTTCCAACAAGTAAAGAATAGAATTACGTGTATGCAACATGGCTTCTTCAAAGGCCGTTCAACTGCAACTAATCTGTTGGCTTTTTGTGACTTTTATTTTGAATGCAATGGAAAATGGCAAACACGTAGAAACTCTTTACACTGACTTCAGTAAAGCATTTGACCGCATCGACATTCCATTACTACTCTTCAAATTGCAGAAAATAGGAATGGAACAAAGACTCTTAAACTGGCTCAATTCTTATCTAACAAACCGTGAACAAATTGTTCATTTTCAAAATTCTCTTTCAAATCCAGTAAAAGTCACTTCGGGAGTCCCACAAGGCTCTCATCTTGGTCCTCTTCTTTTCATTCTGTACGTTAATGACATCTCCTTCGTTCTCAAGCGTATCAATGTACTTGTGTATGCCGACGACATGAAGCTTTTCGCGGAAATTGGAAATGAAAACGACATCGAAGCATTTCGAAACGAAATACATGTATTCCATACTTGGTGTGATAAAAATCTACTAACACTGAATGTGAAAAAGTGCAACTCTATAACATTTAGCAGAAAATAACATGTACCAAATATTGTAATATGTCTTGGAAATCAAAATGTAGAAAAATGTGAAATAGTTAGAGATCTAGGCGTCGTCCTGGACTGTAAACTCACATTCATAGAACACTACAACTCTGTAATGAATAAGGCGAATAGTGTGTTAAGTTTTGTCAAACGCTTCTCACATAACTTCCAGGACCCATACACAATAAAGCTTTTATATATTATGGCGGGTTTACATTAGGGAGATCTATAGCTATAGATGGATTTATTCACGTGAAAATAGGTGTAAACGGGTGAGAATAAATATGATACACTTATTCGAGGTATATATAACTTGAATAAATTCAGCATATGTAAACGCTTGTGAATTTCTCACTGGTGAGAAATCACTAAAGTTGGGTGCAGTTCTACTTTAGGTGAATAAATTCACCGAAAATATGAATATATTCATTATAGAAGTTCACGCTAGTGTAAACGGTTGATGCGATTTCTATAAATCTCATCATATTTCTTCACATGAATATATCACTAGTCTAAACCCACCCTTACATATGTAAGGCCTATTCTGGAATACTGTAACATCGTTTGGAACCCGTATATGGTCGTACATGAAGAACGCATTGAGTCAGCCCAGAAACAGTTTCTTCTATTTGCACTTCGTAAACTCAACTGGACCTCATTTCCACTTCCTTCATATGAAGCACGTTGCATGCTCATAAATATCCAAACACTAAAAGAACGCCGTGAATTTGCAATGCTTTCTTTTGTTAATGACCTAATTTCGCAACGAGTACAGTCAGCTGAATTACTAGAAAAACTAAATTTCTATGTACCTATGTACGCGAAATTTGTTTCTAACCAAAACATCCAGAACAAATTATGCAAATAACGCCCCTATCAATCGCATGATGCGTATATACAATCAGCACTGCGAAATAATTGACACAACAATGAATAAAAAACAGCTAAAAAGAAACATGTACCGCAAAAATAATATTTAACCTAAGAAAACATTGTAACATTAGTGTATAAGTGTGTAGTCTACATTTGTTTGACGAAATGAATAAATAAATAAATCGTTTGATTGAGCTCCATGTAAGTAAATAGCATTCTTTTTATTCTGAACATCCACACAATTTTTATGAAATGTAGAAACTAAATAAGACGAATAAAGTTCATGATAAAAATAGGTCAGACAATATTTAGACTCTGAAGTATGTTTTCGATACTTGGAAACTTTACTTATCGAAACAGTGCGTAAAATGATCAACGATTAGCCGGGAAAACTCAAAGCATGTGCCCATATAGTACATCATAGATATGAGTTGTTAATTCAAGTGAACTTTTCCCAAAATGCTTTTTAAATTTTACAATTAATTTCGCATTGAAACTCTCTATCAAAATGAATGTGTCAATATTTGAGCAATGACTCTGCTGAAAAAGCCAACCATCTCTGATCTCCCATTAAGTTCGCTATCTGAAAATTTAGTTAGGATGAATATACATCGCGTACACCCACATGAACACTCATAATCCAATTGTAATTAGTTGTTTCAGTACCCGCCTAAAACAAAACACTATAAATTGAGCACGAAAACGAATACAAAGACTGGCACTCCAACGGCAGCAGCAACCTCCAAACAGTGTTACGGTGTTGCGAGTTGCGAGAGCCCGGGAACGTATGCGAGCTGAGTATGAATGCGATATAAATTTCCCGAAAGCACCGCGGAAGTCTTCCCAAGCACAACTGCTCAAAACGATGCTCGAAATTACTTTATCGCACATTATTATGGAGCAATTTTCCCGGCAAACGTGAAAACTTCCTCTCCCCGGGCGGGCCCACCGCCGGGACTTCGTTCGCTCCGCATCCTGTGGATAAGTGTCAGTTGCCGTTACCGTTGCTGCTGAAAGTGCTCTGTCGGTCTTCTGAGGGAAACAAGAATGCAGCAGCTAGCGAGCAACAGCAGCAGCCCGGGTGTCGTCGAGGATAAGGTTTCAAGAAAAAGTTTTCGTCTGCAGAGTGTTCCTCTCGAGTGTCTGCTCGTTTCACCACCAGCTTCAAGTTCTTGTGTGTTCCGGGATGGTAGCGAAGCTGCAGCTAGGGATGGTTACGTTGTAACTGCGTGGATGTTATCTCAGAGGGGATACAGCATTTGTATGAGCAAACATCGAACACCTCTTATTAGCAGCCGACACTTCCCGTCGATAGTACAGAATCGAATTTGCCGTGTGAATCGGGCAAATCCATCATCTCTATCTTTCGGGAACGGCCCAACTTATAATTGCGAGATAAAATTTCCTCCCCGGGAAGAATGTGGCTGCACACAAGAAAACAGCTTGCGTCATTCGCACCAAACCATGGTGAAAAGTTAGCGCCGGGCGGGCAAAGTCCACTAAGGCAGAGGTTTTCCTCCGGGAGAAGCTTAACGGTAATGTGGAAACAAATAGTTTATCATAAGTCAGGAGAGCAGTAAGGTATTATATCGGACGGCCAGAATCTTGCAACCGAAAGCGAGACAGAGAGAGGGTGGATTGCAGGAGGAGATCTGTGGTTGTTGCAGAACCACCCAACCAACCCGACACTAATTGAGGTAATAATGGGAAAGTGTGAAACGGAACAACTTTTGTGTATGGTATAACGATAGTGCTGACGATAGTTTTGGAGCGAATGTACACAACAGTGTGCAGGCTTTAGGAAAATTATTTCGAGTCTCTTGTAGAATGTAAGAAATACGGAATATCTCAAAGGAATTTAGCAGTGTAGGAAGCGCTTTAATTCTACATTTCTGGTTCATGTGAGCGGAAGATAAGAAACAACTCAACCGATTGTGGTTACGTGAACACTCCTACACTCGCGCATTGGTCTGTCAGACCGAGAAATCAATAATTCGTTCATTTCTCAGAAAATATCAACAATACGACTTTGCGATTCTCTCTAGTTTCGATATTCGTCGTTTGTCATGGTTTAGCGTATCGAATGTTTAGGTACGATGGGGACGTGTGTCACTTTTTTAACACTTTCAGTCTGACACACCGACGCGAGTATAGGAGTAACTTTTTTGGACAAGTGCCTTTTTTTCATATTCTAGAATATTGTTGAATGAAATGTATAAATGAATGTTAGTGGCGCGGAGTATTTTTTGAATATAATGCAAAATATCATTACCAGACTATTCTTGTTTGAATTCAGTCCCTTTTGTAACTGGATTCAACGGATCCATATATCAACTATTCGTCGATATATTCGTCGTTAGATTCATACGTTGAAAAGCAAAATACAAATGTTTGACTTTCGTATAGTTATTCGCTAAATATAATGGTCATACATATACACACTTGTGAAAGAATCCCACTTGTGGAAGAATTGTAAACAGTAAACTATAAACTAATCGGTAGTTTATGGTAATTTTTAACATTTACAGTTTCGGGGATATTTTTTTTTATAATGGACAATATCGACAAGAAAACAAGAAAAAAAGGAAGTTCGTAGAAAACCTTTTATATCATCTTTTTATGCCCCATCTTAAAAAATGTATTAATTCTTAGTTTACCAAGAAAACAGAGACAAAGAATATTAGCAATATGCAAACTTGATATTCCAGAACCATTATCATCTGGTAATTATCTAGAAGGTCGTACATTCTTCTCTTCGATAAAAGACCCGAAAAACACGCAACAACTGCATGAAATGTAAAAAATATGTTGATTTCGAGCATGCAGTTATGCTATGTTCTGATTCTTACTCAAACGAAACTACAATCGATTAATACGTTTGAATGTTATTTTATAGCTCTTTATACTTCCATGAATTATATTCAGTTGCTCACTTTTATTTAATAACAGTGATTTCGTTATTTGTGTTGGAGTATCAAAAATTACTCTATTTTGAGGAGGCTGAATTAGTTGACTATTAAAACATAATAAAGATGAATATTTTATTTATATTAGGCTGTCAAAGAAGTCCTGCGGTATTTTTTTTGAATTTTCATTTGTTCATAAAATTATTTACAATCATCGGTTTTAAGTCAAATATGCGCCGTTTTGTTCGATGACTTGTTCCCAACGAGATGCCAACTTCATAATACCCCTTTTATAGAAGCTCGCTTCCTTATTGGCAAAAAAACTCGGATAGTCAATTTTCACAGGCCTCTTTTGTGGCTAACTTGTGACTACCTAGCTCGTTCGCCATGGACAAAAACAGGTGGTAGTCACTTAGTGCAAGGTCTGGACTATACGGCGTATGCAAAAGAACCTCCCATCCGAGCTCCCGGAGCTTCTGGCGCGTCACCAAAGAAGTGTGTGGCCTGGCGTTGTCCTGATGGAAGACAATGCGGCCTCTGTTTATCAAAGATGGCCTCTTCTTCATGAGTGCTACCTCCAAGCGGTCCAGTTGTTGGCAGTACAGGTCCGAATTGAGCGTTTAGCCATAGGGAAGCAGCTCATAATAAATTATTCCTTGACAATCCCACCAAACACACAGCAGAACCTTCCTGGCCGTTAATGAGGGCTTGGCCACCGTCTGAGCCGCTTCAGCGGGCTTCAACCACGACCGTTCGCACTTCACGTTGTCGTAAGTGACCCACTTTTCATCGCCAGTCACCATCCGCTTCTGAAACGGGTCGATTTTGTTGCGATTCAGCAGCGATTCACATGCGTCGATACGGTCAAAGATGTTTTTTTTGCGTCAACGTGTGTGGCACCCATACATCGAGCTTCTTTGTGAATCCAAGCTTCTTCAAATGGTTAATAACGGTTTGATGACTTATCCCCAGCTCTTGGCCGATGCTACGGCTGCTACTATGCCGGTCTTTCTCGGCTAATTCAGAGATTTTGTCGCAATTTTCGACGACAGGCCTTCCGGAGCGTGGCGCATCTTCGACGACCTCTACACCAGAACGAAAACGTTGAAACCATCGTTGTGCGGTGGAAATGGAAACTATATCGGGTCCATAAACTGCACAAATTTTACTGTAGTACTGTAAAATATGTCGGATTTTCTCTTTATTTTGCTCCATATTTGCGACACCATAACTCACGAACGACTCAACCAAACAAAACACTGTCAAGGACTATATTATAGCGCTGTCAAGGACTATATAATACCTTTCCAACAAGCTATAGTATGACTCGATACAATGAATACAACTAGAACTACGTGCTTACAACGACACCTCGCGGAAAAGCCCTGCTGTATGACTTTTTTGACAGCCTAATATTTTTTATATTATATTTTTCTTCAAATAAATGCCAATAAAGCCTGCAAAATACGCAATGGTAACATTACAGAGAAGTTCAATTTTCGGTTTGTGACACCGTGCGCGAGTATACGTGTTATGATTTTGCATGTGAGTACAGGAGGGTTAGTCATAGCAAAAAAAAAAAAAAATAGGAAAAGTATCCTCCGTCAAGTACAATGATGTTTATACCGGCGTTGGAACACTTTATGATTATACTAGCTGACTCGGTAAACGTTGTTCTGCCATAAAAATTATTTCTAGTAAATAAAGGGTGTGTCACATCAAATTGCATCACGGAAAAAACGCTGTAGAAATTTAATTTTTAGGAATTATATCTTCAGCTTTCGCTTATAATCAGATAAGAGTGTATAGATCACGTTGGCCATGCTTCACTGTCAATTTTTCGTAAATTTGGAAAAATGTCGTCGAACGAAAAAGAGCGTCGTGAATTAATCCTGTGCACTCATTTCGAGAATCCGAAGTTGTCACATCGGGACATCGGTAAGATGCTGGGAATCGTCCAATCCACGGTCAGCAGAGTACTAAAACGATACTTCGAGAACCTAACCATCGACCGGAAGGTGAAGAACGGCAAAAATGGATGCTCTGTCAGTGAAAAAGATCACAAGCGCGTAGTTAAGCAGTTTAGACGCGATCCGAGAAGTTCGGTCCGGGATGTCGCCAATAAGCTGAATTTGTCAAGTTCATTCGTCCAGCGGACCAAGCAGCGGGAGGGCCTGCGTACATACAAGGTTCAGAAGGCTCCTAACCGCGACGAAAGGCAAAACATGGTGGGGAAGACGCGAGCCCGGAAGTTGTACACCGAAATGCTGACGAAGCCGCATTGCCTGGTAATGGACGACGAAACCTACGCCAAAGCGGACTTTCGTCAGCTGCCGGGCCTGTTGTTCTTCTCCGCAGAGGACAAATTCAGCGTTCCGGAGGAGATTCGCAAGCGGATTCGCAAATCTCATTGAATCCCCCCAAAACTTTATCCATGTTATAAAATCATTATCAGAAGTAATTTTCGTTCAATATTTTTCCCCACTTGCAGAGAGTGTGTTATCCTGTTACACAGAATACATATTAGAGACAATTTTAATTTTTTTTTCCGTAGAGTTCTTTTTTCATGTATAATTTTTGTTCTAGAAGCTCGGGAGTTCATTTCACTCGAAAATTCATTACCATTTTCGCTTCACAGATATAGTTCAATGTCGAGTTGCACGGCAAGGCTGCCACATTTGCTCAACTTGATTGAACTTGCGTTGCGATCCGTTCGGGTAATTCTGATTCGATCGAATTTCAGTATTTAGAAGAATAGTTGATCAGTAGATGGATCTGGAATTTCCGAGGTATTAATCTATCCTTTTGCTCAGAGCGTATTTTGTTGTTCATATAAGGTAATCCTCGCTTTTGTCATTAAACCGAATATATCCAACAACATGTTGGACGGAATACGTGTAATTTTGTAATGGAGCTCATCAAAAACTTCATTTCTTTTGTTTGAACACACGTTTCTTCTTTTGAATAAAGGTTATGTGTTTTTGTTGCTCATGATAGCGCCTCGCAAGTGAATGTATCATGTTCATGTTCATGTTCGAAAATATAAATTCAAAATGTGTATAGATGTTCTTTATGATTGAAGTAATTGTGGCGCATTGGATCTACACACGTGTTCTCCAGTTGGATTTTTATCAGGATTGACGACAATAGCGTAAATAAATTACATTCAGAGCATGTGTGTGATTAGAATGTGTGTGATATGAATAATAATTCAATGTACTCATCCAAAAAGGTTTCCAGCTTGCCGGCGATGCGCCTAGCTTCAGTCGAATTGAGTTTACTTGCGTATGTGTGAGGTGAAAGTTCGATGAAGAGGACGAAGTTCCATTTGGCATTTAACAGCGTAAATAAATTCGTCCTGTTTCAAAAACGAACGAAGGATTAATTATTTACTATTATTTATAGAGAAATACAAATATCGCAATTAAAAAAAAGAAGAGCCTTTTGAATATAATTTCATTAAAATCGGTCGAGCCGTTTCGGAGGAGTTCGACCACGAACATCGTGACACGAGATTTTTATATATATACTAGCTGACCCGGTAAACTTTGTCTTGCCCAAAAATTATTTTTCGTTATCACATTCACGTGTTCTTACTAAGCGCACGTTCATGGGTCCAATCGCAGAACTGTTGAACTGTTGATTGATCTTCTGATCTACCCTTCAAAATTATCTTTTACTATAAAATTCCTAGTACTTCTACCAAAACTCGTCATAATAATATTATGATTGGGGGATTATTTTCAGACACAATCCTTGTTCAAGATTTTCCAACCACTTGCAACATTGTAGAAAAAAAATGTAGAACATATGGAATATATGTCAAACCACCATAGAAACGTGTATTGCCCACTACAACCTCCATATACTGAAATTGGTTCCATTTGCTTTATTAGGTTTTGAGTAATGCAAAACCTTGTGCAGAGTAATAAGTAATACAGAAATTTGTTTTTCATTTGATTGGCAGACACCCCCCCCTCCCCTAAGAGAGTGAGGTGGAGTGTCTAACCACCGTGAAAACATTCATTGCCCCCTAAAACCTCCTCATGCCAAATTTCGTTTCATTTGCTTGACCAATTCTCAAGTAAAAAAAAAATTTGTGTTTTATTTGTATGGCAGTCACCCCTTAGAGAGGGGGGAGGGGTCTCAAACTATCACGGAAGCCTTCCCCAGCCCCAAAAACCCCTAATTATCATGTCGATCGGTTCAGTAGTTTCCGAGTCCATAAGAATCAGACAGACAGACAGAAATCCATTTTTATATATATAGATAGATAGATTTAATATTTTTTCAATGGTCAATTGTCGAACCATTACCGACAGTTAACAAATTCCGTAGCGCTATGATGCGTTCTCGTGAATATTCCCCCACGAATTCGAAACGACAATCCTTTGATGGCCAACAGAAAGCAATTTCAAAATTTCCCTCAGTTGCTCTGAATCGAGATTGAAATTTTAATGAACTGCCAATCGCACGTTCGAGCGTAAAAGTTATCCATTCGCTCTCGCTGTTCATGACGACGGTAAAAGTCTAATTGAAAATCAATGCCTTCCGTTGAACAGCTTGAATTATGCGCATTTTCAGGTGTCAATTGTTAGTGTGAAAGTTTCTACAAATTTATCCGGAACTGTTTTCCACCGAACCCAAAAATGAGATATCACAATATGAAGCTTCAACCACCGGAGCACATTTTAGACGCGTTTTTTTGTGTGAAAAATCTGCTCACTTCCATATATCCAAAGACAGCGTCGAGGTTATCCCCAGAATCCGAAGGATCCTGGCTACGGCTTTGTCATCATTTCTCTCCTGCAGAAGCGACCGAACGAACGAACGGCGCTACGCTTCGGGAGGAGAAAAACATCATAATCCATTCGTTCAAGTGTTTTACGACGGAGATGTTACGCTGTGCCTTGCCTAGGCGCCAAGCTCCGGCGGAAGATAGGGAAGATAGTGTGCTTCGGCGAGCGGAGAAAAGCCATAGCCGGAAGAATGCTCGTTACATCGAGCTGGTTCTCATAGCAATGGCTGTGCTACGTAAAGTGCTGGAAAAGGTTTAAGTGCCATAACAGTTCGTTTTTTTGCGTGAACCAAACAATAACAAAACAACATTATCACGTTCGGTGGTTTTGCTTCCTTCCGTTGATAAGTGAGGGTGGGACTTGTTTCGCCACTGGAACTATAATCCGGTTCGCCAAATTGAATTTACAAAAATGGATTGAATTGCGAGAACAATTGGAAACCATACTACCTTTCCTTTATTTTTTCCCCTTTTTACTGTTCAAAATTCACCGTCTGCTGAATACCCCAAAGGTCATCCAGTTGAACGTCTTTTGGTGAAATGCAAACATTCAGCGGCGAAACTTTTCCGTTGCTTATGCTTCCGATTTTTTCTGCTGCGAAACGAAGACTACAGAAACAGACAGTAAAAGTCTCGTTGCCAGAGGGAAAAATCATAAAACGAATCGACTTTGACCGCCGCCAATTCAGGACGATCGACCATTATTATTATTATTATCGTCATTATTTTCCATTACTTTCCACTCTGCACTGCTTACTGACCCGTCCGAAATCCCTAAGAGTTTTGGGTGGAAGTCAGAACGTTGCTGATAACGGATCTGCGTTGGTATCGTTAACAACAATGCTACACTACATACAGAACGCATATTTCCATCGCATTAGTTCAAGGGAGAAAACCCATCTAGTATAACCATACATATGTATTTCTTATCCACCTGCAGTAACCACGGTTCGACCGGATTACACCGGATTGCATGGAGGCACCCATCGTTTCCACCTGCCATTATTTGACACAAATTTTCAATTTAATGCACCTTTCGTTACGAGCATCCACCGAGAGCAGGTGGGATGAAGGTAAAAAAGTCCATCACCTCAAATTTCAACTTCAACGCTCGTTGATTTATCGATGATCGTAAAAAAATTGATAACAGTGAGTTGGACGAAAAAAAAGGGAGAGCCGGAAAATTGAAAGCATTTGCCTGAGAGGAAGAAGTATCACTTCTCCACAGCCATTGGTAAGCGGAAATAGAAAGGATTCCGGCGAAGCTAATCGTTTATTTTTGCTGAGCAACCTGCTCACCGTGTAGTTCCACTGACGTTGAGTTCAGTGCATGCTGATGCTTTCATATCCGTATCCCCACCAGGGCTGGAGCTTCTCTGTGGGTGGGAAAAGGTTATGGGCACACATGTTCACCTTTCCACATTTGCAGTGGAGAATCGGAATCATTCTTTGTGTGCCTGTGCATTCTCGATAGCGAATCTTTGTGTTGGAAATGAAAATGTACTCAATTCCACTTACAGCTGTCGGAGAGGTCTCGCAGTGGCCACCTGCTAGATCCGTTTGTAAAACGACGGTGCAATTTGGGATTGCTGGGAAATAATTTGAATGCTCAGAATATATAAGGAATATAAAATAGAACCAATGTGATGGTGATTCTCAGAAAAAAATGTTCGAACGATAGCTAATTATCGCTAATTATTGACTGAACATAGTGAAACACTAGTTCAGTAAATTACTATACATCCATTCCATGCCAAACCGATATATGTAGTGGTTCTCAGATTTTCGTGAAATGCTGATGGAAAATTATTGAACCCGTATTTTTTTAACTAGGGTGCCCATTCTCATTACACGGTGGCCCGAAAAATCAATTTTTTCCACTTTTTTCCAGAAAACTTTTTTAAAACTTCATAACTTTATAAAATTTATAACTTTTAACTACCAGGTTTGATATCGAGATATAAAATTGAAGCAAATTAGCAAATTTTTCCCGGAAAAATATTACATTTGCAACAAATATGGATTTTGTTCTATTAATTATTGATTGCATTTGTTTTTTATAGTTTTATAGTTTTTTACATAACATATCACACAATCAGTTATTTGAGCTATGATTTTTTTTAAAAATACCGATGGTCCAAAAAATCATTTTTCCCGATCGATGATCGATATAATTAGTTGAAACCAATGAGCTAGTCTTCTTTAAAAAAATATTGCGATTACGAAAAAATGGATTCTAGTCGCACAGATCTAGTCTAGTAGCATGAGAATGTTGAACGAAGACTGAATACATGTTAACTTTGAAAAATCTTCTCCTTCAAGAAACACGATAAAAAACGTCGTCCGCTTTTAAATCTTTGCGGTCATTTGTCTGCTCTCAGCCACCACAGTAGGGAATCACATTAAATACTCTATTCAACGATGTAATCTATCTATATATATAAAAATGGATCTTTATTCTATCATATTTTCTGTATTAAACATTTATTCCATGTAACGGAGAAACATGTTATTTACAAGTGGTTGAAAAATCTTGAACTAGAATTGTGTCTGAAAATAATCTGATATTATAATGATAAGTTTTGTTAGAAATACTAGGAATTTTACAGTAAAAAGTAAATTCAAAGGAGAGGAATAGAAGATCAATCAATGGAAAGTTCTACGATTGGACCCATGAACAAGCTCATAGTAAGATAACGTGAATGTTTGAAGGTATTGATAACAAAAAACACATTTTTGACGGGACGAAGTTTGCCGGGTAAGCTAGTAATTTATAAAATGCTTGGCTACCTATGTGCATGGCGTAACAAAAAAAATTTTCAGGAAACTTGAGATGGGTCGCAAATAGGATTGGACGATCTTAGATCGATATTCAGAAGATCGATATTTTCCTTTCCGATTTACGATTTTTCGGCGATTCTCCAAAAAATCTCGAAAATCGATCTTTCCTATCTTTTTGATCGTGAAATATTTTTTGAAAACTTATTTTTCAGCGAATATTGATTTCATTCTCCCCCAACCACCTGAAAAATTTCATGAACATTAGATCCCTTTCAAGGTTGTCAAATTAGTGGTCGTAAATTTAGTTGAAGCAGATTCAAAATTTGGTCAATACAAAACAAGTGGTCGTAAGTTATATTTTCACTATCACATTCACATCCACATTCTGACAGTGAAAATTGTGACGAAATTGGATGGTGACAAGGGGGTCCAGCAGAAGCGTTCTTTTCTAGAACTGGGACTACCACCATAATTTCGACTAAATGCTTATACCATTTCTGAAAAAAAGACAAAATTTTATTGAACAAGTAGTTAAATTGGGAAAAGGCATTCGATTTTCAAAGATCGATTCTTTCTTTCGATCGAATTTAGTTATATATATATATATATATATATATATATATATATATATATATATATATATATATATATATATATATATATATATATATATATATATATATATATATATATATATATATATATATATATATATATATATATATATATATGTTGTTGGGGTATGTTCAATGTACTAAAGATGAAAATATGTGCCAAGAAATTACTTTTGCTACACATATGAAGACTGATATAAGAGGAGATCAGGCCGATCATTCAGGCCTTGGAGCTTTTTTTTAAACCGAGAAAGCTATTTCAAGAAAGACTGATTTTGTTTGGTTGATTTGGATTTGGTTGGTCGTCACAGAGGTTTTCCAGCTCATTCAAAGTTACAACTGCTTGATGTACTGGTCATTCACTACGTGATTCACAGACAGCATCTGAGCCCTAGATCGCATCAGTCTTCACTATATGTTATAAATGCTACCAAAAAGCTTCGAAGCAATTCTTTTAACACTCGATTATTTGCTATATGAGAAAATCGAAGAGATCTTTACTCTGTTACTCCTACACAATGGAATTCGCTGACCATCAAAAGGCTCTTAGCAAGATTTTCTGCCTTTTCGAATTTGTGTGTCAGTTGCAGGGTGAAGATTTCAATCGATTGAAACAATATCAAAACTTTAAAAACAAAATTCAAGCAGAAAAGAATATTCACAGTTTCCGCAATTGTCAAATTTATCACAAAACCTTCAAGACCGTGTTATATTATCACATGTCACTCGCTTGGACGCATTACACAAAGATTTTACTAAGATGTTTTAGAATTTTCAAAATTTTCAAATACTTCAAAGGATAATGAATCCGTACTATATCAGAGCCATTGAATGAGCCATAGTGATAATGCAAGAAATTTTTTTTTATCATCAGTACAGATGAGGAGCTCAAGCAGGAGCACAACCAAGGTTGTATTGATGAGTACTATGGGAAATTTATTTTTCCTGTATTATAGTGACTTCCAACACTTTTGGTTGGTTTGTCATATTACTTCCATTTTTTGGAAGAATATCGGAAGTGTGAATTCAACTCGTGACCTTTTGCGTGAGAGATACGGATGTTACCACTACGCCAGATCGTCCCTATCAGAAAATAATGTCAAGTTTACTCATTTAACTAACTGCAATGTTTTTAAATTGATAATTATTCAGTAAGAAAAAAAATAAAGATAGTATTATCGGAGAAACTTAGCTATGCTTAGCTTAGCTTAGGTATGACTTCATTCTGGTAAAGGGGTCTCTTGTACAAAATAGTTTGAGAACCCCTGGTTTAGATGGTTTAGAGATAGAGGACGCTATATTCTTTCATATAATTTTCTTGGGAGCTCAGGCCTTTTTAAATGGTTTATCCAAAAACCAGAGATGTCCAGAGATTTTAATGATTGCTTTTGTATATGATTGATTTATTTGATTGAATTTAGGTAATGCATCATTCCCGGACTATTAGGAACTCCATATCGATATCCCTTTTGATTAGATGCAATATTTTGATAAGACAATTTTATGGTTCCTAATCTTTTCCATGTGATATGGTGAAGGAGTTCCACTCTGCATCTATACCATATCCCAAGATCCCCCAAAAATACTGACAAATTAGGTAGTGGAAGTCCAGCCAAAATTATAGACGCAAAAGGATTTCGTTCTCTTACTTGTGCCTTCAAGAACAAGCCTACGGGGTACCGCAAAAAAGTTCAACTATTCTATTCAAAGTGAAATTATGATCATGGCTTGTCCAACTCCGATCATAATTTGTCCGAAAAATGATCATGTTGGGTTTTAGAAATCAAATTTTTTGAATGAAGAAATTCAAATTCTCAAGTGTAGATGTAGCATGTTAGTTAAGCTAACGTGGTAGAATTGCGAAACCACATTCTGTTCAAAAATGTACACCATTCAATCCATTACTACCCTTTTCTTCTATTTATTCTATTATGCAGAAGAAGACAAGAAGACAAGAAGAATTTATCATTTTTAACACAAGTCTAAAAAGTTAAGATCTATATAAATATAATCCTAAGTCAGATATATCTATGACAACAGAAACATATCATAGATCAAAATAGCATCTTCTCTTTGGTTGCCACGCTGTCTTGAACATTGATTGTAGGGGGTTGTAATACTTCTACAGCCCTTTATATTGAGTATCGTATGGCCATGAGTGCTCTCTTGGGAAGTTCGTGCAGCTGTAGTGAACGTGTAGTGAACTGATCTCATTGGGTGCTAAGTTCGGCTTGTTTCTAGGGAAAGTAGAATGGGCACCCACACGATAAAGAGACGAATTGAGCCCGAATTGATTGAACTTTGGGGATAATAGAATAAATGCGTCTTCCAAAATCATCCCTCCATTGATTCTGCCAGCTTATAAATGCCTGTTTGTCCGAAAAATGGAGAATAACTCAGGATACGCTTCGAGTCACATTGTGAGCTAATGCCGAATTCTAGGCGAATAGATTGCTCGTTGCGTCGGGGAAGAAAGCGAGAGGTTAGTGCTATCAAAAGAAAACATACCCATTTTAATCGTCAAATTGTTTTTTTAAACTATATTCACTGTTCATGTTCTTAGCAGAAAAAAATACTGTATGAACTTCCTGTCTTATGGTATATAACACAACAAATGTCGCAAGAACGATTTTGAAAAATATGCGTTTGAGAACTCTTAATAAATTGTTATATTTTTCGTAGAGTGACGCCCTATTTAGATATCAAAGACATAGTCCTATGTCACAATGGTATTGTTCCATTTCCCCCTTGAAGTTCGTTATAAAACCAACAAAATGACTCCCTATCCTCATTTGTATGTTATTACTATGCTGAGAAATGTCCTACTTCAGGTGAACAAATTATAACTAAAACAGGTTTTAATGAATCGCAAAATGTGTTTCTAAGCGCAGAACTCGGTAACAAATTGTCCAATTTGAGCCTTTTTTTTTCGTTGTTCCATGTTCATAGTTAAGCTAATTGGCTTTAATATGATATGTCGATCATCTGAATCGGTCAGGTAGTTCAAAAGTTATGAGTTTTTTTTTAATAAAGTCATTTTTTAGGAACAGGGTAGGAAATGATGCCAGATTCGTGTTACTTCTCTTAAATGGTTACGATTACACAAAGTATTCGAGCTTCACAAATTTAAAAATATATATATCCATGAGTTTTTTAAAAAAAAAACAAATCATTTATGGAAAAAGGGGAAATAATGATTTTTTTGGACCACCCTAAAATCAATGTGATCCTAATAAAAAATAAAAAAAAGGTCTAATATTTTACGATAAGGAACCAAACTACCAGTTTTTGCGAGAATTGGAGAACCAATATATATTCTACCGGGGTAATCGTTGACATCGTCTGAAAAAGTAGAGCAGAAGAAAAATTTCAGGACAACTCTAAAGAAGAAAGAAGAAAACAACGAGTTTATAAACGAGAGTTATAAAACATGCTGTGCCGACGTATAAAATAATGTCAATTTCAGAATAATCGGAAGAATCAACACTGAATCAAATAGCGAAATTTAAGTTAAGCCTTGCTCAACTCTCGAACAAAATTCAGAACACTTTGTTTTATTCCGTCCGATTCGTGTATCATGGCAACAAGCCTTTATTTGGAGGTTCTCAATTCAATACACCGTGCTGCTCCAGCAGATGCAAAGTCACCCGCAACCATGTATCCTTCTTCTAGGACGATTGAAGAACAGAGCACGTCTGCCGTTCCAACAGAGAGGCCAAACTGGGAGAGGGCAAAAAGATGGGAATAAAAAATGGTTCAGATAACGACTTCCGAATGGTGGGCCGACTATTCGTGTTCAGCCAAAGTTATTCCGTATGAATCTTTATCAAGATCGGGCCGAACACAGATGAAACAAAACGGAGGCGGGTGGAAAGAGCAAATTGATGTTTACTCGAAAATAACCCCATACATTAACGGTAGCAGCATCTCACGGTGAGGAGATTCCTCGTTGTGTCAGCTTTGGGTAAATGCACTTCAAACTGGAGATTTCATTCGCTAGGATCAACATGTTGGATGAGCATATGGAATTTATGTGAAGATGGGGAGAAACTGATTCTCGACATTTCACTCTTCAGAGACGAGCCGCTTCCGAATGTTTGGACCATTCATCAAAGGTTTAGCATTTTTGCATGCAACGTAAATCGTAAATGTTTGCAGTGAGGAATAATAATATGTGGATTTTTATAGTGTAAAATAACAATCGAATCCTGGAACGGTATATTTTTACTATTTCGAACAAAGTGAATTATTCTGTCGTCATGGAGCATTTATTACACTTTGAATGGAGAGGCAAATAATTCTCGGAAATAAATTGTACTGAAGGAGGTAACGTCCCTTGATCAAATCGACTTTTGAGAAATGTCACATGCAGAAACTGCATGATGAGGGGGAGGGGGTAGCTCTCGAGAGGGTTCCAGGAAGGTAATGATTTCCATTAAATGATTCGGAAGCCATATCAGCATTGCATGCTAGTCATGTCCACGGTTGAGATATCAGGAGGTGTGGAAACCCCGTAAGGTCGTTAGCCAGATGTCGTGTGAAGGCGTCAACATCGATTTGGTAGGTAAATCGTTGGAAACGCGGTATCTAATCCAGTAAGTTCTTGATTCGAAACTTCAAACACGTTTTTCTCAAAACCACTTTTAGAAAACTATTCATTTCAAATTTATGAGCATTCTTCATATGTAATTTTTCTCCTAATTTAATTACTTGAAAAATTTAAATGTCCTGAAACACGTGCTAAACACGCTTGTACTATTTCAATTTTGAATATTTTTAGATTAATAATTTTTGCATGAAAGATTGGTAAACAAAAAATAAATGAATGAATATTTAAAATTGTATTTGTTTTATTTGTTTAGAGCTCGAAAACGTCAAAAAAATTATACCAATACACTAGAATACCCGCTTTTTTGACACCGACCATGTTCTGCAAATGCGATCGTTTTCGACTCTCGATACCTGACCAAATCTAAGTCTTATTCCAGCCGATACTTCATGTCCTACATTCAACCTGGGGAATAAACATGTCAACTTGAATCTGCAAAAAGATCTGCCAGATCTGCTTTTTTTGCGAGGGCAGTGATCTTATACTTATACTGTAAGAAGTAAAATACTGAAGAATGAAACAAAAAAAATTGGAGAAATAGCTTTTCATTATTAAAATTTGATAACTTCAACACCAAAGTAATACTTGAGCAATGTTGTTTTGGTATTAAATGTATTCATTTTAGTATTGGAAAATTATTATAGGACCTAATCAAAAATTATTCCAATTTTAATACGTAGATCACTGCATAAATCAGGGCACTGAAACGTCAGTTTGTCAGTTCTGCGTGTTTTGTTTCAGTTCTCGTTCGATGCAATTGCCACATTTCCCTATTCAAATGTTGACGAATGGAACGTGGAACAAATCACGCAAAAATGCATAGGTACAGTGTATTGATTTATTGAATTTTTTTTATTAATTTGTTCCGTTTCCACAAGATAAGTTAAAGTGCTATAAACAGTTGATGGTGACAGCTGATTTTTAGCTCAATCGTGAAGTGTCGACATCTGTCAATCAAATGTTGTTTACAACTCTTTTTTGATTGACGCGAAAATCTCATTAATCCATCATGATATGTCAGAGCAATAAGCGTTTGAAATTGGAAATTTTTCACGATGCGAACGATTCTCATTTATCGATATGTATGTTCCCGAAAGACGTAATCTTACGTCAAAAGCGTTCGGATCAACCGAAAAAAATTAAGATGAAGAATTAGAGACATTACTCAATCAAGATGGGTGTCAAACGCAAACAGAGCTTGTACAATCAATTGAGAGCGAGAGATGTCGAGAGGTGATTTTGCATGTCCAAAATGTTGCTTGAATGGTTCCAAAGTGGAGTCTTTGTTTCGTATCGAATCGTTACTTTGAGGATTCTGGAAGGCCGAAAAATAATAAATTTTCGTGATTTTTCCGTGACCTCATACTTTTGGCTGTAACTTCAAATATCAAAAACCTTTTTAGGACAACTAAGCTTCCTGAAAATACCCAAAAAAAATATTTCTTCGACTTTCCCAACCGGGGTCCCCCCTCCCTTAAAACAGGGTATCAAAAATTGGCTGGATTTATTCTTGGCTTCAAAAGATTAAGGTGAAGGTGGAAGGAAGCCACAAATAGCTGCCACAATGCACATTTCTTTCATCTCCCTCTCTCACCCCTTACCGGAAAATCAATAATTTTGCGAAACAGTGTGAAGAAAATGATCGTTTTCGCACACTTCCCATCAAGTTATATCAACCAAACTCTAATCGATTACTCACAAAATATTAAATTTTCATCTGCCGTCGCGCTGTCTAGTGAAAAACGTCTGAAAACTCGAGCTAGTGCTCTGAAAGTTAAATTTTCATTTTCAATTTTCGCAATGGTTTTGTTTGTATTGTTGAACGCATCGTTATTTTTTCGACACTGATGCCAGACAACATAATCGGAACAGCTCTAAAAACCACTCAATAAAATGTTATTCCTGAGTCATAGCGTTTCATTTTATGAAAATCAATAAAATAAAATTGTGTTGATATCGATACAATTATTATTTTGATGTCTAATGCTGCCGTTCTACGCATAGTTGTCCCATGTTCCAAATTCAGCAATTGAGAAAAATGCAATCAAAGATTTCTCGCATATTTGTCTACAAAAAACTTTAAGCATTTCAATTTAGCAATACACCGGGTTTTTTATAAGCACTATACTATTGTTCAATGAAATGTGATGAGATATCCTCACTGAATCAATCAAGCTTGATTACGGGTTTAAAAATTCATGGTGGGACAGTTATTCCTAGAATATCAACATGGGACAATTGAACTTCATGTTGTTTTTTGATATACTGGGAACAAACAATAATATTTTTTGTGTTTTTCCGGAAGATTATGCATAGAAACATCGTTTTATGAATAAATGAGTAATCTGCAACACCTTCGCAGAATATAAATCTCATTGTTATTAGGCATTCGCTAACAAGGTGTACACGTGTTCTGTTAAACTTTTTTTTATTTGTTTGAGAATTAGTTCGTTCCTCCAAACCAGCAAAGAGTGCATTAACCCTGCTGAAAGTGTGACATGAAATTCTTGTACTTGAACCGACTTATTCGATATGGATCTACAAAAAAAATACATGTTATGGACAGTTACAGTTATGAATAGAATATCAACATGGGACAATTGGGCTTGATGTTTTTTTTTTTAAAGTTGGGAATAAAGTATATGTTTTTTTGTGTTTTTCCGTAAGATTATGCATGAAAACAACCTTTTATGAAGAAAAGTGAAAATCGTGAAAGAGTAACATGGGACAACTATGCGGAGACAACAGAATGGGTCTATAATGTAAGTTTTAGCAACTTTAACATTGGTTGAGCAAATTGTATTGCAGAGCTCGGAACACTGCCACGGCTGCTTATGTTTTCAATAATAGTAAACGGAAAAGTATTACATTCAATCAAAATGCCTCAGCAAACGAAACAATTCGAATATGTAAAAACAATACGATCAACGAAGGAAAATATTAAGGAATGATCAACATCGAGTTATTGTGCGGAAGAACTTGTTAATACCAAGAGAGCCCCGTATAATTAGAATTTAACTTCATATGCAAATACACCTTCTATATATATATTTATATTTGCAATTGTTCATCGGAACACATCGTTCATACATTTTACATTAGTATTGAATTGTTATCGTGTCAGTGATTTTATAAGTTTTGTTTATAAGTGAATTGATCTATTTACGTGTGCTTTGCTCTTCTCTCACAAACACTATTACCCTATTTTTACACGGGGCTTAACCTATACTACTACAATAACTTCCTTCCACCTACACCTTAACGTTACGAGATTTTTCAAGTTTTACCCAAATAAAACTGTTTTTTGGAGGTTCTAGAAGATGTTGTTTCACAGTAATGTTCGAGTGATGGAAAGCGTCATTTTGATCTGATGATCACACTATATGTAATGTATTTCATTTTATCATTACAATATATTTTTCTTACTTAAAAATGTTCGTTTTTATGCATCGAAGCGTTTTGTTTCATCAACTTAATTTTCAAATCATTTTTATTCATATCTTCACTGAATGCTCGGTGTCAATGTTTCTAATATTTTAATCACGTTTTCCTGACTCATTTTTAACATGACCCTAAACATTAACATTGGTTGACTCGAGTGAGGTTTTAACTAAAGTGGAGGCAATGACTGTACCATTCTTATCGTCGCTAGGAATTGATTGTATCTTTCATGTTTTTTTTTGTCTAGAAGTATCAGATTACTGTATATTTATTTATTTTATGATATAGATTTAGAAAGTATGGCATCAATAGCAGAATTGTTTAACAGAATGTTGTAATATTGTTGAATATGTGATTCACATACAAATATTTTGGAAAAAAATTATAATATATACAGGGTCTTTCAGATTAAACGCTCACGCAAAAAAAGGGGAGCTCCTTATAATTTTTTTTTTCGCTCCGTCGATGGTAACACTGTATTCCACACATCGGGATGATAATATTCGGCTACTCGTTCGGATGAATTTTAGTGTCAAGATGTACAATTCATAAGAACGTGTATTTTTAGTGAAATCGTGTCACTCGAGCAACCGAAGCCTTAATGAAACTTTATCCTCTTATGGTAAGAATTTCAACATTTCTCGTCGTCACTTCCACTGGGGGTGCGTGAAGGACCGTTGATTTGTTAATAAGCCACAAAATTTGGAGGAAATTAAAGAAGAAATAACTCGGATATTCAACAGCGTCGAGGTCGTAATGTTAGAGTTGTGCATGAAGTATTTTGTTCACCGTTTAAAACGCGTTATCAAAAAAGGGACGGTCACTTCGAAAGTGTCCTAATAGAAGCTTTATTTTCGTTTTTTTTAAATAAAAATCGGTTCACTTTTGTAGAAGTTATTAAACTTTGCTGCGTGAACATTTAATCTGGAAGATCCTGTATTTATTATGTTTATGTCGTTAATTTTAATATCAAACGTATTATTATTCGATGAATTATGTTTTCCAGATAAAGGGCACATTTACATCTTAAAATGTACTTTTAAATATAGAGGATACGATAGACTTGCAACTTTGTTCATCTCCATTTACAACAACTTGCATCAAACTAAATTATTTTTTTTTTTCATTTATTTATTTATTAGGCTCATTAGCATTTTAGCTGTAACAGAGCCGGGTTTTAATCGTGTACATGTACATATGTTTATGTTTCTATAAATTGTAAATTACACAGTAGTTAGTAGTAGCCATTTAGGCGTTAAGTTTTCTGTTCCATTACATTATGGTAAATTACACAGTAGTAGCCATTTAGGCGTAAGGGTATTCTTTCTGTTCTTCCATTGTTCAGCGGACCGGACAGCGGAGACAGTTGATATTGATCATTGTTGGGTTATTTATAGAACAGCAGCCCGATGTTTCTTGCAGAGCAGAGCAGTTGTATGGATGAATCGATCTTTGTTCCACCATGGATCGATTTCCATCGCTGATGATGGTTGCGTGGACGTAGTTATTCTATAACAACACAAAGATGGTCAATTGAGGGCCCTGAGTTTGAACTCACGATCGATCGCTTGGTAAGCGAACGCGTAACCAAGTGGCTACGAAGACCCCCAACTAAATTATTAAATTATATGAAAATCCACATATTGGCGTTCTACATGTGTGGTAGGATAACGGGTGTATTCTTGTGCAGGGAGTATTTGGCATTTCTTTTCAATATTCTGATAAGCATTACGTGTAATTTATTATATTTTCTGACAACATTGTTGTTCTGAAGATTAATTGTAATATTGACATTACCAGCAATGAAATATTAACGAGTTTCTTCAAAAGAATCTAAAATATGTATTTATAAACATGATGAAAGTTTAATTTTTTTATTAATAAACCATTATTTTCATTCTGAAATCTTTTTTGTGATTGCACCTAATTTTAATTCTTCTTCTTCTTCTTCAATTGCACTAACGTTCCTAGAGGAACTTCGCCGTCTCAACGTAGTATTACTTGCGTCATTTTTATTAGTACTTAGTTGAGATTTCTATGCCAAATAACACGCCTTGAATGCATTCTGAGTGGCAAGCTCTAGAATACGCGTGATCACAGTGCAAGTCGGAGGAAATTTCTTTGACGAAAAAATCCCCCGACCAGAACGGGAATCGAACCCGAACACCCGGCATGTTAGTTATGACGCTAACCACTCGGCCAAGGGAGCACAATTTTAATTCTTACATTACCTTTTTTCTGCGGTAGTAAAACAAACTGCGGATAATCGGTTCTACTGAAAACGGACTTGAATTGTACGGCCAAGAATACACGCTCTGCATTCGACCGTAAATCAAAACACATAAATTTATCTGAAAATTTTCATCTGCTAATGTCACAACCCGAATTCCACTAAAATTTCGCTTCGTTATTTTTGAATACTCATAGGCCCCAATCTTGAGTGCATCAACTATACAATATCCGCTGCAGATTCCGCAGGGATCATTGGTTTGGAGCAGTTATACTCTCACCCCATTCCCAGGCACAAGAACTTTTTTCTCGGCTTATTTTCACCACAAAAAAAAACTTTGTGTTTTATTGTTTGCTTCCAGACAAAAATCGCTACACGCCGATTTGAGTGCGAATGAATTTCCCCGTTTCTTCGGGGGGGTTTGGTGGAATGAAAGAGAAAAACACCGGAAGCCCACGGAGCGTGAAATGACTTGATGCCAGCGATGACACGAGATAGTAAGCGGAAAGTCTCGTGCACAAAAACGTTTCCGCGGAAAAAAGCCGGCATTTCCGGCATTTGATACGTTTCAACTTTTTTATGTACTCTCGCACAATTTATCTTTAAAATGTTTTCCATCGGTGGATTCTGTGTATTTCTTATCCACATTGTGAAAAACGCTCCCCATACGCACGTGCCATATTTCATCCAGAGATAGAGAAAGAATCCAAAAATATTGTCTGAAGCACTTCGTAGGAAAGGAACTGCTTTCTTGGCTCGCAGTCGTTGGATCGGCGCATCATTTCGTGGAACTCGGAGCGGATTGTAAACATCTGTTTCCCTCGCCACATAGCCTGTCTTCTGGGAAATCCGATTCGGCAGCATGCGAGATGCCATTGCAGGACCTGTTTCGAGAGGAATCTACATATTCGGTGATACGTCTTTTTGACAGCCGGCTGATTGCCGGATTTCGTCAACTGTGAGTGCGCTGATTGACATGTTGTAAGCGTGTTGGATTTCAGCGGGGAAGAAATATTTCCCAATTCCGTTCGACCCCAGTTTGGAAGTGTTCCTCTTTAACTGTCGATGGATCTCCTATTTTGAACGGCCCGACAGCCAACACTCGAACACAAGATGAATTTATTTGGTTTAGACTCTCGTTTATCAGAAGCACAAGAAGGTTCGGCAGTCTGCCATTCACCCGCCACCCATTCTGCGTCCCTTCCGACGGAGGTAACCAAACACGCGTGATGTAAAATCCATTTGTAGCGAAGGGGAATTTCCCGGTGTGTATCCGAGGGAAGATTGTTATCGTTGATTTTCAATTGGCGGAGTTTCGCTCTCGGAACTAGGCACCAATAAAGTTGTATTCTGTGGGTGGGAAGGGGGGAGGTAGTCTCAATAAGACAAGATAGCATTAAATTTAGGGTTCGCTGAAACCGCAAGGGAAGACTTTATCAGCGGGTTCTGGTTTTTCGGCTATCGCAAAATTGGATTTTTATAATTTTATTGTTCCTTCGTCTATGTTGAGGCAACATGTTTTCGGTTAAAAATGAATATGGAGATCAGTTTAAAACATTTTTCAACCTACGAGGAAGCCTTTTCTGGGATAATAAAAATTCAAATACGAGTCTGATTTGATTTTTGTCGGATGATTAATAGAGTTCTCCGATGTTCGCTCACTTAATACTTCCCTTCCAAATGATTTATTACTTCGAGGGAAAGAAATAGATATGTAATATTCTTTCCAGTTTAGGATGTTAAGTAAACAACAACAAATCGATATTTTACCAAGGGTTTCGGAAATACCTGAATGTTGGTCAGCATCCAAAAATCTGATAAACGACACAAAGGACGAAATCTCAGTTTCGATGCGAGGAACAACTTCCGACGAAATGCTCATTTTCCAACCTGTCATTCTCGCAAAATCACTTCTTCCCGAGCTCACCGAGTGAGCGCAAGCAGGTTTGAAAAGACTAATCACTGCTCCTCGTGCCTCCGAGCGGAGCATAACTGCTGCTCATCAACATTATCAGAGCATCATTACATCGTTCATAAATGTTCATCAAGGGACCCGTAGCATATTATACGATTACAAGTCTCTCCGCCCCGCTCTCCGTTCCGCTTTGAAGTCATCTCAGCAGTGTAAAATGAAAACCATTCATTTTCCCGGCTGGGCACACATTGTCACTCTGTCATCTTTTTTTCCCTCTTTGTCCCTCTCTTCTCTGTTCCTTTGCCGACGATGCTCCCATGGGCGAAAAATTTTAATTTACATCATCCTGCCAGACTTCCACCCCCACAGTACCAAATCAAGCGTCTAGAGAGCAAGTGATGGGATGTAACAAAGCGAAGGATGACGATGATGATGATAATGATGACGACGATGTTGGGACTTTCTAACGGTGCATCCGGTCCGATCTTCTTCCTCTGAGCTGATGAGCGAGCGCATGTGGACTCAACATGTGAACGACATATTTTCCAGCACGCTCTGGCCGCCGCCGCCTCCCAGAAATAGGTCGTCCGCACGCTTCCGCTCAATCCTTCGACCGAGCAACCTAGCTGGTTTGAAAACTGACGAGGGGAAATTAAAACGAAACACTAACTTTTTGTCAACGCCTTCAGTAGTGTTGCTGACGTCGCCGCGGGAAACCCGGTGTGTCCCACTGGTTGTTTCCGACCGGTGGTAGTGGCCGCGGGTTCAGGGTCCACTCTAGTCCATGGCAGTTATAAATTGTATGATGGCTTTGGCTCCCACACACACACACACGCGTTGGTCAGGTTGGCGCTGCGAGGAGAAGCTTCATCAGTAACCTTTTTTTTCTCTAGAATTTAGGGTTGTTCAGGTTGAAGTTTTGTTGGGAATAATATATGAACTAATTCAAGGTAAACAAATGGTAGCGGATTCAATTCCGTGAACATGTCGTGATGTGATATGCATCATAATAAGTGGGGACATCGGTTAACCTCGGTCATATAAAATAGTTTCTACGGAACTTTAGTGATTCGGAAACTTTTCCGGGCACGTTTTTTCCCTCCTAGAAACGTGCCTCAGCTGTAAGCAACACTTAACTATTCACTAATTCAAGCAACACTCAAAGCAAAGTCAAAGAACTGTGCAAAGATAGAAAAGTCATTGAGCTCTTTCACGTTTGCTGACAAAGCTTCAAGGTGCTACTGACGAAAAAAAAACGCAGACTGAAAATTTGATTGAATTAAATTGTGACATTTTTTAACCTTTTACAATTATATAGCAAAGTTTCATTCATTCGCCGTAACATTTATTTTGGTAATGCTGTCGATGCTTGTTGCCATTTTCGATCCATGCCTGTTGTCATTATATTCATTATTAAACAATACCACAGTTAATCACATTGTGGTGTTGCCGATGTGAAAAAAATCTAGCTTTTTTAACTTAAGAGGAGTTTTAATTTGTTTTCTCTCATTTTTAGTAGAAATCAACATGCTTTCAGTGCAGAAGATAAAATACTTTTTTCGCAGTTACAATTGACCATTATGACTCAAAACGTGTATTTCAAAATCAAAATATCATAACATAAAGATAGTAGGTTGCGGCGGAACAGAATGAGAGAAAAACGTTAAAAGAATTAAAAGAAAACATAAAACATATACAACTGAACTTTTTTTTAAAAATTAAACCAATGAGAATGCAATCCTTACAAAATTCCCGGAAGACAAACTATGAAAATAATTCCAACCGATGTAGTACACAATATTTATTAAATATATGTTGCTACCCGTGCATATCTTTATAGTAAAACAAGCTGACCCGGCAAACGTTATTCTGCCATATAAATTATTGCTAGTGGATATGTTGTTTGTAAAATCAAAAATAATCAATATATTGATAGTGTGTTTAACCGTTTGAGTGCGATAGCGCTCCCCTCGTTACTATGGAGAGCACCTTCTAACATAGGATTTTGAATTTCGTGAACATATTGGAAGTACAGATTGAAAAAGTCTAGATTCTATACCTTATTGCTTTTCCATTTTTCAATGGATTTTAAAAATGGCACTTGAAAAGCTCAAGCCAAATCAAACTCTTTCGCATTTTGGCATATTTTGCTCCGCCCTCAAACAGTTAACACGTTGAGTTCCGAATTTTTTTTGGGTACTCTTTTCATTCAGCCCGCATGAAGAGCATTTGCACAATATCAGTGTCGATCAAAGATAAAGAAAGTGACTGTGCGCATCGTCATTCTATAAACAAATTGAAATGTTCGTGACTCATGTGTTCATAGTTGTGTTTTACATACCGAGGAATGGAACGCCAAGGCGAAGACCGCCGAAAATAAAATAAAAAAACAAACCATTACTTTTCTTAATTTAATGTATTTCATGTTTTCCCCACATGCAGAGTGTGTGGTAAAACTCTCTGTAAAACAGAACACATATTAGGGTCTATTTTCATTTACAATTTTTGTTTTGAAAGCATGCTCATTTCACCCGAAAATTCATTACCATTTTCCCTCTACATAAAAGAAACATGAAGCTTTATGTAATCTATGTCGAATTGTGTGGCAAGGATGCACCATTTGTACAAATATGCGTATGAGGTAATCCTCGATTTTGCCATTCAATCTCATACATCCATCAATGTCTGGGACCGAATACGTATAATGTGGTAATGGAGCTCATAAAAAAATTCATTTTTTGTTTGAATACACGTGCTGTAATGTCATGTCAATTCATGCGTTTTTATCTGGCAATAGGAAATACTGTATCGGTTTTGCTCATGATAGCGTCTTAAGTGAGTGAGTGAAGAACTTTACGCCGCTTCTGTTGAATCTGTCGAATGAATCGCAGTCGTTCGTCTTCCATCTTTGCATATCTGTTGACCTTGAAACGTTGGCATATCTCACGACATCGGAGAATGACGTTTTCCGGATCACGTTGAATCATCATACGATACATATAAAAATCCGCACATTGTTTGTTTCGTGTCCTTTAACCATATGTTCATAAATATTAAATCAAAATGAGTAATGATGTTCATAATGAATGAAGTGTTTATGGCGGGATCTCGTTTTTTAAAGTTTGTGCAACATCCGTGTTGTCCCTTCAGAACGGCCAGTGGAATTTCGTCAAAGAAATTCCATGAAACTTACACTGTCACACGTATTGTAGAGCTTGTCATTACGTTAAGACGGCAAACATTATAAACGTTAGTACCATCGAAGAAGAAGAAGATAGAAAGCATCGTATGAACGATGTTTGTCGATCATGAACTCCATATTATTGTTTCATCTTCGAATCACAATTTCTTGCGTCGCTGTGCAGTCGCCAGCAATGTATTCAACAACAACATTCGCATTGGATATACACACGTGTTCTTCAGCTGGGGTTTTATCGGGATTTATGAAAATAGCGTGAGTTTCATTTCGCAATCCGAGCATGTGTGATTTGATGAAATTCTATAATTCATTGCACAGATTAAAAAAGCTCGCCGATGATGCGCCTGGCTTTAGACGAATTGAGGTTACTTGTGCAAATGCGAACGGAGCCCAATCTGTCATTTAAAAATTTGAATAAATTGGTTCTATTTGAAAAACGAACGACGGTTTAATTATTTCGAAATTGATCTTTGCTCGTAAGTGGAAATGGATTTTCAGGCAAAATAACGCATTTCCATATCTTATATCTATATAAATAAAAATGTAAGGCAAAATCTGTTGGTAAGCGGAAAACCCGAAGAAGGGATGGTCCGATTTTAGCCTTCTTTATGTTGTTGTATTCGTCTCTTTCCGTAGATCAATATGGTGGAAGAGAAAAACCGGAAAATTTTCGGTGAACTCTGAAGGAAGGAAGGGAAGGAAAATTCGGAAAATTGAATTTCCACATGTTCTACAATTAGCTAAGCGTTGTTAGTCCATTTGATGTTGTCGCTAACTAAATTGATTTTTGTTCGAAAGTGGAAAAGGATTTTCAGACGGAATAACGCATTGCTATATCTTCTATCTATATAAACAAAAATGGATGGCCAAATGTGTTGGTTTGCCCTAGACCCGAGGAAGGAATGGTCCGATTTGAGCTGTCTTTATTTTGTAATATTCTCATAACATGTATTCCATGCAACGGAGAAACATGTTATTTCCAAATCCTTGAAGAATCTTGAACTAAAATTGCATCTGAAAATAATTTTATTTTATAGGGACGAATTTTTGTAGAAGTACTAGACAATTTATAGTAAAAGGAAATTGTAAAGGGTCAAAGGGTAATCAATTAATGAAGAGTTCAGTGATTGGACTCACTAACGTTCACTTAGTAAGAAAACGTGGATGTTTGAAAGTATTCAAATCAAAAAATCTATTTTGGGCGGGACGAAGTTCGTCGGGTCAGCTAGTGATAAATAAAAAAATGATGTGGTTTTAGGTAGTTGTCAGCATACGTACATGGTTAAAAAAAATCGGAGAGAATCGCAACAAAATCTGTCATTTCTTGGCTGATTTTAGTGTGGAATTGCTCTGTATGTTATTTTTTTTTGTGTGAGAAAGATCAGAAATGAATCAAACATAAAATTGGGGGTCTCCGTAGCCACATTGGTTGCGCGTTCGCTTAGTAAGCGATCGATCGTGAGTTCAAAACTCAGGGCCCTCATTGACCATCTTTGTGTTGTTACACAGAATAGCTACGTCCACGCAACAATCATCAGCGATGGAGATCGATCCACGGTCGAAATAAGATCGATTCATCCATACAACTGCTCTGCTCTGCCAGACACATCGGGCTACTGTTCTATAAATTACTCAACAATGATCAAACAACTGTCTCCGCTGTCCGGTGGTCCAACTGGATAATGGAAGAACAGAAATAATACCCTAAATGGCTACTGTGTGAATGTACCATATGTAATGGTATAGAAGGAATACTGGCGAATGGCAACTGTGTAATGTGCTATTTATAGATATGATAACCATGTGACATGTACACGATTAAAATTCGGCTGTGTTACAGCTAAAATGCTAATGAGCCTTAAATAAATAAATGGGATAAAAAAAAACATAAAATTCTTCTTTCATATTCAAAACACGAATAATAGAAGACAAACTTGATTTTGTATTAGGAATAGGGACCGCATAAAAAATCGCATTAAATATTGTACTAAACTTCACCAGTAGTTTAAAAAAAAAGTTTTCGCTACACAATTTGATAAAAAAAAACTTGTTTTGCGGTGGATAGGAACCGGTTTTATTGTTCAAGTCCACCCTGTGCTCTAGAAACTCAACCTCATGTTTTTACTTCCGCTTTACTTGCGGTGCGAATCTCTTTTTAAACGCTCGACTACCTTCCTGTTACTATTTCTCTTTATCTCTCTCACTTTCTTGCCCTTTGAAAGTAACTATAATATGATATATGCGACAAGCATCGGCATAAAATTAAATACCAAACTCATATTTCATCACACAGTCCCGTTTTCTGATTTCTACAAAGTGCAGATGCACTGGATGGGATAGATTTGTTTGATAGTTAGTTTCATGGAATATATTTATTATTTTATTCATTGTAATGTATTATTATGAAGTGCCCTAATTGATTCGCGCAAAAATCTCGTGAACTGAGCAATAATTGTGAGTAAAAGAGCTTGTTTCTCCGATTCCGACCATTCAGAACGCGAGATTTACGTTGGGATAGTGGTTGGGATTTTTTGATTGTTCGATAGTTAGTTTCATGATATATATTATTTTCATCAATGCTATAAATTGTTATGTAGTACCTGAATCGAATGACGCGAAGTTTTCATAGATTCATCATGAAATGACATCATTAATTTATCAATGCGATCGAATTTGGTTGTTTTATTTTATGCCCCCAATATATTCCCGAAACACGTAGTCCTGCGTCAAAATATCGATTTCATGTCCGCTTTTTGATGCAATCTATTATCGGTATGAAGGCCACAATATACTAACTCATACGTTTATTTGAATCCCAAAGAAGTATGAAAACTTGTCATAGAGAATACGGAAAAGTTTATAACATCTTTTGAAGGATCTAAGGAACATGCTTCTTAAGGGGGTATTCTAGTGTAGAGGCATAAATTTCGGACATTGTTTCAAAATCCTAAAAAAAAATTAAACAAATAATATTTTTAATTTATATCATTATTTGTTTACAGGGAAACCTGTTTCTGTACGGTTCGTTTTCGCGTGATTCCTTGTTTGTGCGATTCTTTTGTGCAGTTTTATTATGACATTGGGTCTTGAATCACACAAACTAATCGCACAAATAATAATAACGCAACTAAACAGTCACACAAACGAAAAATACCACAAAAAGCATATTCTGAATCAGTAAAGATGCCGCTATCGCCCGAACCTCCGACAAGTCAAAAACATGTTTTGTTACCGTTTTAAGAAAAAAAAAAACCATTTAAAACGTATTTTCACGTTTCTCGATTTAAAAAAAAAAGATTTTTCATTGGTTTTATTGAATTGAGAGATGCATTCAGTTTGTATTCATATACATTCGACATAAATCGGCTCAGTAGAACTTGAGATATTGTGTACTGGTTTACTAGTACACTAATAGTTCAGAGTTTTCACATCACTAAAATGGCTATAATTCGGTAAATAATGGGATTTTCGAAAAGTATATTCTTGAATGTCTAAACTTCAGAAATATGAAGAAAAATGTTTTTTGATTTTTTTTAAATTTCTAAACTACAAAACTCCTTTAAGGCAGTATTCTAGTCTAGAAATTTGAAAAAAATCAATTTTTTTTTCTTTCACAGTTCTGTATTTTAGGCATTCAAGAATATACCCTAGAAAGGACTCATCGGAAATATTATTATTAACCGAGTTAGAGCCATTTTAGTGATGCGGTATCTAACCTGGTGCGGCCATAAAAATGAACTTCAAACGCGTTTTTCACGAAACTAGTTTTTTTTCAAACTGGCATACACGATATCTCGAGTTCTACTGAAACGATTCATGTCTAATTTATATGAATACGATCTGCAGCCATCTCTCTATCGCATGAACCTATAAATTTTTTAAAATTTCACTAGTTTTAAAACATTCGAAAACGTGAGAAAAAACGTTTTAAACCGCATTTTGTTTTTCAAACGACCACCATTTTGTCAAAAAAGAAATTTTTGACTTGTCCGAGGTTCATGCGATAGCACCATTTTTACTGATTCAGAATTTGTTCGATTTTTTTCTGTTTCAGACAACCAGGTTGGAATCGTGTACGCCATAGCACAACTTTTTTTTAACCCTCTCATTTCATCAGCTTGTAACTATTCTAGTTATGATTATTTAATCTCCGTTCAATTTTTGTTTTATTGTTAAAAGATAGATGAACAAATAATGATATAAGGGATAGTAAAAATATTCTTTGTTTTATTTTTACGGAGCTCGAAAAAACGTCCGAAATTAGTGTAGACACTAGAATACCCCATTAACACATTTAGGATCGCACGTTTTGGGGGCAAACTTGAATGCTTCATTTGTTCAGACTCCACGAATGAGATCGTTTCCTCCGATGAGGATGAGACGAAGGCGAGCCATCGATAGGCCTTGTTAGATTCTTGACAAACCAAGGATTTAACCTTCAAGTGTAGAAAACACGGGTTATTTTGTGATCCTACTGTAACAGACGGAACGCGAGACACGAGAAAACTCGTGAGCGGGCCGCAATGTATTAACAAGCGACTAAAAGAGCCAGCGATCTCGATCCAACAAACTAAAAATTAAAACATCTACAGGGGATCCATGATCGAAGACATTTAATTTACGGTTTGCTTTTATAGCTTTTATAATGAAATTCTGAAAATTTATCTGCTTATGTATTGACTACAAGTCATTGGATCTGCCATAACAACATCCGTTGACTTCGAGTAATGGTTTTCAATATGTGGATATTCAAGGAAAATCTTCCCCCTCAATGATCCTCCCGCACTGAATGATTATTTTCATAATCACACATATTTAGATGATACTGTATCAAGTTGAATTATGTATTAGGGTCTGTGCCCAAGAACAACACAAGCTTTGATTGTCCGTACAAATTAAATTTAATTAATTCAACATTCAAGACGATGGCGCTGAAAAGAACCGTTTGTCAAAGGAATTAGTATTTTTAGAACGGGTTGTAAGTGTAGAAGTAGTAGAAATATTCCGGAACCATAAAGCAAAGAAGAATGATCTGTGGAGGAGATCTGGCGTAGTGGTAACATCCATGCCTCTCACGCTGAAGGTCACGAGTTCAATTCTCACTCCCGACATTCTTCCAAAAATGGAATTAAAAGTGACGAACCAACCAAATGAGTTGAAAGTCACTATAATACAGATAAAAAAAAGTAGAATGACCAAGTAGATTTGAGGAATTGAAGATAACCCGCATCACCTGCCCAATAATTTTCATTTCTATGGAGATAAGGTCAAGATCCCGACCCGCCGAAATATCACGAACTGGTATATATAAGTGTACCTTCCAAACCTCGAAAACGGCTATCATTTTAGTTCTTTTACAACAAAATTCTCTGCGTGACCAAACAACGAGCTCGTTTTCATGATATCCTCGATCACAATCGTTTTCAGCAAAACCACACGATCGATATGCGCATTGAGCACTGAACGATTACACATCAACCTGGAAATCATTCGAATAAAAATTCTATCAACATTAAACTTCAAACCAGGCAAACATCAAAACTTTGGGAACAATAGGGTATAACCATCTTCCAAGATCATCCCCGTATTATTGATCCTGCCGTCTGTAGAGTGTTTATTGGCAGCAGATGTAGAAAAGTCGTAATACGAATCGATTCCCTTTCTCGAAAAAAATCTTGTTGGAATTATGCAATTCTGATACTTTTTTTGTTATAAACGTAAATAAATTGGTAAGTTCGCAGACGAATAGCAATCCAAAATGATCGTTGATTTTCATCGGCTGTGTATCTATGACAATACGTGAGAAACAATATTGCTGTGTTTCATAGACATTTTTTTCCGTAAGTTTAAGTTTTTTTTTAATGTATTGGGACTCTATGCAAAACATAATGAATATATTTTGAACAAATGTTTTTGCTTGGAAATCTATCCTATTCTCAGAACACATATGAGAAAACGCATATGCATTGAACAGGACGACAGAGTAAGAATCACTGTCCGAAGAATTTGCCACTTGTTTATTCAATACCATCAAATAACCTGAAAAGATATTTTGGGAAGGGAATATCGAGTGAAAGTTTAAGGCAGGACATCACGTCGGGGATTTGCAGAAAATGGGTTACAAAATTGTCGGTCAATAAAAAAGCCTGAACTCACTGTTGTGATGCGGACCAGAAGTTTAAAATGGGCTGAACGGTGCCAACACTGGATGCCGAGAGATTGACAAACTGTCTGATACATCAAATTTTTCTGTGAATGAATAAAATAGTTTGCGGTCTGGTTTATTTCACCGATGCGTCATCTATTCAAACTTTCTTTGGAGTATACATCTGAATTGTCGACGGAAGTGATCGCTCCTTTCTATTCATAAGTCATAATAGGTGGCAACCCTGACTCGATCCTCTGTAAATCGATGTGATAAAAAACTAGGTATAAGGTTTAGTATTAGCTACCAAGCGATTTTAAAAATATTATTGTTACATTATTGCACTGCACAAACATTGTCACCTGAATGCTAGGGACACCCCATCGATGATCATCCCTGCCTTATACTAATAACAGCCTGCAATAAAGGCTACCATAAGTCATATAGTCATATGAGCGCTTCAAACCAGGAAAAGCCACTGTGGAATTGAGATTATTAATGTGGAGCATTCGTGGCCACAGACAAGCCTCATACTTCGCTCCTCCGATGGGAAAGTACGTGGAAATGTTTGCGGGGACTTTTTTGCTGGTACCATTGCTGTTGTTGTTTTTATTTTTGCGCTTGTTGTCTCTCGAAGGTTCCTTCCCAATGTGCCAGGAAAGATTTAGTAGGTACACAAACAGAGAACTCAGCCAGCGGTCGTTGCGGGAGTTTTCATTTTTGAAGCATGAAAGCAGCAATGATTTATGGGATTTATGGGTATGTGCGAGAGGAAGGTCTCGGGTGACATTTACGGAATAACGGGCCAGGCTACCCCGAAAGGCCGTGTGGTGCAACAGTTTTGTTAATTACGGTAGGTGGCTGGCGGGGAGTTGTTTGCGAAAAGGTCAAATCCCGGTCTCAAATTGCGTGGTTATCATTTTTACCGGTGCGGTTCGTGAGGTTGGATTGACTTTTTATATCCAACTGACGATAAATATGCTAAAACGGATGACAGTGGCATGAAATAATTCACATTTTGCCATCGCAACCATACAGAGAATCGCATTATGGAAAACCGTTGCGGAGCAATGATGTGCGAGACAGCGGGTGAAAACCCTGATGAAAGCAGAGTTGAACTACATTGAAAAAATCATATTTTTTTCTCAATTGAACAGTTCTAATATGAACAGAAGCAGAAAACGGCAATGTTCACCTGAAAAAAATGTAAGGAGTGCAGAAGGAACAAGACGACAGTATGAAATATAGATCTTTTCACAAAGTTAAAAAAAAGCGCTGACTAAAAGAAGATTGTGAAGATATTCTCTACTGAATTCAATGCAAAACGTAGAAAAAAAATTGATTTAATAGTGCGCGATAGACGCTCCAATGCTGCAGTTTTTTAAATGCTTCTGTAATTAGAATCGATTTGGAATCGTCACCTCACAGAATGAAGCTGTCATTGTTCTCACCTTATTTCTATCTTCTTCATACATGGCTGTGTAGAGACACAAAGTGTTAGTTTACAAACGTATTGAAAGTTAAACAAATTTCCAAAAATAAAACACTTCAGCAAATATTTCACCTCCCTTCAGCTCATCCACACCTCATGAACCTCGCCCCAGCTGTTGGGGCGGAAAATGAAGAAAAATGATCCCACTTTTAATTACCAGTACTTCAGCGTTAGTCCGCCCATTCGCTAGCATTATACTCCCCGGCATCGGGCAGAGGGTGCCTCAGGAGGAACCAGTCTCGGAACGGATGCTTGCGCTTCGGTTGCTGCTGGGAACGATGATGGTGATGATGTTGTTTTCAAGCGCTAATCTAGTGGAAAGGTTCATTCCGGATTTAACAGCTTGTTTGTAGTAATTTGCTTGTTTTCTTTTTGTTTTCCGCTCGCTTGGCTCAGTAGTCAGCTTTCCTGCGTTGACGAGCTGCAATCTAGCTTCATTTGTGTCGACATTTTCATCTCAGTTAAGCTATCCGGGCTCAATTTATTGAGTGACCCAGAATACACAGCTGTTTACCACTGCGGAACGACAGACAATCAACATGTTATTAATTTTAGAGCAGTGCCAGGGCGAGCAACAGCCTATTTACAGTGGGGCAGCTGCCTTGGGTGGATTTTTTTTTAATTAAACATATCGAATAATGAGAGGGTTTTCAAGCTTTTGGAACACGCTTCTGAATGTTTATATATGACTACATACGACATCAGGTGTCATGGTTACGGTAATCGAGAAGTTAAATTCAATTGATTTCTTGGGATTGATATTACATAATCATGCTTTAGCCCTACGATTCTACATAAGGAGTGTATCGAAAAATGATCTCAGATTTCCAAAAATCAAAAATATGCGAATAGGTTGTTGAAAATTTTGGTTAAACATGTTCTATTATTTCTTATAGTGTTGACCAGTGGCGTCGAGTGAAGCTTTCATTCTGCACCCTGGATCATGTACCCGGGGGCGGTTCGCACCCCCCAGTCGACGCCCCTGGTGTTGACAGACAGAAGAGTGAATAATTAGTAGATTTATGTAGAATGATCGTACCTCGGATTTGACCTCCCACCATACCGTAAGCATGATAATGTTTGCATTGTCAAAATTTTAAAACAATTACAAAAATTTCGGCTTCGATTTTTCATTTATACAAAAGTGGGATGTTGCTAAGAGTCTTTAACTTTGTTGATCATCGATTTTTTATTTTTATTTTTTTCATATTTCTAGACTAGAATTCTCCCTTAAACTTCGCATATCAGAAATCTAGATGACCTTTCGAAAGGACCCATGTTTTTTTGTAATTTTATAGCAAAACTCTAAAACTTGATGACCAACAAAATATTAAATGAAGAATGAAGTAAATTCAAAATTACTGAAACTACACTTAAAAAAATTATTTTAGAAATTATTATTCATTTTTCTGCAAAATGTATTGTTTTAAATATATGATCTATTTATTCATTTTTCATAATTAAAAAAAAAGCATTTTCGAGAAAAATGATTTTTTATTTATTGAATATTTTTAAGAGTATTGTTTTCAAATGTTCCATATTATACAAGAAAATAATAATATAGTTGACTATATTTCATTATTTGACCAATATTTTTAAGTCTTACAGTTTTTTCAGTTGGACATTTTTGAAATTTGAAGTTTGTTTGTTTTTAAACTTTGAATAAACAATTCTTAATCAACAACTGTAAGATCTGGAAATATTTGATGGAAGACTGAAATGTAAATAAATTTGAACAAGTTTTCCATTTGAAAATATCAAAATGAATTTTGAAAAAAATGTAGTGCAAAGCAAAGCATTCGAAACACAATCTGATATGGAACAGTGGTGGTAAAAGTTGACAGATATGGTAGACAATGTCACTGTGCAGAAAATGATAAGAACTATTCAGTGAAAAGTTTGAAAGTTCATCAGGAATGCAAAAGAATATTTTTTCTTGTATTTGTTCCTCAAATCTTAATGAAAAACTTGCAAAAAATATCTTTACAGATTATGTGCCTTCTTTCCTCATCGATAAATCGGAAATTCCATGCTAAATTCTAAATTCTAAATGGAAAAGATTTTAGCATAACAATCGCGAGTACGTCACTCTCACTCTCAGGTGACACTTTCACCTGGTTTTATCCTTGCACAAGGACGAAGCTTAAGCTCCAAATGTATCATATTTTAAAAACGTGTTGTAAAACTGTATTTTTCAAATTTTGAGAAAAATATATAAATAGCCATACAATAACCAACGAGTCATCCATACATCATAAGAAGGGCACTTGCACGGAAATGTAATTTCTTCAAAGAAAACATGAAAACATGAAAAGCTCTGCTCCTATAGAAGTACCTCTCTTCCGATGTTTGACTTCTTGGTTCTTGCTAATCATACAATTGTTTAGAATTTGAAAAAAACACATCTTTGAGAAAAATATTTTTTTATTTTTAAAATCATTTTTTTTGCAGTGTGAAAAAATCATATTCTTTTCATATTCATTATTTTTCAAACTTATTTGATTTGACTGGCTGTAGGAAAAAGTGGCTTACGATTCAAATTTTTGCTTGTATTTGAATTATTTTCCGCTGTAACTCTGGTTGCTCATTTTGGTCGAAACCATTTCATTCTGAGAGTATGCAGAGCACACTGTATTCCTGGTACATTGCGATGAAGTGCTCCTCTAATTTACTCCAAACTTTGGAAAATAGACTAGAAAAAAACGGCAAAACTTATCAATACGTTCACAAATGTTTGTAAAAATAGTTGAATCGTGGATCGTGAATCATTCTACTACTTTTTCCATTGTGTATTCTGGGAGGCGATCTGGCGTAGTGGTAACATCTCACGCAGAGATCACGAGTTCAATTCTCTCTCTCGACATTCTTCCAAAAATGGAAGTAAAAGTGACGAACTAGCCGAAATGTGTTTGAAAGTGACTATAATAGAGTAAACAAAATTGTGTATTCTTATTGCTTAATAAATACTTAATCATTTATTTTTCATTAAATATTCAACGTAACATAATTTGTTTGCAAACTTTTCGGAAGCAATGGTGGTTTATTTATATTGTAAACATATTTGAAGAATGTCGCGAACAGGTTAGCAGCTTTGAGAGAAGTGCAAGTAGGGATCCCAAGAAATTTCACTGCGTCGATACCGAACTTTATGATCAAATTGTGGTCTCTCAAATGTCAAATGTCTTGCGCAGTTAAATATTTTTATATAGAGCTTTGAGTGCAATTTTTTTAAATTGCTCAAATTTCAATTCTTCACGAAAGTGTACATTTTTGGAAAAAAGTAATGCAAGTGAAAAATTAAATCTTCGTGTTCCTATGTCTATTCTCAGCCACCAAACCTTTTTTACCATGCAGAACTGTAGTCAAAAACCAGGACCTTATTTTGAGGGACTGTGTTGAAAGATGGCACACGAACGAGAGTTTTAGAATAAATAATATATAATTTATTTCATTTTATGCAATTTTTTTTAATTTTTTTTTTAAATTTTAAAACACATTACTTAGTAGATACATATATAAAGTTCACAACGAAATGAAAAAATCTTGTTATCTTTCATTATCATACAGGGTTGGTCATTTAAAGTGGAAGCATCTGGCAACCCCATAACTTTTGACAGAGATGTCAGATTAACAGATGTCATACCGCGTTGGAAGCGTCATTTCAGTACAATTTTAACCATGGAACAATACACACCTAAACAACGCACTGAAATTGTTCAGCTGTACATTCAAAATAACTTCTCAATTGTGTTAACTAAACATGCGTGGAAAAATAAAAATAAAGTTAAAACATCGCCTGGAGACAACACTATACGTCGATTATATGCCAAATTTATATCGTCTGGTAGTGTTGGTAATGCCAGACATCTGTCCAGACAACGACCAAGACGTTTCGACGAGAATATTGATGCCGTTCGAGCCAGTGTTGCAGAGACTACATCCACATCAGGTCGCCATCGTTCGCAAGAGTTTTTATTGCCATTTGTTCGTGAAAATGAATTGGACAATTACTGGTTCCAACAGGACGGCGCTACATGCCATACAGCGGCTGCCAGGACCAAATTATTGCGCGAAATGTTCCCCGGAAGATTAATATCGAAAAACGGCGATTATGACTGGCCACCGAGATCACCTGATTTGACGCCTCCTGACTTTTTTTATGGGGATATTTAAAATCCAAGGTATACACTGGTGAACCAAGGACCCTGGCTGCGCTGAAAGACAATATCCGACAAGAAATTGCTGCCATATCGGCCGAAACATTGGGCAAAGTTATGGAAAATGCCGAAAAAAGGGCACATTTTGCGGTCAAGGCCAGAGGCGGTCATTTACGAGATATCATAATCAAAAAGTAGTTAGAACAAATCTCCTTGGACCAAAATAAATGAATTTCAAAAAAAAAATTTTAAAATTCCACTTCTTTACTTTGCTATTGCAAAAACAAATCCTTCCACTTTAAATGGCCCACCCTGTACAAATTGTGCATCACTGCTTCACTGCGACCAGTATGGCACCCATGTCCAAATTGAATACGACCGCAAAGGGTTAACATGCAACTGTGTATCTATATGAAGATTATCATTATTTTGACATTTTTATACAATTCTGGTACATAGTCATGATTTGCAACTAGAGTATGCATTTTGCATGATTTATTTAGAAATGAAGAAAATTCTCTTACACCAAAACTTGAGCAAAGCGGTTCAAGGAGGATGATGACGGTCCACGACTAGGAGCTCCATTCATACTGACTTTTGGAAGAAGATTGTTTGGACCGATTAGAGTAAGTTTGAGGTTGAAAAAAAAAGAATGTAATGAAAAAACCTGAAATCTGAGCTATCCAGCCTACTCAAGCAACAGTTAAACACGGTGGAGAATCGTTTCTTGTGAGGAGTTGTTTTTCTTGGAATGGGGTGGACAATCTCGTCAAGATCGATGTATGAAAAACTGCTGAATCCTGCGTTAATGTCTTTGAGGAAAACTTTAAGCCGTCACTCAGGCAAATGAATATAAAAGCTATATCTTCCAACAGGACAATGATCGCAAGCACACCTTGAAGGTGCGCTATTTTCAGTCCAAATATATTAAAATGCTTGAACGGCCATCCCAGTTCACAGACCCCAACCCCATAGAGCATCTATGCACAATACTGAATGAAAAAATCCAATGAGTTGGAGTTTTATGTAAATTTGAAAATGAATGCAAACAATGGCTTGTTTACATCCTTTCCATTGTATAGAAAAACGTCCAACGTCCAAAAAAAAAAAAATCATGAGAAAGAATTTTGCCTAATGCTGTTTACTTTTTTCTTTCCAACACTGTGCATAGGATATTTGGTAACTTATCGAGAAGCACTTGATCAACTTGATAAATCTTCACAAACTGCTTTATGATTAGTTCTCTGACACCAAATTGCTAGATTATTTACTTCCGTAGCAATTTCATTTTAAACATCTTAAAAAACCACGAATTGTACCATTGTGTTTACACTAACAAGTATTTGAAAAAAAAAAATCAGGCAGCTCAAACTTTTTATTGTCAAATACGCAGAACAAGCATGAAAGGAAAGTTTGAAAATTCTTGAAAATGAAAAACAGATTGCGTTGATTTTTAAATATAGATGTTTTTTTTTCTCAAATATTTATTTCACGTATCCACGTGGACATTGGACATTATACCCCTACCCCCCTTACCGTGGACAATCGTGGACATTTTCGTAACCCCTACCCCCCTAAAGTTGTCCACGTGGTATTACCTTACAGGTCGGATTCGATATACAGTCTCTGATTTCTTTTCACTGTATATAATCGAATCCTGTTTATAATCGAGTCAAAAAAAAAATGATTCGTTTTTTCTGAATGTATTTTTTTGAATATAAAAGATTATTTATTCATCCCCTTCAAGTCAGAAAACACCTTTCTCACATGAAAAAAATAAATTTAACCAGCTTCTCTCAGTAGGTAATAGACGATCATATTTGATGAATAAATCCTTCTCAACTCCTTCATTTCTAAATTTGACTGCAATATCGATATGAACAGTTCCTGGTGAAAATTTAAGCAAAATCTCCAAAAATAACGATTTTTACTCCATGCCACTAGGTAATTTTCATATAGTCCAAGTCCAAGAGATCGATAGTCATGCGAAAATTTTTTGTCATCAGTTAATGTAACACCTTGGTATGTATTCACTCCATAGCACAATTAAATCAAGAATTTTTCATCAGTATCCGCATCTTTATTCATCATTTATGTATAGAATCATAGATTTTCCATTATGATTTGGATAAAACAGTTCTGAATCGTCCGAAAATAACTGTCGTACTCCTTCAAGTGGCAGGCCAGTCTATTTACTAATAGGTATCAAAACAATTATTTACTGTTGACAATTCGAATTCAGTTCAGTAAACGAACAGATCAGACACTCCAAATGGTCGTATTATTTCCCTTGCTTCAGTATTCTACTGAAAAATCTGTGAGTATGTTTCTAAATGGGGCAGTAGGATTTTTTGAAATCATAATTGCTGGAAGATTATCTGGCACACAACTATGTTCAGTCATCAAAGAAGCAGCATTTAATTCGTCAATAGTTTATAATACTCAAGAGATTCAATTTATTTCCCTGGAATAGTTTAATCTTGGTTTTATCCAAAGTTAAAAAAAATAGTCATTAAACATTTTCACAAATGACTATGTTATTTAACGCTTTATTTTCATTATTTTTAAGTTCAGCATTGTCCATTCGTACGTGTTATTTCGTTCAGATTTTTCCATATTTTGGGCCTGGAAATTTTTCTCAACATCTCTTGGGACAATTACAGGAGTAGAAGGAGTGTTAAAGAAATGTTCCAGTAGAAGATTTTCCCAGCATATCGAGCAACTTATAGCAATTCTGACTACTATTTCAAAAATAAAATATTTTGAAGAAGATTTTGCATAGAGAGTGCATGATAGTCTTATATAAGCTACTTACATAGTGGCTGTGGGCTATTGTGATACCGGAGGGTATCTCTTCTGAACAAACCAAAACATCTCCGGTGTTCGTTAGCCACATCAAACTCAGGAATATTAAATCTAATTTGTTTTTCCGCCAAAACTCAACCAATTTCCTCGGTATATAACATTTCTTAAAGAAAATTTTCTAACTTATCATGTTAAAGACCTATTCCGACCCTTTTATCTAGCTCTGTGAATGCTTTATAGTATTCCGATGGACGCGGGAAACCACTCTATTTATTTTATGATTAAAGAATAACACAATTTTCCCATTTTTTCTACAAGCAACCATAAATATGATATGAACATATTAATTTAAAGACATAATTCTACAAGCACATAAATCACCTTCGTTCTTTCCTTTGTGAAACGACTCGCCAATGTCCAACTCAGTATTGAAAACTGTTTACCTGGAATGAAAAGAGAAAACACCAGTTGAAAACATTCCACTACAAATATTTTTCATCTGTAATATATAAAATATCTATACTGAAGACTGCACACAAAAGCTGTGCGCTCGGAATCACGGAAAATAATCGAATTTCAGCACCCAATCAACCACATTCAACAAGCGAAGTGTTTCGGATGAATGGACAGTGGAGCGTGTCGTTCTCATCGGAGGTGATCGGAAATGAAATTGAGAATCGAATCAGCGATCGTATTTTCTGGTAATTAGTTTTCATCGGAACAATGTCGGCTCGCCGGAGACTGTTAAGCGTCGACAGCGACGCTCCGTGAAGTGTGGCTAAAGCTCGCAGCAATGCTATGTAGACACTCTACTGGGAGGACAAACAAAAAAACAGATACTATATTTATAAACAAAATCATCCACACAAGCACCGCCAGGAAGTATCGCCCACTCACAGCTAGCCGTCATCCTGGTCGTTTGCAGGAGAGACCAGGTTCCCCCTTTGCTATCTTGTCTCCTGTATTCAACGTGTGTTGGCGATGAGGATGATGCACTCACCAGACTGCTTCACACGAAAGGATGATGAGAACTGCTGCACCCGAGTGCAAGTGATTCTAATCCTGCAGGTAGCGATGAGGTGATTTGAATGCAAATTTTGTCCTGCCGCTCACGATGCGCTATTCTGTGGCACGATGAACAAGCGCACATACACATACACACTTCAACGAGGTAATGAAGCATACTTAATGAAAGTGGATGCTTTATCCAACCCTAGCCGCATATGGCCTGGGTTTGTAGCATTTCCGAATAGGTGGTGTTGAGTTGCAAGTAACCTTGTTATCACTCATTAGATGCGTGACGGTGATTCACTAGCGTCGAAGTGGAAGTTCCACTTTATATTGCTACGTGTGTAGCCTTGATCAAGAAAAAAAGTGTCCTCGTAGGCTCGAGAGCTTTGAAACACATCAAATGGTGCAATGTGACCATGAACTGAATAAACAAATATATTCTAGATGGATGTTTTACGCAATCGCCTAATTCAAGCATAATTTATTATAATTGATTAATTAACAAAATCCCATAGCTCATTTTTCAAATAACTCCATAAATAAATTATATTCTGATAATGAGTTTCCCCGGCATTGACTGCACGTTGGTACGCTCGGGAAGGTGTTAACTGGTCGCTCCGAGGAAAGTATAAAAAAAGTAAAAAAAGCATTTGTATAACAAATAAATACATTTGTTTTTCTCCCTGATTCAGTCGTATTTGGCACCCCCTCTGTTTCGGCCAGATTCCACGGAATACACCATCTGCGTCCGGGCCATCATCAGCGGGGTCCCGGTTCCAAAATGCGCAATCGACAGCTGGCTAGCTGACTAGCTAGTTAGGAGTGGGATGCCATCCACCCCCGCTTTCGGATGGGAAAAATGTTTCCCTTTTGAACCTAGGTTCGCAATAACTGGCGCTACGTGAGATGACGGTGGGACTGTTGCTGATGCTATGCGCGGGGGCGTTCTAATTTAGCGATTTCCAGTATAGATTAGTTGCATGAATAAAAAATGAAATCAACAAATCGACAGCGCAAACAACGAGAGCACGCTACAGTCGCCCCCGCACCGATGCAAGAGCCTTGCCGACGCCCGAATGACGTTCTACGCAATAGTGGCGTTTGCGATCAGAAGGGCCAGATTTTGAGGTGTTTTGTACACATAGATTTATTGGAATAATGATCAAAAAGCCTCAAATTTATTCATTTTTTGTACAACGTAATTTTAAATGAACTAAATTTCTTGAAAACTTTTATACTATCACCATTTTTCGAGAAATTTGAAACTTTCAGTAAAGTTTTTTTACAGGTAATCAAAATACGAAAATTTAATTTCATTCTTTGAATAATGTAAGTAATAGATACTATGAATGCAAAAAAAAAATCACGATATCAACGGTTAGAAAGCTCAACCGATTCAGCTTTGGTCAGAGGTGTTCGCTTCATTGATTCCGATTGGAAGAGTAAAAACAGTCGCGTGAAACAATCTCATATTGATTTGTATCTTTATCTTTTTTTAATAGATGTATGAACATTAGGGTGGCAGAGAAAATGGTCATGTTAAATTTCAATAACCGACCATGTACATTTTGTTTATTGGCCCAAAAAAATGACATGTGCAAAAAATCAGCTCAATCAGCCATGATTTAGGGGTACCTCAAAGTTCTCAAAGTTTTGATTTTTGACGTGGGACTACGTCTAACCGGAATATATGGGGGGTAAAATGAAAACATAAACACTGAACATGCAGGAAAAAATGCAAGATTTCGAATGCTTATAACTCGTACATTTTCTACTGGATCGGATGTTTGCATTAATTGATAGGGAATATTTCTACGCATCTATAGCGATTAATAAAATGTTATTTTCCATTAGATAAATAATTGAATAACTGTAAAATGTTAAGCGTTATCTGAACTCTCAAACTGCCTCGTTTTGATTGGCCCGCTTTACGGTTTCCCCAACACAGACTTCAAAACCAAGCAGTCTTGGGGAAATCTGAATTGTAAATACATGAAAGTAGGGGGACATTTGTTCTCTTCTAAATGTGTTCCCTAACACAGACTTCTAAACCAAGCAGCGTTGGAGAAATCGACATTACAAATACATGAAAGTAGAGGGAGCTTTTGTTCCCACCGAAATGTGTTTCCCTAACACAGACTTCAAATCCAAGGAGCGTGGGAAGTTGGCATTGCAAATTCATGCAAGTCGGGGACATTTTTGTTCTGACTAAAATATGTTTACTCAACACAGGCTTCAGAACCAAGGTGTCTAGGGAAATTGGGATTGTAAATTCATGCAGGTCGGGAGTATTTTTGTTCCGACTGAAATCTGTTTACCTATAAAGACTTCTAAACCAAGGTGTCTGGAGTAATCGGCATTGCAAATACATGCAAACTGCGAGTACTTTTGTACTCGCTTGCTATTGTGCAGACTAGAGTGCGTTTCCAGAATTCTGGAATATTTTCCGCAAGCCATTTCTGCGTTTTTTAGCAATAGCTGCTCTTTTCGACACGTTTACGTGTTGAATTATATCGTTTACACTCATTCCGACGCGAAGAAAATAGACTACAGAACAATGAATATTCTCTTGTTTCGCCATATTTCTTTCGATGACAGCTGTTATTTGTTTACGGATACCTAGAAACATTGCATATCCATTGCTGCCAAATTTGTTATAATCGTACTACACAGGACTGATATACAACTACAGCGCGGACTCGATTATATACAGTCTCTGACCCCTTTTCACTGTATATAATCGAGTTATACATTTTTTTTCTTATTCATTTTTAATGCATGTATTATTCGTTTTTTGAATAAAAAAGAAGAATTTGATTCTTGATTCATCCCCTTAAAGTCAGAAAACACCTTTCTCACATGAAAAAAATTAATTTGGTAGACGATCATATTTGATGAAAAAAATCCTTCTACGCATATGTTCGAATTTCGACATAACAGAGTTATAGGCCTTGTTTCAAACGTTGTTACCTCAAACGGGCTCTACATTAAAAAGTACGCTACGGAAGACAATTCTGTTTCTTTCACTTGAAAGATAAGAAAATTTAGTACAGAATATAGTAGTGGAACATTTAAATTAGTGGGTTCTTATAACATTTTGGAAGTGAGAAACTTAAAAGTTGATAATATTTAATGTGTTATTATTAATTTTATCCTAAAAATTGATATTAAACTTGATTATTTCTATCAATTAAATTGACGTTCTCTAACCACTCTACAACTTGTTTTTAGGCACCCAACTTCTATACTTCTTAATTTGGCTGCAATATCGATAACAAACAATTCCAATTAAAATCATCAAAAATCACGATTTTTACCCCACTGTACATGTAATAGCCACTTAAATTTCGCCTTAACGTTGAAAGGTTACATTTTTGCTTGAAATAAGTCATATTGAAATAAAAAAAAAAAGAAAAAAAATCAAACTGTATAGAATCGAGTCCATAATTATATATAATCGAATCACATATTATCAAGTCTGTATATAATCGAGTCCGACCTGTATTTGAATTTCAGTGCAAAATTACTGCATGCACCCTGTATATTAGTATATTGATTTTTCGGGTGAAAAGTTCGCTGAAAGCATTGGCTCCCTTATTTCCTCATTTTTGTGGTCTGTTTTCTTTGTCATTTGCAATTAAAATCACTGTTGGAGAATCGCGCGGACCCTTTATTTTTAATTTTAGGTTATGATTTCTATGCTCATGATTTTCTTTGGCGGCCATCTTAGCAATCCCTTGGTCTGACCCCCCTTTCGTCGAAAACTCTGAAGTGAGTGTGAAAACTGTCACTGTTGATAGAAAACGAGAGAGTCGAATTGTTCATTATTCTTCTTCCTGAATGGCACTAACGTTCCCAGTGGAACATTTGCCTTCCCAACGTAGGTATTATTCGCGTCATTTTTATTAGTAATACTTTGTTAATATTTCTATGCCGGATAACACGTATTCTGAAGTGGCAAGCTCTAGAAAACGCGTGACCACAGTGCAAGTCGGGAGAAATTTCTTTGATGAAAAATCCCCCTGCCAGAATGGGAATCGAACCCAAATCCCCGGTATGATAATGTGGGACCGATAAAATCCGTATTGTAAAATTCGATTGAGTCCGAATTACCCGACCGAAACGCAAAATTGCTTTTGGCAATCCGTTCGATGAAAATCCAATCGAGTTGTGCAAATGTGGCAACAATACCACCCAATTGAACATAGACGACATTGAGCTTCATGATCCATTTTTGTGAAGCAAAAATGGTGATGGATTTTCGGGTGAAATAATCACATTTTTTGAACAAAAATTCTTATATAATTTATATTATGAATTAGGATTAGCCTTATTGTATCAAATTTTCTTGAATAGCACTAACGTTCCTAGAGGAACATCGCCGTCTCAACGTAGTATTACTTGCGTCATTTTTATTTGTACTTATAGTTGAGATATTTATGCCAAATAACACGCCTTGAATGCATTCTGAGTGGCAAGCTCTAGAATACGCGTGACCACAGAGCAAGTCGGAGGAAATTTGTTTAACAAAAAATTCCCCCGACCAGGAAGGGAATCGAACCTGAACCCCCGCCATGTTAGTTGTGACGCTAACCACTTGGCCACGGGATCACTGCTATCGTATCAAAAATGTGTTCTATTTAACCCTTTGCGGTCGTATTAATTTTCCTTGAAAGAGATCCTCTTATCTTTCCATGCTAATAATATTTTGTTTATACTGAGTACCGTTATCAATTTTTCATAGAAACTTCGAATCAATTCGTGAACAGCTTCACTAGACATCTTTGTATCTTTGGAAACTCATATTTTCAAAAATTTAAAAGCAGTTCCTTACAGTTCAATATACTGGTTTTCGAAATAACTGGTCAAATGTTTTATAAAAATGTGTTTTTGCATGTTTGGACAATTTGCTACCAATGAGTAATATATCAGTTCAGACCAGTTAACCTTCAGTGAGTCGCTTAATAACGTCGACTGAGATTCGTCTGAACTCTGTGAAACCAAACAAATTCTGATCCGCAATACCATTGCACAATGGTCCAGGAGATGCATTTATGTAGAAATTAGCATTTAGAGCTCGACGGTTATTCTCTAGACAAAAACTGTCTTCTACAAAGTTGTTACATATGATAGAGCGCTCATTTTTATGTTATCAAAAATAGGGTGACCAAAATTGTCGACGAAATAAAAAATATAACTTTCTTATCTTTATAGATAGAGGTAAACATAGTTCAACAATGTTGTAGTCCCAGTTATTTTAGCCGTATGTGTTCGAACAAAGTTTTTTTTATCTCTTGAAATAACCAATATACCGCATTTTTTCTATGTTGCGTTAGGGTCACCATGAAAAAAAACGGTTTTTATACTCTAACTTTTAAATTTCAAATTCTACCTACAAACTGTCGTCAAAAGATTTTTAGAACATACTAAAACGAACATTTTGCGATGCAGAGCTTGTCAATATCTCAACTTTACTCAAAGTTATTGATATTTCTTCCCAAAAAATACGCTCTCTTCGATTACTTGCCATTCTTTCTGGGGCAGACATGAAAAATGTTTGTTCACGGAATTTGAAAGAACAAATTCCACTCAATATAATATGTGATTTTCGAAGATATGTTATGTTTTGTATTTGAGTAAATTAAAATTGAAATCATGAGTTGATGGACAATGGAATAAATGTGAAAATAGACTCAGCACAAATCCCGGTACGTTGGCCAGCTGCTCTCGAAGAAGAACCAACGACCGTCGACAAACATGGAAATTACGATGCGACGAGTTGTGGATCATTTTGAAACGGGATAAATTTGGAATGAAGATGATATATGATTTCAAAATAGTTCCAATATGACCATGAGTCGTTTGGTATCGCGAACCGGGGATGAAGCAGAACCTTAATCACCCAATTCGCGAATATGAAGCAGCCGAAGTTTACTATTTTTAAAATGGGGGAACGCGATGGTTAACTCGTCGATACGTGAAATGGTTTGTCAAATCCTGAGCTGTAGAGCCGGGTGAATTAGTAATGGTCACGGAACCAGTGAAGTGAAATCCTATCGAAGTGATTTGGAGCCATTAATAGAAAAAACACGCGTAAAGAACTTTTTATTGAAGTGTATTGAAGTGTATAATTTTTTATTGATGTCTATATATTATAGAAGTAGTACAGTATCGATGAAACGAGTTTGGTCGAATCAAAATGCATGTAGTTTGGTATAAATGTTTATCTTGATCTGTTTATTCTTGTTATTTTTTTTAGTAGATCAATCAATATTCTACAATGAAAAATATTCATATAAGTTAACGAGTCTCACAACTTGTACTCGACTTCTCGGATTGAGAGTTTGGGGTTCTGCTTGAAAGTGTTGACCTCTTTTCTCGCCGTTTCAGACTTCCTGGTAGCCGATAAACATTCACCGATCACTTAAATCACAATGTCAGAATGTGGGATTTTTGCGTTCCGCGGGCAGAGTTTTTAAGCGATGCGCCTTTTGATGGGACGTCATTTTTCGAACTGAAGTGCAAACGTGAGAACTAAAATTGAGAACTCACGCTACTCACACACACAAATAAAATTGATGGGTGATATTTGAATTCACACCCAAAAAAAGTACCCAGAGAAACTTTCGCCAACTCAACGTAGCGTTGCGTCATTTTTATTAGAACTTAGTTGAGATTTATTATGCCAAAAAACATACATGTCTTGAATGTCGATGGCAAACGTTCAATGTCTAAAAAACTGATCATCTAATTCAACCGCTCAATCCAATGTGGCATATTCCCTGAAATATGGAAGAATTTATTAATTTTTTCAGTTTTCAAGAATAGTTGTAAAAGGATGTTGAAATCTACAGAGGGATTGCTTGCTTATGTGCGACTTCAAAATTATTTGAAATAATTGTACCAGATTGTATTTCTCATGCCTGTAAAAGCTACATAGTCCAAGAGCAACATGGTTTTAACCTAAATCGATTCACATCCACGAACTTGGCCATTTAAACAACTTTGATTATCCGGGCTCTAAAGCCACGCCAACAAAACGATGCGATATATACGGATTTTTCGGCAGCCTCCGATGCCATCAATCACCAGATAAGAATCGCCAAACTCTAATGTTATGGCTTCAACGGCTCCTTTATGTGTTGGCTGCAATCATATCTGACAGACCGGAAAATGTCGGTAAAAATTGGTGACATCATCTCTAAGCCCTTTCGGGTTACGTCAGGAGTTACTCAAGGAAGTCATCTCGGTCCATATATTTTCTTGCTATACCTCAACGGGATCAATTTCTCTCTTGAGTGCCATGAATTATCGTATGCGGATGACCCCAAACTGTACCATCAGAATGAATGCGAAGCTGATGCTGAGTTCCTTCAGAAACAAATGAATACCTTTGATGCGTGGTACGACTTGGACAAGCTGATTTTGAGCCCAAACAAGCGCTCGATAATACCCTTCTCTCGTAAACGTTCAACTGTTTATTTATTCATAAGCTTAAAGGCATAACGTGTTAACTGCATTAAGGACTTAGGAATCATACTCGACTCAAGGCTTACGTTTCTCTTAGATCCCCGGCCACGATGCGATCGTTCCCGAGTTCAAGCAGCTGAGCAAACCCAAGCCTAACTCGAACTGATACTTCAGGCCCATTACTTATCTCTAGGCATGTCAAGAAAATTTCCAACCCGGAAAAATCCTTGACGATCAGGAACTAAACCCAATACCTATGTCAGCATAAGCCTTGAATTTACAAAGGAATTCCCGCTTTACTAGATACCCGACAACATTCTGCAAATTAGATCGAGACTAGACAGCTGAGCAAACCTAAGCCTAATTCCAGCCAATATTTCAGGCCCTACATTCAACTTGGAGTATAAACGTATCAACCAGAATCTGCAATGAGATCTGCCACAACACAGAAAAATCTCGATAGAATTATCTGTTGAGAAGATGAATTTACGAGTATTCCGGTTGAGCTATCCCTAGATTCCCTATGGTTTGACACATTATACCCCTTGGAATGCTTTTTTTTTTTGCGAAAAACTACTTTTGCTTATGTTCGATCTAAAGTATTTTCATGTCTGTCACCGCACTTGGGATCAAACTATTGCAGACTTCACAATTATTTTATTTTTTTAATTAATCGAAAAACTAAAATTAAATAAAAACAAAATCAGTCAATACCATCATCATCAAAGCCTTGAAATAAAACAAATAAAACTTAAAAAAATACACAAACACAGAAGACAATGATTCACAATATGAAATCAAGATCATGGTACTCTTACAAAAGCTTGAGCTGAATGAGTTCTCTTGATGATAATTATTATGAAGAAATTTATAAGAAACGGAAATAATTTCAACATTTCTCGTTGTCGATTACTTCCTCTGGGGGTACGCTAAGGACCGTTGCTATGTTAATAAGCCACAAAATTTGGAGGAACTTAAAGAAGAAATAACACGGATTTTCAACAGCATCGAAGTCGTAATGTTAGAGGTGAATGCAGAATTTTGTTCGCCGTTTAAAAATCGTTATCGAAAAAAGGGGTGTTTACATCGAAAATGTCCTAAAATAAGCTTTATTTTCGTTTTAAAAAAAAATCGGTTCACTTTCGTAGAAGTTATTAAAATTTATTGCGTGAGCGTTAATTCTGAAAACCCCTGTATAAGAAATTAATTTTAAAATATTTGCTTCTGTTGTCGAATTTTTAATGAAGACAATCCTTGCAGTTTTAGTACATGAACAATATTTTCGAATCTCCTCCCTGGTGACAAATAATCATGCATAGGACTTTTCAGACGTTCCTTTCAAGGTGTGCGGATTAGAAATTGTAAACCATAAGTTACTCGTAACGACGAATCATTGATTCGAACACTCACCCTCGTTTGAACAGACACAATAAATTAAAAATGTTATATAACAAATGAACAATACCAATAATTTGTTGTTTCTCATCAAGTCGTTTCGATGAAGATGCACAAAGCATGAAATAATTGCATAATTTGTGTACTTCCGCCAATCTTGCTATTCTATCGACCACAGCCAACAGCAGAGAGCAGCATGGAATAGAAAGTGGCACAGAGTGTGGGGGTGAGACAGTATTTTTTGTATTGAATTGGAAAAAATGGCACTCTTGCTAGCCGGATGGCCGTAATTGAAAATCCTCGTCCAAAAATCCGGTAGCGATTCTCTCATACCCGGCACCTACCCTACATTTGCACCAAGCGCGCTATAGGTACCTTATACATCTGTAAGCAAGAAGCCGGTTCAACAGAGTCTTGAACCAATAGATGCTTGTTTATTTTTGGTGCTCGAGTATTACGTTCCACCAAGTACGGGATCCCAATGCAAGTGAATGGGGGCGGTTCGGCGAATAAGAAAAGAGTGGTGCGTTCCTTCCGTTTTGTTACGTTTTTTTCGTCGAGGGATTTAATCTGGCTCTTAATCTAAAGTGAACGGTTGATTATGTCGTTATGAGCTGTTAATCGACAGCTTTCGAGCGAATACTAATCATTCCGAGGATTATTAGAGTTACGGAGGGAGAGCTGGACGGAAGGACAGGGGTTAATGGATTTCATGTTTTATGTGGGCATAGGCGTGGACGGCTCGATAGACCAGAAAAAACGAATATTTCATTCGGATGTATTTTATACGGCAAATCTATTCGATATGTTGCTTTATGTGACAGTTACCATTGGGAGGTACGGAACGTTATGGTTTTAAGCTTGAGTGAGATAACGTTACTATCAATCATGGTATACTTTTATGGATATCATGATGCGAAATATTCGTAACTTTTTTCGATGCTTCCATTATGTTCATTTGATAACTCTACCTAAGCTTCAGATTTTTCCATTATGCTACAAAGCCACTCCACTTTATTCCTGTTTATTTATTCAATCGCACAAGATCCATCACTTTGCACTATTTTTCCATACGAATGCACTTTACCATCTGGGCTAATTCATCCAAATTTCGTCCCCTCTTAGTACTGTGTGTTATTTTGCGGGAACTCAGCCAGAAGTTCGTTCCAGCAAATCATTTATCGCTTCAGTTGGCTTTACGCTTTCGGGAAGCATGGAAAAACGGCACGTGGTTTGATTTCTCTTCCCCCTTCGCGGCCCGAACAGTAAACAACAGCATTCAATTAGTCTAAAAGCAACTTAATTTCCTGTCGAACTAACTGCTCCAGAATCTAATGGGTTTAGAGAAATCAAGATCCGGGTGTAGATAATTCTGTTGACACGCTTACACACAATTGGTCGCACGTGTCTCCCTCGCTGCCGGACTCGATTCGTCATTGTTTCCAAAACAAATCAATCGCCCCGATCTATGTATAGTCTCGCAGGGAGAGGGATTCGGTTGATAGCGAAGGCGGCCGATACGATTAACAAGGATGCCAAGATGTGTCCGTAGGGCATTTGGTCGAAGGAAGTAGAGCTGTAGGGATAAATGGAATCGATGGAATCATTTATATCAATTTTGAACATCAGGGGGTGAGAACTAGCGCTGGCGAGGATTTACGATTCATTTTTCTTATCGAAGATATATTTATGTCACAGTTACGATGCAACTTGATAACGATGAAAAACGATTTCGAGATCGAACCGAGATGGGAGAGGATTGTGAAAACATTTGGCAGGGTTTAGTGGGATTTGGAATGTTCCAATCTTGCACAAGTCTGATAATTCGCGGCATGTCAATGAGAGAATGTTTCAAGATGTAATTTAATATAATCAAGATTTAATGTAATAAAACAGCTGATTTGAGACTATTCTTGCTTTTAGCTAGAAACACAACTTCAAATAATGAATACAAAAATCTAAAAATCTCACAGAGAATGTAGACTCAATAGTTTCTGTACATCTCAACCAATATCTAAAAAGCACAACAATTCTGAATTGTTTTGGAATTACCGCTAAAATTCAGTTTTTGAAAAAAATGACCCTCGAAACGTCAACGGCTTAATAACACCGACAATTTATTCAGGATCTCAACATTGGTAAGAAAAAAAGAAGAAATTATAACAAAGAGATGATTTCAGTATTTCGTTTACCCATGACTGGAAGTTCCTCAGTTGCAATGTCGTTCTTTTTTCAAATCATAGAATGATTTATTTTCAAATCAATGTGAGGTCTGGTCCATCCATAATCCGGAATTCAGAAATCAGTGTTATCCCGGAATTGATTTGATGTAAGAGAAAAAATGTTGAGTATTCAAAATGAAGGTATTTTAATGAACTTTCGCAAGAAACTATTGAAAAGTTATTCCGACGGGCTTCGGTTGGGATCGTGGACTTTCTTGGGAGCCTTGGAAATTCACTTGGGAATCGCGGACAGCTGGGCAAACTCAGTGCCCGCATTTTCTTTCAATATTTGGCCATCTGTACGTAATCTCCAGCCACTTTCCTGTCACCTTAAACTTCTCCTGACAATTGAACTATGTCAGTAGCAGGGATGGTAAAAAATCACATTCAACGATCAATGAATAAGTATATCCCTCTAGTCGGATGTTTTTAAATTACCCCCAGCAGGCGAGGCTCTTTTATTCTTCATATGTACACAGAGAGAATACTTGGAACGGTGAGCTACCAAGATCTCAAAAAAGCAATATGAGAGCGGAATCCCAACTGCTTGCACTCTCGAAGCATTACTTCTACTACTCAGGTTTTATCGTGAGTGCAAGCCACAAACGATTAATCCCATTCCATAGAGCGGATGATGAGTTCTTGATCGGAAAGTGTAACAAGAGACGATCAACTGAAATCTTACGACACTCATCGAGGGATTTTTAATTCTCTATTGCACTATCCGCAGTGAGTGGCTGACTCAGTCTCGTGTCGATTTTATTTTGCTGTCGTCTCCCGCCCGATAAACAGCAGACGGGTAATGGATGCAATTGATTAATTTTATTACCAGCAGATTTGGGCGAATCTCATCCCGCCCAAAATCGTTTTTAGATTCCAATAATTCTGAACATTCACATTTCTCTCCAAATAATTTTTCCAACAGTAATTCAATTAGTGACTTCACGAAACACCTTTCGAATTCGATTGAATTTCAGACCCTTTTTTATTTTGTAGATAAAACGGATCACATATTTGATTAATTCAATTCTGTGTGGTTACGTTCTTCGTTGCGAAATAATTTTATGAAATAGTATGGACGTATGATATTCATGTATCGTGGACTTCCGACATATGTGGCAGTAGATTTGTCGAACGACTAATGTTTTTTTATATCCCTTCAAACTTGTTGCATCTCTCAAGTGTACATACTGCTTTGACCGCAGATTTGCATGGTAGAATCTGGTTAATTTCAGATATTCAGTCTTCATATTGTCGAATGAATACTGTTGGAACAATAAGTATCGCAGCAAATGATTATCAACATCCTACCTTATCATCAAACGGTATGCGAATAATTTCAGTGAACTGACGGCATTGGAATATATGCTTTGTGAGGACCACACAATTATTATCAGAGCGAATAAACGTCCGACTGGAAGTCATGAACATCAATTCAATGTGCCCAAGATAAATTTATCCTTTGAAGGTCATTAACCTTTCTAAAGATGATCAGATGGAATATATTCCAATGTCGTATGGAATAACCTGTCCAACACCTTATGATCGTTATATTGTTTTTGCTATTATTCTGATGTTTCATAACACGGCACTCTATTGATTATTCGCCGAAAATGAATAAAAAATATCCTTGAAGTTAGCCTACGGTTTTAGTAGCAGTGCAATATGGTGAGCCAGTCTCAGGATAAGAAAACATTTAAAAATAAATGAAATGAATGAAATAAATGAATGAATCAATAGTAAAACAAAACGTCAAAAAATTTCTCAGCTTTGTGATAGCAGATAATCATTATCCATTTGAATTGTATGAGTTTTCCATTCCCCCACAAACTGTGGATAGTCTATCTGCATACAAATTATGTAGAGTGCCACAATCCAAAAATTATGAGCAAATATTTACGTGCTTAAACAAAAAAACACATGTTGACATATTTGCGCTAATTTATGTTTTTTTATTAATTCAAGGTAATCAAGGTATTTTCTAGACACCAGTTTACTCGGCCCCGAAAAAAGTGGTCTGTATTTGGGCAGGCGGAAAATATATCTCGCAAGACCACGTGTTCGATGTCGTAAAAGCCTTGGCCAATAACGCATTTACATTAACTCATAAAATTAGTGAGTTGAGAGGGATTATTGTTTGTAGTCTCTTGATTAATTTAAACACCATCTGAGAAATCCTCCGTGAAACATGAAACATTAAAGTTGTCCTATTTGCTGTAGCGCATTTTTTTTATTTTACCAAGTTTCATCGAAGTAAACGCGCTCGGAAAGGAAAATTGAACGCCCGGATGAGAGAGCGAGAATCGTACGTCATAGAGACACTCATTCCCATGGAGCAAATTCTTGTTAGGAGTTGAAAGCAAAACGAGGAAGGAGAGTAACTCAATTATTCGAACTAGTTTCAGTCTAGCAATGCTTTGGTCAACTCAGAGTTACCAAGAGAAAATCATTTGGTTATGATGGGTGAGGATTAATAGTTAGTCGCAGTTTGCACAGATTACGATCTGTGCAGTTTGCGATTAATCGTAAATCACATCATGCTCCCTTGTTTTCCATCCTTGGTCAGTAGAGTGGATTAATATTCTTTTCGATTAATTCAAACCCGTTGTCAAATTTATCAGCGAAATCACATTGACAAGGATATTATCTAGTTCTGTTGAAAAATAAAACTTCAGCCCGGCAAGCTGCCCAAATTTTATCTTTACATATGTTTCATCGGTAAGCATCCTTATAACTACTCCAAAACCTGCTCGTGCAATTTCCGAGCGTGTATACTCACGGTACTTTCACTAAAGCTGCTTTCAAAACATTACTTGAAGGACGCTACAGCTCCGTAAATACCGATTTTTTTTTAGTATTCCATATAAATTTAATTTGAGAATTCGGATTATTTTAATAATTAGAGCTATAATTTTATCCATTGATATAAATAAGTAACAACAAACGAGTAAACTCGCAGGTACGGAATATTAACGAATACTGAAGATATGTTAAGTTTTGAAAATAATAATTGAAAACCTAAAAAAAACTCAGCTTTCAAGAAAAAATATAAAAAACATAGCTAGAAGGTCCAAAACCATGTAAACAATTAAAATCAAATACAAACGAAATGTACGAAATCAAAAACCTTTTTTTTTTTTTTTGGAAGTGTAATATTTTTTCAAAAAAGACTAGCTAATTGCCTAGTCTGGATAGAAGTATCGGTCAAGCTGTTCAAAAGATATAATTTAAAAAAAATGTTTTTTTTTGGAAAAAGGGACCAATATTTTTTCGGACCAATCAAAAATGGAAATGGGCACCCTAATAAAAAAAGAAAAACGGGTCTAAAATTTTGCGAGAAGTAAAAAATAAAATCTGTGAATTATCTAAATGAATTGTCTGAATATGGCGAAAAAATTGAAAAATGGTTTATGTATCAATCCTATTCTAAAACCATGCAAATAAAAATCACGTACATTTAAAAACAGTAGTTTAATTCAAAAAGTTCATAAATTTCGGAATTCAAAAAAAAAATGTACCCTGTAATGCTCTGAAAATTCTGAAAAAATGACAAAAAACATAAAACACCTATGAACACAGTTGAATCAACTAGATCTAATTAGATTCAGTACAGCACTCAAAATTGAAAAAGAAATAAAAATTTCGAAATACCAAAAGAATTATGATACTCTTGAAATTCTGAAAAAGTCACAAACAAAAAGTTGCAAATAAAATTTCTTGTGCTTAAAAGTTGAAAATGAGGCGTCTGATAGATTCATCCACCCATTTTTTTGTTTCTGAGAGACTTTAAACTTTGCAGTTCAATCACCTGAAGTCTGAGCAGAGATGCCAACCGAATTTTTGAAAAAGCTGAAAAAATGACAAAAAAAAAACGGAGAAAGCTCAAAAAATGTAAAAAAAAACTGTAAAAAAGCTGGAAGAATTGATTTTTAATTTTATTTATATTAGCAATACAAATTAGGTATACAGCGACAGTGTCAGTATGTAGCATTGGTTCTTACGTATCAATGAAATTTATTCTGAGGCCAATGTTGGGTCGCCTCTGTTCCTCTTTCTCGTTAGATGGGGACTGGGGCCCTATTTACATTAACATCAGAATAAATTTTGATGCGAAAAAACAAATTCCGAAAAAATGGCGTTAATACGTAAGTATCCTAGCATTTTTAATTCTCCTCAAACATTTTAACATTATACTTTTGTCTTACATTTTCGAAGCTAGAGTTCCTGTTCTATTTCATAGTTTTGTTTTGTTCAATTTGTATTCTGAAAACAACGTTCAACGGTTACTGAAGAATGCGACAGGATTAGAAATATAGGAATATTTTTTCTCAATTTGGAGAAAGCTAAATTATTGTCATTCCTTTCTAGTGACAACATTTTACCCCAAAATAAAGGAGCATCCTTGCGCTCGATCACAGCAGGGATTCTTGAATTATTTCGAGCAAGACACCACTTTTCCAGAATGAAGTATCCAAATGTTATTGAAAAGTCTATCTATATTTTTTTTCTTATTCATGCAAATTATTTAGCAATTTAAAAAAGTTTGCAGTTGGTTAAGTGAGTAAACTTAATATAATTTTCTCATCAAAATTCAACAAAGCAAATATACATAACATTCAGTAAATATCAAGTGTGGTTTATAATTATTAATACGTATGACTGAAGAAGATAATTTTTGAAAAAAAAACATTAAAATCGCAAGTTAAGGATAAACAAATATGAAATTCAGTATGATGGATGAACCTGGTGACTTTCTACCAATTTAATTTAATCTTTTGAACTGAATTAGTAGATGAGTTTATAATCATTCTATCACCAACGAATTTGATAACGCAAATGAACTTGCAACCTAAGTGTAAACTTGTTATACAGCAAAATATCATGAGCATATTTGGACTTGAATTTGATCATGACTTCCTTCGTGTTAAATCGCGGATATGTGTCAAATACAGAGCAATTCAAAATTATAGATACCATCTGGTGGGAGATTGAAATCAGGACACCTGTCAAAGCTACGATTATGACCAACCCTTTTTCATTATTTGAGATATAGATGAAAAAAAACACGTTGGGTGTGATTTATACTTCAAGAGACCCAACTACTCAAATTCATTTATATAACATATTTCTCGGACAACGCATGTGATAAACATACTCAGGAGATGATAATACAGGAGTTTTTTTCCTGGTTTCCAGGTCATCAGACATCATGTGAAATAGTTTCGAAGCACAATCCATTGATGTCAAGCTGTTTAAAGTGCATCACAGTTTAAAACGTGAAGCTCCTTCTGCAGCCCAAATCTTCTGAGCGACTGGATTTGATTTCTGCACCAGTGAAAACAGATAGAAAATCTTGTAGAAGATACAACAGATACATAATTTTTCAGATCACACTGAATATCAGTAAGTAATCGAAAGAATTTGGTAATTTATTTATTTTTTTAATATCGTAAACGATCGTAAGAAGGACAGGGGGAAATCATTACACGATAAACGCGAGCTGAGTGTACGATCCTAAAATAACAACCTATCGGGAGCGGGTGCAATAAAACAATGAAAGGAAGGAGGCCAAAACGATCGCACACATTTAGATTTAGGATAGAAGAAAATTGTATAAAAACCAAGGGTTCTCTGAATAAAGCAAGTAGTATTTGGAATCGTGTCGTACGATCTAAGTCCGAAACTCTTATTGAATCGACTGACGAGAGTTCTTCAGATTCAAGTTTTCCAACGTCCGCAGCACTAGTTGCATAATTTGCGCTCGGAGTTCGTGAAGATCTTGTACTCGTTGATTCTCCCGCTCAGTTGAAATTCAATAGGTTGATAAGCTCCCGTTCGTTGCTCGTTCCGTACGGAATTAGTGCGAAGGCAGTCAGTTTATTTTGTTGAAAGGAATAACACTGGTTAGCTTCCGTTCGTGGCTCGTTCTGTAGGGAATTAGTACGAAGGCAGTCAATTCAGTTTGTTCCAGGAACAAGGGTAATTCACTCGACACATTTTCTTACTTCAGCCCTGTAAAGCGCCAATCCAGATTCGCAAGGTTGATTCCTGCGCATCAATCGAGTTTGCCTATTGGGCATCTTTTACATTTTGGTGGCTCCAGAGAGGAGGAGCCTTTCAATATCAATAAAAGAGAGGCAAATTAGTGAGAAAACAACATAGTGCACCTGCTCGCTAGATATTTATAGATATAGATAGAGAAAGACGATGATCGTCACAAAGGCCCTCGTTGTGGATGGAGCGAAGTAGAATTCTCACGAGTGGAAGAAAAAAAAATTATTTTGAGGAGTAAAAAACATGAAAATGCCGAAAAAAATAAAAAGCTGGCTAAAACTGTGAAAATTAAAAATTTGGTTATTTTTTGACTTTGTCTGTTTCGCTGGCAATATACAGGAAAACTCTGGAACTCTGAGTGTGAGACTCTCAAACTGAGAGAGAAAATTCGTCACTAACGGCCAGATTTGTGGAAGGTTAACACTTGTATTTTGCATCACGATAATGCACCAAGTTATCGATCGATCATTGTGAACGATTTTTTGACCGAAAATGGCACGAATGTAATTGAACAAGCACCATACTCTCCAGATATGGCCCAGTGTGACTTTTCCCATCCTCGAAACTCAAATACTGCCACTCCGTGGGTCCCGTTTAGAAAGCATTGAAGACATACAAACGAATTCGCTGCCTAAACTGAAGGCAATTCCTCAATACAGCGAAAGAAAGTGTTCCGATGGCTGGATTGTTCATCGGAAAAAGTGTATTGCTCCAGAAGGGACATATTTTGCAGGCGATAATATCAACTTAGATAATAAATAAATCATTTTCATTGAAAACACATATTTCCGATATATATATTCGACAGAATGTCCCAGATATTACATTATAGCTAAAATTATAAGCAAATTTGGGGCCATCAAAACAGGATGCTCCCTACAACTATATTGTTAAATACATATTAGACTTTCCCCATTATTGTCTCGGTTAGCTGGCTTTAGTGATCAATATCTTGCGTAATATCGATCATACAATTTCAAGTTTAGGCTCGTTGTACAGGTGAGATTTGACACTAATAAAAATCTTTTGCTGTTTTTTGTTAATTCGAATAATGAAGGTCAACAAAGAGAAACTTCGGTACATTTTACACTTTTTCTTTTATAAAGGCAAAAATACAAGCCAGGCCGCAGAAGTTGTGAATGGAATTTATAGTGCCGATATGGCAACAGTGAAATACGTGCATTTTAATTTATTTTTATTTTTTTTAGGCAGACTTATCTCACTTCTTAACTAGGCGAACCTAGCCAGAATTTTCACATGCCCCCGGGCTTCTGAATGCCAAAGGGGGACTAGGCTCTGCGGAATGCACGTATCTGCATGCTCGTGCTGTTTCAGTCCTGACCGAGAAATTGTCGGACAATCGCGCAGGTGCTAAGGATGACCGACTTTTGGATGCCGGCCAATTCCTTCTCCATATTCAACACCTTTAGCGCTGCCAGAAGTGTCTTCGGGACAATTCCAGTTCCAGAGAGAACGACTGGAACAATTCTTGGGACCTCCCTTAGCCCCCACAGTTCCTTGAGCTCCACGGCCAATGGTCGGTACTTGCAGATTTTGCGACCGTGGGTCTCCTCCAGATTCTGGTTCAGTGGAATAGCGACATCGATGATGGTGACTTTGCGGTCGCTCTTGTCGTAAACCATTATATCTGGCCGGTTGTGGTGGATCGAGAGGTCGGTCAGAACAGTGCGATCCCAGTACAGCTTGAAACGGTCATTTTCCAGGACAGGTGCAGGCAGGTACCGGTAGTTTGGTACGTTGTCTTCCAGTAGAGCACATTGGAGCGCCAGTTGTCGATGAACAATACGGGCCACGTTGTTGTGGCGCTCGGTGTAGGCTGCGTTGGCCAAAACGGGACAGTCTCCCATAATGTGCTCTATGTTTTCACCTGGTTGATGGCACATCCGGCAAATGTCATCAACGTCTTGATGCCAGACGTACCGCCTGCAGTTTCTCGTCGGCATTATCCTGTCCTGGATGTCTATCATGTCGGCTTCTACTACTGAAGAGAGTTCACCACGCGTTAGCCACAGATTAGATGCGGCCTTGTCGACGTGTGGCCGGTCCAGTTGATGGGGGTGGGCACCATGCACTGCCTTCTGCTTCCAAGCTGCAATCTTCTCCTCCACTGTCTGCAGATTGCAGTTTAGTTGGTACTCCGCTTGCGCCAAGTGCAGAGCGCTGTATCCTCTGTCAGCGGCGCAGACAGCCCGGTATAGCGCGTTTTGGTTGGCGCGTTCTGCGAAGTACTCGCGCAGTTGTCGTACCTGGGCAACACACAGTGCAGAAATGTCGACGATTCCAAGGCCCCCTCTCTTTGCGTGGTAGTGAAACTCTCTCCAGTGCCGATTGAGGATGGTGCATTCCGGCCTCTTTGAATGCTTTCCTCATCCTCCTCTCAAGGTCCTCTAGGTCAGTTTTGCTCCATTTGACTACACCAAAACTGAAGGTCAGCAGGAGAACCGCGAATGTGTTGATCGCGCGTACCTTGTTCCCCGCGTTGAGGAAAGTCCTTAGGACACAGTTCACTCGACTCAAGAACTTGTCTCGCAGCTCCGTCTTGATGTCGGAGTGGCGAATCCCGGTGAGCTGTCGGAATCCAAGATATTTATAGGATTCGCCACGAACCATGTCTCTTATGAACTCGCCGTCATAGACCTCGTAACCTCCGGATTCGGTAAGCTGCCCTTTCAGCAGATGGACACAGCGGCACTTGTCGAGGCCGAACTCCATGCAGATGTCCCTGCTTATGTCTTCGACAACCCGGATAGCTACACCTTGACGCTGACGTGAATCAGCGTAGACCTTGAGATCGTTCATGTAAAAGGTATGAGTCACTTCTTCGTGGGTGCCGTCACCATACCTTATTTTATAGCCATGACCGTTTCTATTGAGCGTCCTACTGAGGGGGTTCAGTGCCAGACAAAACCAAAGCGGGCTGAAAGAGTCGCCTTGGAATATCCCCCTCTTTATCTGCAGCGTTCTAGACTGCAACACATTTTCCCCATCATTGAGGTGCAGAGACGTACTCCACTGCCTCATCGCATGCTGCAGGAACCTAACGACGACGGGATCAATTTTGTAGAGCTCCAATACCCGGACGAGAAACGAGTGAGGTATGGAGTCATAAGCCTTCCTGTAATCGATATAGGCCATGCTTAGGTTCCGCTGGTTATAAACCGCCTGGCCGACTATGGCTGCGTCGATGATGGCCTGGTCTTTGCAGCCATGCGTATTTTTTCTGCATCCTTTCTGCTCTTCTGCGATGATATGGTGTTGTTCGCAGTGGGCAGAAACTTTGGCGGTTATGATGCTGCTTAATATCTTGTACAGACTCGATAGGCACGTTATCGGCCTGTACTTTGATGGGTTCAATGTGTTGCTGTCTTTCGGGAGGAGGAATGTGACGCCACGGGTGGCGAATTCAGGGAGGTTGTGTGGGTCACGTAGCACCTTGTTGAAGCACTCAGCTATCTTTGGATGTGCAACGGTCAGCTTCTTGTGCCAAAAGTTCTGGACACCATCGGGGCCCGGTGCTGCCCAGTTCCTCAGGTACCGCGAGGCTTCGCGGACATCGTTCTCTCCGACGATGATAGCTGGCATCTCTTCAATTTCACCACAACTCTCCTCCTCCCGTCTTAACCACATTTGCCCGTCGCGATGTTCTACTGGGGTCTCCCAAATACCAGCCCAGAAGTTCGTCACATCGCTAATATCTGGCAAACCTTCGCGGTAGTCGGGCTTCTCGTCGCTAATGTGGTCGTAGAACGCTTTCTCGTTATCTCTGAACATTCGATTTTGTTCCTGGCGCTTTGCAGAGTCAGAGTAACGTTTCAGCCGTTTTGTAAGGACGCTAAATTGCTGTACCAGTGTGTCGAGTTTTTCCGTCAGCTGGTGAGCTCCCAGCTGGCGAAGTTCAGTAGGCCGCACGATCACAGCAACTTGGCGACATAATTTCGCCGATCTGCTGCCTCTTTTGTACGCCATCAGTCTTCCAATTGCGGCGCGCTTGTTTAGGATCCGTTGCTCCAATCTCCTTCGCCATGGAAGCTCACGCCTTTCACGGAGATGTTGGAGCATTCCGCCTCTTGGCCTAATACGGTATCCTAAACTTTTGGCGGTCGCCACAGCAGCACAGTAAACTTTCAGTTGCAGCTCCTCCATGTTCTCAGCATCAACCAAGTGCAGCGGAAGAACGTGCTCGTTCGTGAGCTTTACTGCACTTGTCAGCCTGCGGGAATGCTGCAACTTCGGGATCCTGGGGCGCGACAATGGGTCTGTGTCGCGGAACTGTGAGATCGCCTCGTCGTAGTGGAAGACCAGATCGCGTAGTAGTTGTTGATCTGGCTGTGGGTCTTCCGGCTCAGCGGGTTGTTGTACTGTGGCCTCCACTGGTGCTGATTCGCGTGCCCCACTCGCGAATGAATTGCTCAGCCGTACTGAACTTCGTCTCGACACATCGCTTGCTCTGTTGTTCCTGGAGCTTATTTCTCTCTGCACCTGCTGCTTGATCTCGTCGATTTGCGTTTGGGAGAGCATGTTGTTGCGTACTATCGCTCTACGCCTCGCGTTCATCGCGTTCTGATCAAGCCTCCCGACGAACTCTGGATACGCTTCCTCGAACATTGTTAGTATTCGAGGGCGACCGCTCATGTCCATCTCCAAAGCAGTGCAGATGTAATAGGCGCGGATCACGAATTCATTCATTTCGTGTGTCCACATGATCCGGCGCCTAGTGGTACCCACAAGTGTGGACGACTGTCGTCTGGCAGTCGCAACACGTCTCGTAGGCGCAGCGTTTCTTGGGTGATGTCGATGGCTGCTGTTTCCGTGTGGCGGTAGCTCTTCGGGTTGAACCCGGCTGGTGGCCCGCTCTTGCACATCGCCCTCCAGCCGCTGGCCGCTCGCTCTTACACCCGTTCCAGGACCAGCTCCAGTTCGGGGACCCTCCTCGGGTGATCGCATTCTAATTAATCTTCGTGATCGTAGCTCCATTTTATTGGGTGTATCTCCTTTGCCCGGGAGACAGCGGGTTGGCAAGGCCTCCATGACCCGGGAGGTCTACCCCGGGAGAGATATAGCGCTCTGACTCGCTCGCACCCCCTCACTTAGCCACTTTCGACACCCGTTCTCGGAGCCAAGACCAGGTGTGTGTTTCCAGTTCACGCCCGATCTAAAAATGTCGTCATATGATCTTCGTGGAGGCGTGAGATAGGAACATTTGAGACCAACAGGCAGGCTCCTACCCTATGTTGATCCCCATTTGAGAACCTAACTTTTTTTAACTTTTTTTATTTTTTTTTAATGTATAGATTTTTTTTTTGTAAGTGCAATACACTGAACAAAAAACTATCTGAATTCAGAGATCTACTGTCAACAGTTGGACCGTTTGATGTCAGTGATTGCCCAGAAACGTTCAGAATTGGCCAACAGAAGAGGCGTTGTGTTCCATCAGGACAACACAAGGCTACACAATAGGGGGTCTTCGTAGCCACTTGGTTACGCGTTCGCTTACCAAGCGATCGATCGTGAGTTCAAACTCAGGGCCCTCAATTGTGACCATCTTTGTGTTGTTATAGAATAGCTACGTCCACGCAACCATCATCAGCGATGGAAATCGATCCACGGTGGAACAAAGATCGATTCATCCATACAACTGCTCTGCTCTGCAAGAAACATCGGGCTGCTGTTCTATAAATAGCCCAACAATGATCAATATCAACTGTCTCCGCTGTCCGGTCTGCTGAACAATGGATGAACAGAAAGAATATCCTTACGCCTAAATGGCTACTACTGTGTAATTTATCATTATGTAATGGAACAGAAAACTTAACGCCTACATGGTTACTACTAATTACTGTGTAATTGACAATTTATAGAAACATTAACATATGTACATGTACACGATTAAACCCGGCTCTGTTACAGCTAAATGCTAATGAGCCTAATAAATAAACGGGATAAAAAAAAAAGGCTACACAATTCCAAGAGCTTGATTGGGATGTTTTAATGCATCCACCATAGAGCAATTCCAAATGAAATCGACAAATGACAATACATGGGTATTTTTTAATCGAATGAAAGTTTGTATTCCGTTTGGGTTGGAGGAAATTTGTGTTTTCGACAACAATTGAGAATTTTTTGACTCAAGTGTAACTTTTGAAAAGAGCGTATCGATTTTAGTAAGAGGAATCTTTAATAATTTATATCTTAAAAACTTTGAGTCGTACCGGAATAGTACCTTATAGAGTATTGATGTTAAAACGTGAAAAAAAATGCACAGAGAAAAAAAATAGTACTCTTTTTTTATTCACAAAAAAAAACTTTTGAAAAAATGTTAGTTAATACAAAACGTAGCGGTAATGTTTTTCAACGTAACTCCGTAACGTTTTACCATAATGATGTATTAGGAAAAGTTGCTGGGAATTATAAGCACATTCATAAAATTTCATGAAGATGTATAACATGACAAACATATTAAAAAAGACAATAAATTAGAAATGTTTTTTCAAATATCTCGAGTATGGCTGCATTTAGAAAGAGATTGATAAAGAGCTCTTTAAAAAAATTTCAAAAAATTTAAACAAAAACTAAAATCGAAAAAGACAATAAATTCGAAAAGTTTTTTCAAATATCTCGAGAATGGCTGCATTTAGAAGAAGATTGATAAAGAGTTTTTTTTATATTTTACATCACATCAGAATTCATAATTTGTGATTAAAAATAATTGTTAACATACAAAAAATCAATGTTTCGAAAATTCATAAAAATTGGATGTTCCACAAAAATAGTTTTACCATCTTGTACTCGTTTTTTAATTTTTTTACATGACTTCTATTTTATATGGAAAAATTAAAAAAAATTAAAAAATACATTTATAAATTTAAAAAAAAATTAAATTGAAAAAGACAATAAATTAGAAATGTTTTTTTTTAAATATCTCGAGAATGGCTGCATTTAGAAGGAGATAGATAATGATTTTTTTTTTATTTGAAATCACATCAGGTTTTATAATTTGTGGCTAAAAATGATTGTTAACATTCAAAAATTCGAAGTTTTGAAAATTCATAAAAAATCGATGTTCCTCAAATTTCGTCAAAGATAGTTGATGGTTCTATTATCCGACGTTGTGTTTCTTCAGCTGTGGTGGGACATCTCAGTGTATATTTTTAACGTTTGGACATCAATACTCTATAACTCTTTCTGAGACACTATTTTTATATTTTTATATAGTTTTTGAGATTTGAATTATCAAGTAAGTCAAATTTAGTAAGAGAAACTTAAATCGATACGCATTATTCAAAAATTACACTTCAGTCAAAAAATTTCCCAATTGATGTGGAAAACTCATTTTTTTCTCCAATCCAAACGAAATACAAACTTTCATTCGAATCAAAAAAACTCATGTTTTGTCATTTGTCGATTTCATTTGGAATAGCTCTATAACAAAATACCATTTTGGGCGAGACAAAGTTTGCGAAGTCAGCTAGTTTCCTAAAAAAAATCGATTCTCGAAACAGCTTCAACTATTTTCGACTGATGGTACACAGCATGACATTACTTGTTATAAAATGTAGGTAATTTTGAATTCCCTCAACTGTTTGCCGACCTTTCTTTTCGCTATGTGAATTGCTGGTCATCTGCGAAACATCCTTCACCTTGAAAATTCAATCCCCTATTCAACCCTTTGAAAGCTCAAAAAGAAAACAGCTCCATCGAAAGGATTGTTCTATTAGCGTTCGATTTGTATAAATCCCTGCTCAAAATACCAAATAAACCCGCTCTATACACATTCCCTTTTTTTGTATTCCCCGCAACGTAGATTTGCTTGCACCCAGGTCTCGTCAAAACTGCCAGCTCGTTTCCGCCTCTCGGTGGATCCGGTGGCATCCTCCCAAGCTAACATCACCCGCCACCCGACCCGACGGTTCGTCTTCCGAAATCCGAGTCACACCGCATTTCCGGTCACCCGACCGACCAATCTGTCTGCCAAATTTTTGCTGTTGCTTTGATAAAATATGAATAAATCTCGTTATACACTTGGGTTAAATCAATCAATCGACCCTCACCCGAAAGCCACTTGCCGCCCCAGGATGTGACCACCGACTCATGATCCCTCTGGTTCTCGCCCGAGGTTCACCCTCGTCAAACATCATCACCATCAAAGAGAGCAACACATCTAGCGAGGGAGGCAGCATCAAGCAGCAAATGACCATCGAACATCGGAAGGTTGAACGTTGGCTGGCTCGGTTCGTCCTTCGCTCGTCTAATAGGATGGATGGATGGATGGGGCGGGCGAGATTATGTTGGAAACAAACACACAAGAGAGAGAGAGGGCAAAAATAGCACACACACAAGAAAACGAGGGTGGATCGTTTCGGGCGGGGTATCCGCTGGTTGCTTTTATTTCGTGTGTTTACACATGAATATTCAATAAATTGGAATTCTGTGCTAATGGCGCCGAATGTACATCGGGCTGATACTGTTTGGGGAGGAAACCAATTCAGTCTAGTGGTTATTTTCATTAGATGTATTATGCTCGACGACGTTGATGCATTCGGCTGATTGGGATGATGGCGACGCGTGGGAGGTGCTCTTGGTGAGGGAATCAAGAACTGTTGGAGGGAGTATGTACACAGTGTGGAATTACTCGGAAGAACAGCGGTGGGCTTATTTATACAGATTATTTATCTGGCGATTTATGCGGAGGATGAAAGCGCAAGCACAACTTCGATCGCTTTGTTAAACTTGGGGTTCGGATATATTGAAACATCATGACGATACCCGAGCCAGTGATTTTTTAGCGGTAGGTGGATGCAACATTTCGTTTCCAAGCAGGAAGATGCCAACAGAAAAATGTAAAATCATCTCACAACAGCTTGTATGCTTTTACAAAAAAGCACTAATGATACTCAAACTTTATGACCCAAATCTGGATGGCAGAGACGAATTGAGGATCCTGAAACTCATGCCGAATATTCGATATTTGTCTTTTCAATGATTTTTTTTGAATAACTAAATAGACACCGGAGCTGTTGTTGCGCGTGTACTTTTTTCTAATACACGTGAAAAAATCCACCACCACTCCTTGAAATAAAAAAAATAGTGTGTCCGGACAGTTGGTATTGATTCTGTCCCCTACAAAAACCCTTGGCTGATGTTTCTGAATTGTACCGCGTCGGCAAAATTCTCCAGCCGAAGAAAAACATCTCGAGCGGATGGCGGGTCCATTTCTTGATGAATTATTTGAATATTTCATTCGAATGGGCGAAAATCGATGGATTTATTGTGTGCCCGAAAATGTCGGTGTGCACAGAGGCGACGGATGACGACGATCCCGGAGGTGTACCCGGTACGTGACAGAGTTGGAAATCAATCGCTCAATTGAATTTCTGCCGAAAAACTTGGTCCGCTGCTAGAGAACCATTTCGTCGTCGCCGACACAGAAGTGAGAAATGAGAGTGGGTCGGATGACCGGTTCGTTGTGTGTCGCAAACGCCGGAAACGTCAATCGATATGGGTTAAAATTCGCTTTTCCGGCTGAACGGAGGCATGATTTATGATAGTCCTCAACGTTACTTTTTGCTCCGTCCTTCCATTTACTGCACATTCGCAAGTTCTGTCGAAGAGTTGTTTCCTTCCGCCTGGGATCATTTTGCTTGGATTTGAGTAAGGAACATTCTCTTGGTTTGGACGAAGAAAACTTCATCATGGATTCGCAAGAAAGTAAAGCTTCATTTGCTCTAGAAAAAAATATAATCAGTCAAATATCTCACAGCGGAGGAGAACTACCATTACCATCTAAAATTATACTTTACCATTCTGAATAATGTTAATAAAGGTCTATATATTCTTTCCGTCATTTAACATATCCTATCTCGTAATTTATGTTGTCAAATCTCTTCCGTTAAGGTGATTGACGTCTTTATACATACTCTGTTTAGATTTCGTGATTTATGGAGATAAACTGTAAAAATCAGATTTGAGCCACAGTGACTTCATGTGTTTAAAAAATGGTACACCGGAAAACAATCGACATCCATCGAGGAGATCATCGTTCAAATAGATTCCTTTTTTGAGAATACAACTGAAATTTGTTCCTTAAATTGTTATTTCTCACAACGTACGTTCCAAGGTAAATATGATATTCCAGAGGCGCTATCTGTATACAGCTGCTAGAGTTGAAATAGTCTAGATTTTCGCAGACGTTCATTCAAAATGTCAACGATTTTACACGACAGTAACTTTATTGCTAACTCTGTTAGTTAGAAATAAATTAATCTTTTTAGTAGAATTGGGGAAAAACAATACTCCCATGACGCTCACACAACGGTACGATAAAATCGTTATCACATTGGGTCTCATTGTCCAAAAAACATTTTTTCCAATAACAATGAGAACAATGAGAACAGGACTTTGTATATTAGACATGTAATTCAAACTCGCTATCACTTAGTTTCGTGAAATAGAATGTGTTTGAATTGTTAAAACTCTGATTGTTAAGTGAATAAATGCAATCCAACATTCTCGTGCCACACCTACTATAACAGGCATCATTCGATCATGCACGATTTAGCTAACTTGTTGCAAAATCCCCTGGTATCATCATTTATATCCATTCAATAATTTACATTATGTCACGTGTATTCCTCCAGTAACTTTTCAACTTCATATCAGTTCGGCATGACGGTCCAAACCACATAGTTTTGCTGAAATGTTGTCGATGACAACGGAGGGCACGTGCACTTGGCTTTTGAACATAACAGTTCGGCGGAAAAGTTCCTAAGGTTGACGTCTAGATGGCGCCTCTTGCAAAAATCAACTTGACTATCACAAAGCACCATCTTTCACTGGATACATGTCAAAATTTGACAGTAATCGGTCTATTGGTTCGTGAGTTACAGCATTGAGAGTGAAACAATTTTTGTTATTGTGAAAAAAAATGGAAAAATCACTAATCAATGAAAACGATGGCAAAATTGCATGAATTGGGCTTCGAATTGCTTCCGCATCCACCGTATTCTCCAGATCTGCCCCCTAGCGACTATTTTATGTTCGCAGACCTGAAGAGAATGCTCGCTGGCAAGAAATTTAAGACCGATGATGAAGTGGTTACCGAAATTGAGGCCTATTTTGGAAAAACCGAAAGAGTACTATAAAAATGTTGAATAATAAAATTGAACTTTGCAAAAAAAAAAATTGTTTTACTGTGCTACCTCACAAACTTTTCAGCCGAACTGTTACTACACAATTAAGATACCTCCAGGAAAGTTTCTACGTTGATGCCATGTATAATACATTGGTGCATCAGGTGTAGAACCATAAATCCATCAAGCTTAATCTTGATTCTCCCATAATGCTCAGCTCTTCTGGGCTTCCGTTAAAAATAGTGGACATCCGGCGGACATCTGTACTGGAAGGGTTGAAAATCTTTTCCATCTTCACTTTTCCTTTCAAAAATCTGTACCGAAATCAGTCACATCCAAATATTTGTTGCAGAGAAAAATCTGCTTTTTTGGTATGAAAAATAACTCATCAGTCGTCAAAAGCCTCAAACTACTTATTTGTTTGACGATGCTTACACATATTTTTGCTAAACTTAGGCTGAAGAGTATTAATTATTGAAAGTTTCGAGCACGCTGTTTAATAAAATGTTTAGATACAACACTAGAACTACCGACCGGTTAAATTGATCGATTGTAACATTTGTTCGCGAGATTTTGTATTGATTTTTTAAAAATAATTAATAATAATGTTTTTTATTTCCTAAATTCAGGTATTTAATAATATTATGATTTATTTTGATCTTTCACTTCCCGCTTTTGTGGTATACATATGTGGTATACCTATATGTACCGATCGATCAAAATGACCAGCCGATATTTTTAATGTTTCTAATATCAAAACTACTTAGAAATTACGTTAATTTGCCAATACAACGCCAGCCATTCAAAATTGCTGGAACAACTACTCCTCTAAATCATAAAATTTTAAAAAAATCCCACATCTTCAGAATTTTGTATTTTTTAAATTAGTGCAGTTGCAATACTTGCTTACGGGCTATTGTTTTTTTTAACTACAGTTATTGTAGTTTGCAATTTACGTAAATTGTGGATATGTTTATTATAATAGGGGGAAAAACAATATCTATATAAATAAAAATGGAAGGTAAAATTTGTTGATTATCGCAAAACCCGAACAAGGAATGGTCCGATTTTAGCCGTCTTTATTTTGTTGAATGCGTCTCTCCCCGTAGATCAATATAGCGGAGAGAAAAATTGGATTTTTATTGGGAAACCATGATGATGAAGACCGAAAAATTCGAAAAATTGAACTCCCATCTGTTTTACAATTACACCATGATAAGTGTTGTTATTCCATTCGGTGTTAGCTCTAACGAAATCTTTATTCGAAAACAGAAATGATCTTTCAGATGAAATAACGCACTCGATAAAAAAAATAGAGGAACAGAGTGCGACGTCTGAAATTTTAGGTGATTTTTGACATGCTGTAACTTCGTGAAAAATCAACGCAAATCGATGGGATGCACATCATTTCGAAGCTACAACTCTCAGGTACTAGAATATTTTACGTACATATGGTGTGTGTAGGTGTACTGGGCAACAATATTGAGAAGAAATGAAAAATCGGGTTTTCTGTGTTTCTTGAAGTATTTTCTGGACTAACACAATTTTTTTGTCAATCAACTCGACAGCAAATCCAATTAACCTTATCAAACAGGTTTCATTTGGTTCCTAGAACGTTCCTGTAGGACCTTCCCATACAGAGATATTTCAGTTTGAATTGAATGAAATTACCCCTGCGTCTTTGATGATGAACTTATCAATAAATAACCCTCGCAGCGCAAATCGAAAGGTAGTTTTGAAAACTACAATAAATTCTGCATAAGGACAATTTATTACTTTGACGAAAAAAAAATTTAGTCTTTTTTTTGCATCGATTTCAAAATAGTGCCAAAAACAGGATTTTTAAAGTTCTTTACAAAATTCATTGTAATTTTGTCAAATTTTTAGCCTAGTGTATTCCCTAAACATTTGTGAACATTTCATATTGATACGTTCAGTCGTTTTTTCTAACCGATTTTTCAAAGTTTGGAGTAAATTAGAGGAGCATTTAATCGCAAATCGTACCGGAAGTATAAAATGCTACGCGACTCTCAGAATGAACGATTCGTAACTTTCGTCTTTATGAGTTTGTGGGTGAGGAGTGCGTGTATGTATGAAAATGCTTATGCATACGTGTGAGTATCATCACTCCTTGCGATCCTCGTACCTACAAACACATGAAAACGAAAGTTACTAATCGTTCGTTCTGAGAGTCGCGTAGGATTTTGTACTTCTGTGCGATTGTTTTGGTGCTGATTTTTGTACTGAAAAGACAACATGTCAAACGTCAACGTCAACAACATGTCAAAAGTCAACGTATAGAAGGAAAACAAAATGAAATCAAACGTTGATGACGAATGGAATCAATAGGATTTGGAAACTCAAGGAACCTTTTTATCCGGTCTCTATCCACCGCATAAAAAGAGGTTTTCTCAAATTGTGTAATGAAAATCATATAACTATATAATATGGGAATCAACGCGGTACATACGGGAATAACCAAGCAGAGAGTACTGCTCGAGTTGGCTCTTCATTACTCTTATACTGCTTGTTAGCTGCATCTACTCTTCATACGATCATTCCTCATAAGTCCTCGATTGCGTTTTGATCTGGCACACAAGTTGACAAGTTCAGAATCTGGATCCCCTATTAATTAAACTGGTCGTCCAAATTTTATGAACTAATGCTCAATTACCCAATTACCATGATTGTTTTGGTGCAAAAAAGGCTGTAAATATTTTTTAAGTACTTAGTTGCATTTATGACTGTTCGTTTGTGTTGGTGAAAAATCATCTGGACGTGGCGTACATTAAACAATTTATTTGAATAAAGTATTCATGTTCATTTGAAAATAATGATATCCTCGAAAATATTTATTTTCGAACGAATTTTATTTCACGCTAGTGTAAGATTAATCTCATTTCAATAATTTCAAGCAGACAATGTTAATCAGTTCAAATAATCCATTCGGGGTAGTTACGACCAAGCTGCGCCATGTTGTTGTGGATATCTCGTTCTACGCAGAGGATACTGCTCGTTTAAGCTCTACAAATCACTCATATTGCTGCTAAGCTGCATCTACTATTCGTCCGATCACTCCTAATAAGTTCCTGACAGGATTTTGATTTGGTGAACAAACTGATCAATCCAGAATCTGAAGCCCCTATTCATCAAACCATGCCATGACCTTCCAGATTTTATGAATTGATGTCAAATTACCCTATTATCACATTGTTTTTAATGCAAAAACAGCAGATTTTGAAGTACTTGGTTGCACTTCTGACTATTCATTCGTGTCGATGGTAAGCTATCTAAACCAGGGCTTTTTGAGAAAATTCTCCCCAAATCATCAAACTGCCGCCTGCAATGTTATGACATGAAAAATTAAATGACACGTTCGGTAAATCCTTCCAGTATGAAGAAATTGTTTTCAAGTTGAATTTTCTCAGTCAGAGAAAATCTCATGAAATAGTGAAACCCCATGGGATTAGCTTCCACATTAGTTTTTGGTTCCGCAACTCTGGAGATGGGATTTTTATAGTTTGGGGAGAATTATCTCAAAAAGCTCTGGTCCAGATAGCTTACCTCCAACACGAATGAACAGTCAAAAGTACAACGAAGTACTTCAGAATCATTTACGGCTGTTTTGCATCAAAAACAATGTGATAATTGGGTAATTTGGCATTCATGAAATCTGAAAGGTCATGGCATGGTTTAATGTATAGGGGCTTCAGATTCTGGACTGGTCAGTTTGTTTACCAAATCAAAATCCTGTCAGGAACTTTTTACGAGTGATCGGACGAATAGTAGATGCAGCTTACCAGCAATATGAGTGATTTGTAGAGCTTAAACGAGCAGTATCCTCTGCGTAGAACGAGATATCCACAATAACATGGCGCAGCTTGGTCGTAACCACCCGAATGGATTATTTGAACTGAAGATGACCTACGAATTAGAAACTTATCGTAATGCATGTTAAATTGGCGTTAATTTTGTAAAGGAGTGAGAGTTTTTCCATCTGGTTCTATAGTTATGAAACACTGGAATTATAGTTTTTTGAATGTTTCGCGCCTGAACACAACAGTAAAGTTGAAATGGCCAGTCTTATAAATGAAGGTAGTTATTGTACTCTACACTATATACTTCAAATCAACCGACCTCTGACATATATCTGGAAACTTAGAAAAAATGAGTGGTTCTATAGTTGTGAAACGCAGTGTATTGGAATAAAACACTAATAAGTGGTGTTAATTTTCATGATTAAAATTTATACGGAAGATATTCCTTTACCATGTTTATTTCAATATGATTTCCAGTTAAATTTCACTTTCAATTCAATCCAAAGTCAATTCAGTTTTTGCAGTAACAGAGCTCGATGATAATGCCGTATGGTCCTAATAGTTTCCAAAAAATAAAAGATGTAATAAATTTTAAAATTCTTTATTTAATTTATATCCAATCAATTTTGAAATCAGTACCACGAAACGTTATGAAAATTATTGTTGAGAAATTTCCGTAAACTTTAGTTTGGAAAATTTTTAGTGAAAAATATTAAAATTATTTTTGGCTTTGGGGTGAAACTGTTCAATCATGTTTCATTATTTTCTAGTGCAATATGCATAAAAACGTATAACATTTTACTGGTTTTTTTGCCTACGGTCATTCAAAATGGTAATTCAAGGGGTTTGAGGATACACAAATCTAATTAAATCCTCCTAAAGGTGTAGTCGAGCCTTTTTTCATATCTCGGTCTAATGGTTGATTTGAAGACCATCTAGGTTATCCTAATGAGGCCCAAAACCCTTGAAATGGTCACCAATGAGTATCATAAATCATAAAGGCCGATATGTCGCATGATGTGTTTTTGCTCTGATCATAAAGAGGTCAGTTCGCTTGGAAACCTGGTCCGAAACATATCCAGGTTACGCCAATGAGGTCATATAGGCTTGAATCGGCCCGCTGATACCGCGTTTCCAACTGTATCAGATGAATACATAGTTGTTGCATTACATAATCCTTCAAAAAATTAAAATTTCTTTTCAGTAGTACGTTTGATAAATTTAACCTTGGTGTTCAATTTGTTCCCGAATGACGGTACTTATTAACGTTAATATTATTTCATGAATACGTGACCTGTTTTCTGATTTTTCGCCCTTACTGAAAGACGTATTTCTATATACAACAATCGAATCGTTTGTTTGAGAAACCCCATAAACGTCACTTTTATCAAAATTGGCTTTATGGAAGTTTTTGAGTCCTTGAGGGTACCTACATCGACTATCAAAACTTCAGCAAAAGTTAGTTCTTCGAAGCCCCTCAAATCGTGGTTGGAAATATTCGTTTGTTTGAGAAAACCCCATAAGTCCATGTTTTTAATTATCACCACGGGCAACGATTAAACTAAATCGAATCATTCCAGACCGATAAATAAACCTCCAATTTCTGGTTTGTTTGAGAAACCCCCTGAGTGATGAGTCGGGCCAACTCCTTTAACTTCCCTTCCGAAGGAAGACGTAACCAGAGATTTTTCGCCTCAGAAAATCCCTATGACGCCAGCTGGAATTGAACCCAGGCCGATCGGAATGTGAGGCTGTTGCGCTGACCACACAACTACTGGCGATGTTTGATGACTCTGAAATCGCCAGAAAATTCCCTGTGCTCGTAAAAAGACAGAAGCCATCATCTCCGGAGTATTTTCACCTAATAGATTACCCAAGAAATATGTTGAATAAATAAATTTCACGTATTTTTATTTATCTATATCTCAAAAAGTCACAATGGTTTGATCATAATTGTAACTGTGACAGCTGTTCTGATTTTCAACTCCAACCAGATGGTATCCTACTCATGGGCAGTGTTTCCACATTTTTTTAAGGAAAAAAATCTTTCTCATCTGTACTTTTCCTTCAAAAAATCTGTAGAGGAACTGGCACAAATTCGGTACCCCGTGGGTAATTGGTACCCATCCGGATCTCCGGCGGTAATGAGCGCACTTTGGTGGTGAATAAAAAAAGTGTTCTAGTAATATGGTAACAAACGTCAGATGCCAAAAACCCAAAATATCTGCGTTTTTAAAAAAAATCAAGTTTTGTTGTTTTTGAAATCTCGAAAATTTTTCATGTGCGTCTTTTGAAAAATCATTAAAAATCGAATAGTGAGCCGATTTTGAATATTAAAGCTGATATTTGGATCAAGAAATTGATGTTCTTCAACGAATTCGAGTAAGTGTATCAAGATTTGATCACAAATTTCACAGATTTCATTCCAAAGTGAAAATTTGGTATGCGGGTAATTTGGCACCCCAATGTAAACATAGTGTTGATGATATACTATGCTAAGTATTGCATGCCCATGCAGCAAAATTAAGTTAAAAAATTAACTACGCTTGCGACTTTTGTAAAGGCTTTTGATTCGTTTTACTTTTTTAGTTAGAAATAAATCGAGATGAAATTTGTTCACTTTTTCTTGAAAAAATCGTTTTTTTTGTTCTTGTTTGTTTTGTAAAATTGCATGCTTTTTCATCAAAGTTGAGTTAATTTACGTAAGATAGTGTACTTCACTTCTATTTTGTATGAAAATGTCAAAAAATACATTTTTCAGTGATTTCAGAACGATTCTTTTAATTTGAAAAAATAAAAAAAATGGGGTGCCAAATTTATACCCAGGCATTTCGGGTACTTGAATTTGAGTTGTTTCACTTCTATGCTCAAAGTGAAACTGGACCGTACGGAATGTGTACCAAAAATACCGGAAAAATCTGTACCATTCCAATCTATACGTGTGGCAACACTGTTCATGGAGTTTCTCAAACAAACGATTCAATTGTAGTTTTGTTATGAGCAAAAACATTTCGTAACGATTTGGAGTGAACAGTGGGGACAGCCATCGTCTAGCGGCAGTTCAAGTAATGGTTGTGAGCTCACGATCATTCAATCTCGGTCAATATGCGGTAGGCCTGAACAGGGCGCTCCCAAGCAGTCCCTAAATCGGGATGATTGGAGGACCATTTGGTGTATGTGGTGATGAAGTGTTCCATCGCTTGTTCTGATATATCTACTGCAGCGCTCCATTCAGTTCGTGGCCATTATTACGACTCTCCTGATAATAATGTTTCGGAATCCGTTGTGAGGCTCTGGACAACTTCAAGATGTATTGCTCGAACCATGAGATAGGTCATTAACATAACCCAATACCAGTTCTTCGGTTCGACATATTCGTTTCCAGCTTTGAACAAACCTGTTATAGAAAAGATTGTTATGCAAATATATAATACACGTTTCAGGATTCTGAACCCTAATGTTAGCTGTGAAACAATGGACACACGACTTCGTAGCCTTCAAGTTCTTATTTCAAACACTATTGTGTGAACAAATTTCGAAAATGTTATATCGGATAACCGAATGTCACAATCGATCAAATTAAACTGCCACTGGAACGAAGGAGTATATAGCGTTCCTCAGCAAAACAGAAACCACCTGAACTCATGAATGTGTAATCCCAACCAATAAGGACGAAAATTTCCACGATACCTTCATAAGAAAACCTTTTCATTGCATAAAACACAAAGAGTTCCGTACAATGGGACATATCCCGTTTTCACATTCGGTCATACACACATACGAATAATGGTATCATTTCTGTCCGGGGGTAATCCTAATAAAAAACTGCCAACATTTCCCCACTTTACGCCTTTTTATTTCAATTTGCGCTGTTCAACGTTTACGGACCACCCGGGTGACTCCGGAGGAAGGGGGAGGAGGAGCGGAAAAACGGTAACATTCGGTCGTCATCGTCGTTGTTGCCAGTAATTTTCGCCTCGTCTATGGTTCTCCAGATTCCAACTAATTGCACCATAAAAGAGACCATTCCGAATGCCAGTCAATGGTGAAATGATCTGCTCTTTTTACGGCACACGGCAAGGAGCAGCAGCAAGCAGGCCCATGGCTTTCGGGTGGGGGTGGAAGGTGGCAACGGCAATGAAAGCGAACCTCTTGTGAGTAAGGCTGTTCGGGCTGTGGAGGTTCTTCGCACTGCAACATCATATGGGGGTATCCATGAGAAGATCGAGCGACCGGGGCTATCCCAGCTCACTCCTTCGGTGTACCGTTTGATTACATTTCCTACACAATACTAATCCCTGCGAGTGGGCAAAAGAATTCATTTCTACGACTGGGGGTGGCACAGTGGAAAAATGTGGATAATTGCAAGCGAAATTATGAGTGTACGCGGATCGAATATTGGATCGATGATTGTTTATGGAGTGGTTTGCTCAATTAATCTACTGCGTTGAACAGTTTAAGGTAATTACCAATCCAAGCAATTGAGCTCACTGTGCACCGTTTGTACTTTGAAAGGGGGCGTAAAACAGTGCGCTCTTCTTCTGCCGGTGAAGGGTTACCAAGATTTACTCCATAAACATAGAATTTTATGTGCTGATGGCACGCGTATATGCTTTTGGCGAAATGGGTGAGTAGAAGGATTTTTTGGTTGCTTCCCACGTCGTAACGAAAAAAAACTAATCAGATCGAAAACGACGGAACCCGAGGGGTATGATGATAGCTCTTATCTGGAGAGAAGGGATCTCCTTTGTTGAAGCTTTTTTGCTTCCTCGAGAGAGGAAGGTGCATTTGAAAGTTTTCACCGCTGTTAGACACCAGTGCTCATTCTTCCGTCGAGGATACACTTTTTTCTGCCAACTCTTTCCTTTCTCAAATCACTGCCTGAGGTTCTGGAGTGGAATAATACGACCGTAATTTGGCAGAGTTTTTCCGCCCACCCCATTCAACGGATTCTTCTCACTTTGTTTTTTTTCTTCGCATCTCTCACTCTCTTTCTTCGCCAAGGCCTCCGGGCGTTTTGCCGGATGCATACGACTCTTCGGTGACCATGATTGTTTTGCCAACGCTCAGATTTACGTCCTCTGTGTCCCGAAGGCTGACTTTAATTATTTCTCTATTGTACGGGCAATTACAATTATCTATGATTATGGCTTCGTAGCGTCGCCTCGCGGCGATGAAGGCCATTGGGCGCTATACACGGCCGAAGTTCTACAACCAGGGAGACAATGTTTTTTTTCTCTCTTCTCTCGCATGACGACCAAACAAACGGGGCGGGGAAATTCTTCTGCTAATTGCGGGGTGGCATTTCTGATTTCTGCAATTTACGACAATTGATTGGAGGTTGCGGGAGGAAATTATTGAGTGTTTATTGCCATCGCTGTGTCTAATCATGATTATTTTCCGATAAATTGAAACCAGATACAATCAAGTTTTGCATCATGATTTGGACTTCATTCTTATTATTTTAATTTTTATTTCTGCTGAGCGACGATTCCAATTACAATTACGCGATAATATCTTTTTGGGGAATAACGACCAATTAAACACTCTTGTTTGGTTTCGAGTTCAACAGCCAACTATCTTCTATATGACAAATTCATGACTACAGTGAGAGAGATCTTTTGCTTCTCTCCTCTCATCTCCCTCCTTTTAATTGTTTTTTTTTTCTATCTTTCGGTTTCGACCGTTTAGTAGTTTGAGGAATTTCTTCTGTTTCCGCTTCACTGGAAGTGTCTGAATTAGTGTTTGTGGCCAACAGTTCAACACCTTTTTTAAATAAATGGTTCATAAGCAATACGTTTTAATTGATTTTTATGAGCTTCGCGAGTGACTACATTTATGGTAATCAAATATGTGAGGTAAGATATTAGTTTGACAATTACTGCCTCGTTACTAAAAGTTTACTTTATAACTGTATATGTCTCTTTTATTTTTATAGAATTGTTTTTTATTATTTTGAGGACTGTTGAAATTGTTTCCTCGGGAAAAATATTTTTTAAGGCCTGTTAGTTCAGTGCGAGGTGAAAAAGCAAAAATGCTTTCATTAAATACGATATTATCTGCTGTAGTTGGTGTTTGATGATGATGATTTAGAAATTTACGAATTTCATGTTCGATCTGTTAAGACGAAAAAAAACGTTCTCATTTAAATTACCCAACACCGCTTTTGTGGTTTGAACAGCTCTTTCAGCTAGTCCGTTACTCGCAGGGTGATATGGTGGAGAGCAAATATGTTCTTTATTTAGTGTTTTATAGTATTTTCCAAATGCAAGCCTACTGAATGGGGAGCCATTATCTCTTATGATAATGGAAGCGAATCCATAATCCAAATCCAAATATTTTTGGAAACAATCTTTTTTTTTTATCCCATTCATTTTATTGAAGGCTCATTAGCATTTTAGCTGTAACAGAGCCGATTTTTAATCGTGTACATGTCACATGGTTATCACATCTAAATATAATTAGCACATTACACAGTTGCCATTCGCCAGTATTCCTTCTATACCATTACATATGGTACACATTTACACAGTAGCCATTTAGGCGTAAGAGTATTCTTTCTGTTCTTCCATTATCCAGTTAGACCGGACAGCGGAGACAGTTGATTGATCATTGTTGAGTTATTTATAGAACAGCAGCCCGATGTGTCTTGCAGAGCAGAGCAGTTGTATGGATGAATCGATCTTATTTCGACCGTGGATCGATCTCCATCGCTGATGATGGTTGCGTTGACGTAGCTATTCTGTAACAACACAAAGATGGTCAATGAGGGCCCTGAGTTTTGAACTCACGATCGATCGCTTACTAAGCGAATGCGCAACCAATGTGGCTACGGAGACCCCCCAAAAGCAATCTACATCAAAGAGTTTTTTTTCTATTTCTAACAACTGACATTCTTTGCAAGAGGCTGCGCAATGTTCTATGTCGGTTCCTATTCCCTCCCAATAAATCTATTTTCGAACAATTTGCTTAATTTTTTGCACACCACGATTCTTGGTGAGTAGGTATTTGAAAAGAGGATAATTTCAGTGAATTTGGACTCCTCAAAAAAGATGCAGTTTGATTCTAAATTTTCCGCCTGACGAGTTTCATTCCAACTTGACTGGCCATTGGCAGCAATATCTCTAATTAAAGTGAAATGTTGCGGGTATAAAGACATTGGTCATTTAAGCAACTTTGCATACTTAAAATATTTAAAAAAGAATTACTTTTTGAAAACGGACATTTTTTTTATTTTTTACAAAAATTACAACTCAAGCACTATAATACATACTTACATATTTGAATTTTTATGAAAAATTACAAACAAAAGTTTTTAGATAATTACACTGAAAAATGTTATTTTGAAAATTGAAATTAATTTTTCTTAAAAACGTATTTTTTAAACTTAAAAAAAACATTGTTTTACGCGTTACAATTTTTTGTGTGCAAAATGTCGCCCTTGACATGTTCTTGACATGTTACTAAATAGAAAAAAGTTTGCAAAATATGTCAATCGCGATGCTTTACACACTAAAATGTTATGAGTGAAACATTAATAGTAATTTTTCGAACAAAACATGAAAAAAATTTGTTAGGAAAACTTTTTCCCTGTAGCAGTGTCCTTCTACCAATGTATGGATGACTTGACGACGGTGTTATCGAGATTCTTCATGACAGCAAAATTTCCGATCATGAAACAATCGGTATGTTATCTAGCTTATCTGATGACTTTTTCAACTTCACCGAAACGAAGAAAAAGTTATATAGGAGTTGGAATAACTATTCGAAACGCAAGTTGGAATCTGTTTTGCAGTGTAAAATAACGCCGATTGGAGAGCTATTTTCTCTTCATGATGCTGCAAAAAATCTTGAAGAAGCACTTTGCTCTTCAATGAAACATATATTGGCAGCTAGGGAATTGGAGATTTCAGCACTAAGACAGGGCACAAACAAAGCCTGGTACAATTCTACATTGGCTTCCATTAAGAGAAGACGAGATCATTATTTATTAATAGCGAAACGTACAAACAGTATTAGAAATTGGATCACGTATAGGGTATGGAGAAACATGTATGTACGTGAACTTAAAAGTTCCAAAAATAAATTAATTCAAAATGAAATCAGCGCAATTCAGCATGATCCAAAGAAACTGTGGAAAAAAATAAAAACTTTATGTAATCCAAGCGGAAATAGAGATATCGACATTGAATTCGACGGTAATAAGGAAAATGACTTCATAACTGCAGAAAAGCTAAACAAATTTTTCACGTCAAGTGTGGAGGAAATCCACAATGGTATTGTATCTTCTACAAATCGACTTAATTTTGCTTTTCCTAGTCTGTCTTCAGAATTGAGATGCTTTAGAACCATCAGCATGGAAACACTAAGGAAGGTAGTAATGGATTTAAGAAACTGTTCAGGTGTTGATGATATTAATAAAACAGTATTAGTAGATGCATTTGATTTAATCAAAGAGAATCTACTATATATAGAAAATGAGTCAATGCTTCGTGGCGAATGCCCACATAGTTGGAAGAAATCTGTTGTCATACCGATTCCAAAAAATCCAAAATCATTCAAACCAGAAGACCGTAGGCCAGTTAATATGTTACCACTGTACGAAAAGATTCTGGAGATTGTTGTCAAAGATCAATTATTGGAACATATAACGGAAAATGGGATACTGGTAGATGAACAGTCAGGGTTTAGAAAAAATCACTCTTGTGAAACGGCTCTCAATTTGTTGCTCTTGAAGTGGAAACAGGCTATAGAGGCGAAGAAAGTAGTATTGGGTGTTTTTATTGATTTGAAACGGGCTTTTGAAACTATAGATCGACATAAGTTACTAAACTTACTTTCCAATTATAATGTAACTGGACCTGTATTGAACTGGTTTGGAAGTTACCTGGAAGGGCGAACACAAATCACTATTTATAGGGACAGTAAATCATCGGCGGTACCAGTGAATCTGGGTGTGCCTCAAGGAAGTGTTCTGGGGCCGCTGCTTTTCTTGCTTTATATCAATGATATCAAACAGGTGTTAAATGGCAGTGACGTAAACTTATTTGCTGACGACACTGTTATTTTCGTTGTAGCTGATACATTGCAAGATTGCTACATAAAGATGAACCATGAACTGCTAAACTTAGACGAATGGTTGAAATGGAAGAAACTCAAGTTAAACATAAACAAAACGAAGTATATGGTAGTATCTACACGAAATCTTGACAATGAAGGTCTTAATATAACTATTGATGGGCAAACGGTGGAAAGAGCATCATCGATCAAATATCTTGGCGTTATTCTTGACGAAACGCTACACTTCGACGAACATATAAACTATACTATAAAGAAGGCAGCTCAAAAATATGGAGTGCTCTGTAGAATTAATCGATTCTTGACCTTTGAAAGTAAAATCACTATCTATAAGGCACTAATTGCTCCACATTTTGATTATTGTGCATCTGTGCTATTTCTTGCAAATAAGAGGCAAATGCAAAGAATGCAAATTGTGCAAAACAAGGCGATGCGCCTTATATTGAGATGTGATCGACTAACTCCACGAAGATTTATGCTCGAATGCCTGCAATGGATGTCAGTGAGTCAGCGTATTAAGTACTGCACGCTTACGTTCATATATAAGATGACTAACGGTATGACACCGAATTATCTACAAAACACGATAACGTATGGGAGAGATATGCACCGATATAACACAAGACAAGCAAGTGACCTCAGAACCATGAATTTTCGAATGTCTTGTACCCAAAATTCGCTTTTTTACAGAGGATATCGACTTTACAATACATTACCAAATGAAGCAAAGACAGCAACAAATCTTCGAAGGTTCCGTAGTATTTGTAAAGAGTTTTTGAAGCATGATTTGGATTTGTAACCCAGTATAGAATCAATGTTAATCAATGTTAGCATGTAAGATAACGAAGTTATAACGGATATTTGTGTTTCTTAACTTATGACTATGATGATGATGGTATGTTAATTGTTTGCGGAACTTAAGTCGTATTTTTTTTTCTTTAGTCGTACATACAAATTTAATTTTAAACAATAGTTTGAGCCCGCGCGCGTTTACACACATAGAGAAGCATGAGATTGAACATGAACAAATTTTTCTCGAATCAGATAAAAACGTTCCAACGGGTTTAATGTGGAAACCGGATTGAAGCTAGGGATAGCTCAACTGGAATACTCGTAGATTCATCTTTTCAACAGATAACGAGATTTTTCTGTGTTGTGGCGGATCTCATTGCAGATTTCAGGTGGATACGTTTAAACTCCATGTTGAATGTAGGACCTGAAGTATCGGCTGAAATTAGGCTTAGGTTTGCTCAGCTGTCTGGTCTCGAAAACGATTAACAGACCGTTTTCGGGTATCCAGTGAAGCAGGAATTCCTTTGTAAATTCAAGGCTAATACTGACATAGGTATTGGGTTCAATTCCTGATCGGTCAAGGATTTTTTTTCGGATGAAAACATTCTTGACATGCCTTGGGATAAGTAATGGGCCTGAAGTATCGGCTAGAATTAGGCTTGGGTTTGCTCAGCTGCTTGAACTCGGAAACGATAGCATCGTGGCCGGGGATCTCTTAAAGCGGGAATTCCCTTGTAAATTCGTGGCTAATACTGACATAGGTATTGGGTTCAATTCCCGATCGGTCTAGGGTCTTCCCGGGTTGGAAATTCTCTCGACATGCCATGGAATAAATGTGTCAAAATGATGATTTAAGTAGTTCTTTCGATTAGGAATCTATGCCTGTGATATAACCAGTTCATCTCTTTCTTGTTTTTTTTATTTAATATTTTAACTGGTTAGTTGTATAGTACAATAAATTTTAATATAAATATAATTATCAACAAGAGCTCGTTCAGCTCAAACTTTTGTAAGGGGACCATCATCATGATTTCATATAATGAATTATGTATTGTCTTTTGTGTGTGAGTGTGTCCTTTTTTATTACTCATTTTATCTTAAGACTGATGATGATGGTATTAATTGTTTTGTTTTGTTTTTTTTTTATTTAAATTCAATTTTTCAATTCAATTTAAAAAAACAAAATAATTGTGAAGTCTGCAATAGTTTGAGCCCGCGCGCGTTGTCAAACATAGAAATACTTGAGATCGAGCATAAGCAAAAGTAGTTTATCGCGAATAAAATAAAAGCATTCCAAGGGGTTGTATATGGAAATCGGAATGAAGCTAGGGATAGCTCAAACGGAATACTCGTAAATTCATCTTTTCAACAGATAATTATAACGAGATTTTTCTGTGTTGTGGCGGATCTCATTGCAGACTTCAGGTTGATACGTTTATACTCCATGTTGAATGTAGGACCTGAAGTATCGGCTGGAATTAGGCTTAGGTTTGCTCAGCTGTCTGGTCTCCAAAATCGATTAACAGACCGTTTTCGGGTATCCAGTGAAGCAGGAATTCCTTTGTAAATTCAAGGCTAATACTGACATAGGTATTGGGTTCAATTCCTGATCGGTCAAGGATTTTTTCGGGTTGGAAACTTTCTTGACATGCCTTGGGATAAGTAGTGGGCCTGAAGTATCGGCTAGAATTAGGCTTGGGTTTGCTCAGCTGCTTGAACTCGGAAACGATAGAATCGTGGGCGGAGATCTGATAAAGCGGGAATTCCCTTGTAAATTTGTGGCTAATACTGACATAGGTATTGGGTTCAATTCCCGATCGGTCTAGGGTCTTCCCGGGTTGGAAATTCTCTCGACATGCCATGGAATAAATACGATCAGATAATGGCTTATATTGTTCTTTCGATTAGTAATCTATGTCTGCGAGATAACCAGTCCGTTTTCCTTTCAATTTCAATTTGCATACTGGTTTGTTAATGAAAAATATAAATACCGTAATATAATAATTATCAATAAGATAACTCGTCCCGCTCAAACTTTTGTAGGGGAATGAGGTGGGACCATCATCATTTATTAGAAGAAAAAACTTGTTGGTAATTATATGAGATATTCATGTATATTTTATTCCGAATTAAAAAAAAAGTTTTGAGAAAAATAGATTTTAATTTTAATTTTTATTTTCAATGAATTTTTTTTGATATTTTTTTAAAGAAAACACAAATAATTTCCCACATTTCATAGTTTTTAAGTGAGAACTGTTTTGAAATTATGAGTGTTTTATTCAACTTTTAAAAATCTTAAATTAAAAAAAAAACTATATGACCTACTAAATGTTGGTTAAAGAATAAAATGTAGGAAATTATTCAAGCTTTCAATAGCAAACATGGAACAAATTTTAAAAATAAATGAATTAAATTGAAACGAACAGATTTTGAAAATTTAAATTATTTTTCTCAAAAACATGTTTTTTTTTAAATTCTAAACAAAAATTATATGAATAGCCCATATTATTACCAACGAGTCAAACATGTATCGGAAGAAGGGCACTGCTACAGGAAAAGAGTTATCCTAACAACAACTTTTTCATGTTTTACTTGAAAAATTACTAGTAATGTTTAACTTTTAACATTTAAGTGTGTAAATCATCGCGACTGATATATTCTGCAAACTTCTTTCTATTGAGATAAAAATCCAAAACATGTCAAGCGAGAGAACTTACACACGAAAATGTTACGAGCAAGACATAATTTTTGCGGGAGGCTCAATTCAAAAATGTCATCTATTCCAGAAACTATAGATAGTAGATAGAAAACTAATGTCTTGACCAAGAGTTCATATTTTAATATCTAAAACTTTTTCGAACACTCTATATCGCTATCTTGACTTTAAACAAAAATAGGATTATGTAGTTGTAATTTTATTTTTTTTTTTCAAATAAAAAGTTGTTGTTAGCAAAAAAAATTTCCTGTAGATGTGCCCATATTTCGATGTATCGAGTATTTAATAGTGATGACGATACACTCGTCTTTACCGCACTCGAAGGACTTCTTCGCTAGATGATACTAGCAACCGAAAAAGCACGCACTCCAAAGAACTTGTGCACAACGCACAATAGATCACACGCGAAAGGGACAATGTCCAGTGTCATCGACCGACCAACGAAATGAAGAGACCGTACTGTTGTGTAGAACGTATATTTGGTAAAAGAGCGTCAAGCTTTACAAAATGTGTTGCTTTTATAGTGACCGTCGGCTATCGGTCATTTCTCGTTATTCTAATTCCCTCTCACACTGGCTTAGAATATTTGAATTACAGTTCATTTCATTTCGAGTGGTACCTTACGAGTTGGAACGGTAGGATGAACTAACAATGTTTATGGATAATTCCAACATTCCGGCCACCTTGAAATATGAGGTATTTCAACATATCTTAATTCTACTATTTACAAAATTGAATTCGTTGTTTCTTCCGTTGTAACACTTCGTTCTCCGGGTGCCAAGGGCGACGTGTGGATGTAGTGATGGATTGCCGTAATGAACAGGTTCTCGTGTTGATTCAATAGCGAATGTGGAATGGTGTACCTCGACGAAGACCGAGAAGCAAGAAAACACCAGGTAGATCTTTCAGGACAAAAATATTATATTGGACTTGCAATTACCTGTGCAAAGCGCAGGTGCGCATCGAGCAAGTTCTCCCTTGAAGGGTTGCTCTACCTGGTTAAGCGGTTGAGGTTAAATTCGGTGATGGAAGTAGAGCAATGCGTGCTACGGGACGGACGACCTCTGTAGCGGATGCTGTGCGGAGTGTCACCACTCGAACGATGCCATCTTTTCCGGGATGAAGTTTGACGATCTTCCCCAGCGGCCAATTTGCTGGTGGAACGTTGTCTTCTTTAATGATGACGACGGCACCGACTTCGACGGTGACTGGAGGATTGCAACCCTTTGTTGCACGAGATTGAAGCTGTTGTAGGTACTCTGGGTACCAGCGGGACCAGATCACCTGCAGACGTTTCTGGGTCAGATCCCAATGATCCAAGCGATTATCGGCAGTATCCTTCCAGTTAGGATCAGGAACTGCTTGTAGACTGCTTCCAACAAGAAAGTGTCCTGGCGTCAGGACTTCTAGGTCGGATGGGTCCTCAGGTATCGGAGTGAGCGGGCGAGAATTGAGGCACATCTCGACTTGTGCCAACAATGTCAACAGGTCTTCGTAAGTGAGATTGGCGTTTCCGACGGTCTTTAGGAGGTGCGTCTTCGTCGATTTGACGGCAGCCTCCCAGAGACCACCGAAGTGTGGGGCTCGGGGCGGAATAAACTTCCAAACGATCTCATTTTCGGAGCACCAATCGAAAATTTGATCACGGTCAACAGCTTCCACCTTCAGCATACGGTAAATCCTGTTCAAGGCATGAGAAGCTCCTTTGAATGCAGTTGCGTTGTCGGAATGGAGCTCGACAACTTTCCCTCGGCGGGCGACTAGACGACGGAGCGCAGCTAGGAACGCTGGAGTCGACAAATCGCTCACTAGCTCGATGTGGACAGCCTTGGTTGAAAAGCAGACGAATATGGTCACGTAGACTTTTGTAGGACCACGATTTCGAACTGCTGACTTGACGTAGAAAGGCCCACAGTAGTCGACACCGCACACGGAAAAAGGACGCGTTGGCGAAACTCGCGATACCGGGAGATCGGCTGTGCTCTGCTGGACTAGAGTGGGCTTGGAACGGAAACAAGTGTGGCATCGGTGGAAGACGGCTTTTACTAGATTTCTGCCGCCCAGAATCCAAAATTTCTGGCGGAGTGTGGCTAGCAGGAGTTGCGGACCTGCGTGCAGTAGCTTTAAGTGGTAACTGCTAGCCAACAGAGCAGACAGCGGGTGTTTAGAGGACAGTACGATCGGGTGTTTAATTGCATCGGACAATGCGGAGTTACCAATGCGACCACCGACGCGAAGGATTCCATATTGATCAACGAACGGATTCAGCCATTTGAGCGACGATGATTTTGAAACACGTTCGCCGTTTGCTAGATCGTTGAGCTCCTCAGTGAAAATCTGGCGCTGAGACAGGCAGCACAGTGATTGTTCGGCGTGTTGAAGCTCCTTGGTGGAAAGTCGTGGTATGGATGAGATATTATCTCCTTGAAGAACGATAAGTTCGGTGAACAGAGGATCGGATTTGCGTTGTTTGGAACGATCCTTCAAGTATTGTAGGTAGCGTATACAAAACGCTACGACTCGGCGTAGTTTCCCGTACATGGAACAGCGTGCGAACAAATTTTCGCTGAAATCAGTTTGTGCTGCAGTCATGGTGACAATTGTAGTTTTGCGCCCTTCCTCGGACGCTGCGGTGGAGTACTGCTGGTCGATTATGGTCGTGGGCCACTGATCAGATGTTTGCGATAACCATGGCGGGCCAAACCACCAGCGGGAACGATGGACAATGTCTGTTGGGTTCAGACCCCGAGAGATGTCATCGGCAGGGTTCTCATAGCCTGCGATGTGTCTCCAGTGAAGAATATCCGTAGTGGTCTGGATTTTTGACACTCGGTTAGCGACGAATGTCTTCCAACGAGTTGGAGATGAACGTAACCACTGAAGCACAGTACTGGAATCCGACCAGAAGAATGGAGTGACTGATTTTTTCAAAGACGCTTCTACCTTTTTGTAGAGTTGTGTGGCTAAGTGAGCGGCGCAGAGCTCAAGTCTGGCGATGGAGTGGTGAGTGGACAATGGAGCTACTTTTGACTTCGATGTCAACAAAAGTACTGTAATCCCTCTCTGCGATTCCGTGCGAACGTAGCAGCATGTGCCGTAGGCACTTGACGAAGCATCGGCAAAGAAATGCAGCTGAATATTGCTGACTCCAGAAGCCAGCGCCAACCGAGGAATACGGATATCGGCGAGAACGCGAAGAGTAGTGTGGAAGAGCTTCCACTCGGCTTGAAGTTTCTCTGATAGAGGTGAGTCCCATTCACAAGTAATACCATCGCGCTTCAATGTCCACAACCGTTGCATGAAAAGCTTCGCTTTGGTTGTCGTTGGACCCAACAGTCCCAATGGGTCGAATATTTGAGCGATGTATGACATCACTTTTCGCTTGGTGAGAATGGCAGCAGGGAGAGGCAATTCGACCTTGAATCGAAGCGAATCGGCGATTGGTTCCCAAAGCAGGCCGAGTGTGGAAATTGTCTGCTCATTCTGCAAATCGTGGATAGGCTGAACGGCTCGATCTTCCGGTGGGACATCCTCTAGGACCACCTGGACGTTTGATGCCCACTTCTTGAGCGTGAATCCAGCGGAGTTAAGCATAGTGGTGATTTCTTTTCGCAGGGTGATGGCAGATTCTACGTTCGATGCTCCTGACAGTAGATCGTCGACGTAGAAATCTTCAATAACAGCTTCGACAGCAGTCGGATATAAATGCTCGTGATCTTTCGCGATCTGCTGAAGTGTCTTCGTTGCCAAGTATGGAGCACTTGCTGTTCCGTAGGTGACGGTCTGTAGTTCGTAGGTGAGAATCGGATCGGTGTGATTCCTACGATACCGTATGCGAAGGAACGGTAAATCGGCAGAATGATGCAATACTTGCCGATACATTTTTTCGACATCTGCTACGATGGCGACAATTCTTGTCCGGAACCTTAGGTATATCGAATATAGGTCTTGTTGAACCACAGGCCCAACAAGCAGCGTGTCATTCAAGGAATAGCCTGACGAAGTCTTGCATGATGCGTTGAAGACTACCCTGATTTTAGTGGATGTGCGGGATTCCTTGAATACGACGTGATGAGGAATGTAGCAATGCTGTATACGATCATTTACAGGCTCTTTCACCTTCTGCATATGTCCAAGCAACAAATACTCCTCCATAAAACGGTGATATGAGTCCTTGGTTGCAGGATCTCGTTCGAGTCGACGTTCCAGGCTCAGGAAGCGTCTGTCAGCGATTGATTTTGATTCGCCAAGGATGACTGAAGGATCTTCAACTCTCGGTAGACGCACGATGTACCTCCCAGACGAATCGCGCGTTGTCGTTGCAGCATACAGCTCTTCGCAACGACTTTCTTCGGTGGAATGAACCGGAGCTGATGGAATTGTTTCCATTTCCCAGAATTTTCTTAATGTAGCCTCTAGTCGATCATCTGCCGTGGAAAGAAAACAGAACCGTGGAATGCAGGTAGCCGTGCGAGATGCGGGACCAGTGACCGCCCAACCAAAAGATGTTTCGACTACCCAAGGAAGATTTTCGCCAAGATATATCTTCCTACCCGTGTGGAGTTCCCAGTAGCTTTCGCTGCCGATGACCATATCGACACTTCCAGGAACATTGAATAAAGGATCTGCTAGCATCACATTCGGCATCTTCCATGCCGAAATGTCAATCGGAATAGTTGGCAGCTCGACTGAGGGCTGCTTCAGGACCAGAAATTGTAGTTTCATCGAGCATACTTGATCTTCTGACTCGATGGTTGCAGTAATTGCACTGTTGATTGTCTTCGTGGACGATCCGATGCCTGCGACAGACACGTCCACCGAAGTTCGGCGACTGTAGAGTTTCTTCGCCAGCGGTTTCGATATGAAGTTCGACATCGATGCCGAATCCAGGAGAACTCGAGCTTTGTGTTTATTGCCATAATCGTCGACGATATTGAGGACAACCGTTTCCAACAGTGTCATGGTGCATGCAGTTTGAACTGCCATGCTGACTTGGCGGGAACCAGAGGATTCTACGATTTGTGACGTAGAGGGAAGCGGCTGTTGAACCAGAGATGCTGTAGGGACAGCGGAATTCGATGACATAGTAGATGACACAGATGAATTTATTTGGTTGGCTGATTTGGATGAAACCCTTAATGGAGTAGGATCGTGCAAGAGCGAATGATGCTTCTCGTGGCATGTACGACAAGTGAATTTCGAATTACATTTCTTGGACTGGTGACCCAAACTGAGACAGTTCCAACATAACCGTTTCAGCGAGACCAGTTCTCGACGCTGGTTTATGTTCTTTCCCAGGAATATCGGACAGGAACGCAACGAATGATTGTCCGAACATGAAAGCGGACAGGAGTAACTCGGAGTTGATGTTGATGCTGTGTTAGCAGACACTTTCTGCTTGAAGTACTTCTGTTGATTGCCGGCCACCTTCAATGAGGCTGAATGATGGCTATCTGAACCAACGGAATTGATAACACGAACCCGTTGATATAGAAACTCGATCAGTTCATCGTACCTAACATTTTCCTTTTGACTCGTTTTCTCCTCCCACGATCTTAGCGTTGCTTGGTCCAGCTTGTACGAAAGCAAATTGATGAGCGGCGTGTCCCAATGATTCACGGGTTCACCCAGTTTAGATAGGGTGCGAACATGACGTTGATAATCGTCGACCAAAGTGTGAATGCGTTTCGCACACTCCTGCTTGACTGCTGGTAAGTCGTATAATGCGCGAAAGAGCTGCTTCTTTAGGAACCGTGAATTGTCGTACCTCTTTAGAAGTGCATCCCATGTAACTGCGTAGTTGTCGGCTTCGATGTCCACCGATTCAAATGGTTTCTTGGCATCCCCTTCGAGTGATTGAATAAGATACTGCAATTTTGCAACGGTGGGAATGTCAGCATTTGCATGAACCATTGACGAAAATGTGTCCCGGAATGAAATCCAACGAGAGAAGTCACCGTTGAATTTTGGTAAATCTATTTGTGGTAGACGGAGATGAAAATTTGACGCGAATTGTTGTGGACCCTGCAACGAATTGTTCAAAGTTTCGTTCAGATCCCCTGTGCGCTTTGCAAGAAGAAACCCCTTCGTTTTACAGAACCGTTGTTCGAAGTCCACTCGTTCCTCAATGTGCTCATCAAGTGACTCCGGTTTGTCATATTTTTCGATGATATCCTGACACTCCATGAAATTGACATACAACCGATCTAGGGATTCCAACCGTACACTCAGCTCACAAGCATCGCGCTCGTGCTTATATTCGCGTACAAATGTGTCCAACGCATTGCGAATCGCAATAAGTCCCTTACGCTGGACTAATCGCTCAGCTAACTGCTTCTCTGGTTTTGCGGACATCCCGAACGAAAGCGAAGCGGAAACGGCAGTAATCAGATGAAAGCGAAAATCCTTCCCAACGTGAACTAACCGTTCCTACGCGAAACCGTACCGGACGAGGGTGATACACAATCGAAACGTGTTAATCCTTCCCGAACCGGTGTATAAACCCCTTCGCGACGTATCAATCGAACGAAAGTGGGTCGTCTTAGTATCGAAATCGGACTCCTTCCCGTCGCGAACGTACCCACTTTACGCGGTTTCGCAAATCGAGGGCGCGAGCGGTTTTCCACTCGATATGCGACCGTCAACCACCAGCCACAATAGCCTTTGGCTACCCACTTTCTTACGTTCTAAGAATTGCTACTGCCAACCACAAATATATAACTTGGAACAAACTCACCGGGATCAATCCAATGGGATGAGTGCTTGTATAAAGGAACAACGTAATGGCGTCAAGTTGTCCTAATGACGTCCAGTTGGCGTGTAAGATGGCGTTCAGTTCTGTTCCAAGCCACGCCACCAAGCGTCCAAAATGGCAGCGGCGTCGTTCTTCAGAAAGGTCAATCACTTCACAACAATGGCTACTATCCGCGATGGCCAGACACAATGGCTGTCTTCTCCATATAACAGATTAACACCTGTCTTCGTGCAATCTCACGTGCGAAATTCTTGTCCACACAAAGTACACACACTAATTATTTGCCGACGGTGAATTTGTACCGTATTTCGAACGTAATGCTTACTATACCCGCGATCGAAATAATGGTAGCAGCGATAGTCACTATCGTTCACCCAGTTCACCGTCACACCAAAATCAATAATTAGTGATCTTATGATCGAATTTTGCTTCCCGCGAATACCGAATAATATTCGCCACTAAACCACGCGCGACGAAGTACACAATTGATGGTGATTGAATCGAGATTAATTGTTCTCTGTACCTCCGAGGTTTACCCGACTTGGTAAAACCTCCCAGCGCACACACACTGAATTTTTAATACCCTCCGAGGTTTACCCAACTTGGTAAAACCTCCCAGCGCACACGCACTGCAAAGGATAGTGGCAGACCGTTGACCCACGCGATCGGTCAGATTTCCACTTTCAACACTATCGCGACGCGCACTTTCCGGTCTGAACCGCCTTCGATCCGGTTCGAAGGACCAATGATGACGATACACTCGTCTTTACCGCACTCGAAGGACTTCTTCGCTAGATGATACTAGCAACCGAAAAAGCACGCACTCCAAAGAACTTGTGCACAACGCACAATAGATCACACGCGAAAGGGACAATGTCCAGTGTCATCGACCGACCAACGAAATGAAGAGACCGTACTGTTGTGTAGAACGTATATTTGGTAAAAGAGCGTCAAGCTTTACAAAATGTGTTGCTTTTATAGTGACCGTCGGCTATCGGTCATTTCTCGTTATTCTAATTCCCTCTCACACTGGCTTAGAATATTTGAATTACAGTTCATTTCATTTCGAGTGGTACCTTACGAGTTGGAACGGTAGGATGAACTAACAATGTTTATGGATAATTCCAACAAATAGAAATTGTAAGAGCTATTCTTATAAATTTTTCGATAATTTAAAAAAAAGTTCATAGGAAAAATTAATTTCAATTTAAAAAAAAATCTGTGTATTTTTTTTATATTTTTAGTATTTTTTGAGAAAATTTAAACAATTTCCTACACTTCAATCTTTGACCAATACTTTGTACGTATTATAGTGTTTGAGTTAAAAATACTCGTAAAAAATAAGGAAATAAATTTTGGCACTTTTCAAAAATATGTATGAGTATCGAATATACAAAGTTGCTTAAATAACCAATGTCTTTACAGCCAAATCGTTGCACTTCTATTTGAAATGGTGCTGCCCTTAGATGCCAACCTTCCCGATTTTTCAGGATTTCCCAGACTTTAAGCACGTTCCCTGATATTCTCTTCTGAAAAGGTTCTGATTTCTCTGGTGTTTCCTGCCAAAGTTTTCCTAACTCGAAATGAGAACTGTTATCATAGTCTGCATTGAAAAATAAAATTCTTACTCTTTCATTCGTTTAGTTTCCAGCTACACTGACACGATTCGCGTTTTCGAAGGTACAGTATCGACATTTCTTGAAGCTTGAAGTTGACGTGAAAAAAATATACTCTATCAGATTAATGCGCCCGATAGACGATTCAAATCGTTATATTTTGAATGAAAATAATTACTTGATGTTTTTAGAAAGCTCATTATCAAGTACAGTTTTCGTTCAACACTTTTCACAATTTGCGAATAGGACATGTTCCTCTAATACGTAGAATACATACCCTATACGGAATAGTTAATTTTCATACATAATTTTGATTTATATATAATATATTCAATATATAAATATATACATCTATTCCATGGATTCTAGTCGCATAGATGTAGTCCAGTCGCATAGGAATATCAATCGAAAACTGAAAACATGTTAACTTTGAAAAATAATAACTCAAAAACGAAAAAAAGACCTCTCTGATATTCGGATATGTAATGTGAAAAAACTTCAGTTTTCAATAAAAAATATAAAAAAATGTGGCAGCCTTGGTACCGAAACCAAGTAAGCGTTGAAAAACAATTACAATCAATATTTACGGAAACAAAATCCGACCTCTGGCATTGAGGACTTGTAGAAGCATGCCTGAGTCTGGTGGAATTGGAAATACTGGTTCAGTATTATGTTACACAAAAAAAAAATCTTTCCATTTCGAAGGAAGAGTGTCGGGGATGTCGATGGAACTCGAGATCTTTAGCGTGAGAGGTATGGATGTCACCACTTCGTCAGATTGCCTCCTAGGAATGAGGTAGGGTCATCATGATTTTTATATTGCATTTTCAGATTATCACGGATTATATCCTGCGAAGTTCTTTTAAAATTTCGACTCTATGAATAGCATTCAAAATACCTTGAACAGTTTCGACGAGAAAGCCAACATGTTCTGGGAGAATATAAATTTTTAAGATGCGTGAAAAATGAACATTACTGTGTATATAAAAATGAATGAATGTAATTCATTTCCCCAAAAAACGGCACGAACTTTTCGAACAGCCCAATATAAGTAATCCCGATTTCTTCCTGATTTTTATTTTCAGTCTTCCCAATTTTTGAAAATTATAGTTGGCAACCCTCGTGCTGCCAACTCCTAATACGAGTTGGACTGAAATTCGTGGTCTGTTTTTTTTTTAATAACAGTTTTTTAACGGTTTACTACTGACATGGCTTGGCCAACCATTAACACGTTGAGCCCCGACCGAAATAGAGGTCCGACAATGAACTTTTCGTCACGTCATGCTCACCCAAGCTGGGAACAAAACTATTTACTCCGTACTAGGAGCAGGAGTTTGTCCGTAACCTGCTGGATTTTGAGAAACGTTTCTATGAGATCCTTATTACCGATATCCGTCATCTGGTCTTTGAATTGGCAAAAAAAACAACGTGAAACATCCTTTCAGCAAGAGAAAGATAATTGCTAGCTTAGATTTCTAGATCGAAATCCGAACCATTCGTTCTTAAAACCTGGACCTACATCAGCAGCGAGAGCTATGGGGCTCAACAAGTCAACAATGAACAACTTTTTTTTTGTAGTCGAAATACATGAATTTTTCTGATTATTCATCACTCAAGATCTTTGTAATCCAATCGCTAATAGGGTAGCTTATTAACCCTTTGAGATTATTCTAACAAGTTTTCATTTGTTTCTCTAAAGGTGTCGATTTTACTCCCGCAGGGTGTCGATCATAATCGAACCCTTATTTATTTTCCAACAAAAAATCATTTTTTGTATTCGATTAAAATTCAATCTCGCACATGCATCATGTATATTATGATAGTATTTCGGTTTCGATTGAATATGAGCATTTTTTTCTTTCGTCATAACTTTAATACTGTCGTTTTAGAAGAAGGTTTCAAAAGTGCATTTATGCTTTCATTCACGCAGACATGCTAACATGCATGAACATTGATCATTATTCGTATCAGGACTTCAACAGACACTTGTTCCCTGCAATTAAAAATATCTCAACCATCATACAGTGCGAAGAATACGAGCGTATTCCTCAGGCATAACCCATTTCTTCAATCTGAAACCCGTTCGAACGAACAATCGAGACAATGGTTCACATGTAGCGAAGTTTATGGTAATATAATTTGTTATTATTGCAGGTCATGCTGTTTTCTCGAATCAACGCATTTCCTATGCAGAAAAGTAGTAACATAATACCTTATATGCTAATGCTGTATAATCATCATCCACAACCGCAATCATTTCCGAAGGCACAATGGCCACCTGCAATAATAATCCTGGAGAACTAAGTTCCATTACAATACCGCTGGGTAATGCATCTGCAAAGTCTAATGACAAAATGACCTAGCCTCTTTTCTTCGGGGCAGCAGTGAATGCCAATGCTCCTGCAACAACACAACCGAGAAGTCAGAAATCCCATCTCAGTCTAATGAAATCAGAGAGCGGAAAATGAAACAAACGCATAAACCATTATTAATACAAACTGAATAATACGTACACATTAAATGGTCTGTTGCAGCCTGTATATTGCATACTTTGAGTCTCCTTCAGCCGGGTCGTATCATGCATAACAAACACAATGAGCCCCACCGGCGAATGTGTATATATGCCTTGGGAATAACACCTGGATGGCAGGAATGTGGGTGGCTTGCCGGTCTTCCGCTCACCATGGCATGAGTCCTAGAAACGAACAGTGAGCGCATTCGCATGTTTCCCGAATGGTGTATTTCAACACCTGGTGGCGGGAGACCGGGAGACCGGGATGAAACTTTCACTAATACGTTTGAACTAACGACTTCCTCTCCCATTCAACCCACGCATATCACCGGAGACCGCGGAAAGAATGCTCCGGTCGGTGGCCCGAGTAATAATACTCCTTCCAATCCACAACCCACACGCGAGCCAAGAAATTGCTCAGCCATTTACCTTCCTGTCCCAGGTCCAGAATCACTGGAACCGTCGCTGACGTTTCGCTGCTTTAAGGCAGTACCATAATGTGTATGAATAATTACAGCACATTTTGCAAGTTTATTATCGCCCCCAGGGGGAGCACTGGAAGCATTTTCAATGCCCAGCTGAAATGAACAATGGAAAGCATTATTTTCAACCAACCTAATTCTAATATTATTGATGAAAATAAAAAAACCCCATTTGTTAAGGAATTGTGGTTCGCAATTATTGTTTAATTTTGCTATTCACTGGATGCTTCATCGCGAACTGTTGGGTGCAAAAGTATAACCCCAACACGTCAGCACCGCTAATCTGCCCAAAACCCTTGATCAGAGGAAATCAATTAAACCATCAATTCGATTCACAACTCACTCTAGCAGCTAATGATATCGATGTGCGAAAGTGCTTTCCACACCACAAAGTAATGTGCAGATACATTCCACTGGCAGCAGGAGCCACTTACCCGGCCCGGCCAACCCTGCTAATAACAGTATCAAGTGCAATTAGCGTGTTAACCCACGGAGCGTCCCTGGAAGCTAAACGCTGAACGACAGAGATGTGAGAAGCCACACAACCATGAGATCGATTCCATCCGTCCCACTGGGGCGCGCTGGAGGGGGTGATATGATGTTTTACAGGGGAAGCTGGTACGATAAGCGTGAACGAATTCGTCTTGAAATAGATGTTCTTGGAATAAAAAATACACATGTCATGGCTTTGAAACATTTTGATTTGCGAAATCATATGATCAAAAGAGATTCTATTTAGAAACTAGCTGACCCGGCAAACTTCGTCCCGCCCAATTTTGTTTTTTCATCAATAACTTCAAACATTCACGTTTTCTTACTAAGTGCAAGTTCATGAGACCAATCGCAGAACTGTTCATTGATTGATCTTCCAATCGACCCCGTAAAATTTACATTTTGCTAAAAAATTCCTAGTACTTCTACCAAAACTCATCATTATAATATTAGATTTTTTTAGACACAATTCTCGTTCAAGATTTTTCAATCACTTGCATATAACATGATTCTCCGTTACACGGAATAAATGTTTGATACAGAAAATATGATAGAACAAAGACAGACTCTTCCCCTCTTCTCCCCTTAGAGAGGGGGAAGGAGTGTCTATTCACCATAGAAACATTTCGTGCCCCCTAAAATCTTCACATGCCAAATTTGGCTCCATTTGCTTGATTAATTTTCGAGTTATGCAGAAATGTGTTTTCATTTGTATGACAGCCCACCCTAAGAGAGGGAGAAGGAGTATCTAACAACCATTGAATCATTTATGGCACCCTAAAACCTCCACATGCCAAATTTGGTTTCGTTTGCTTGATTAATTCTCGAGTAATGCAGAAATTTGGGTTGCATTTGTATGACAGCCCACCCTAAGAGAGGGAGAAGGTGTATCTAACCACCATAGAATCATTTATTGCACCCTAAAAATTGCCAAAATTAGTTTCGTTTGCTTGATTAATTATCGAGTAATGCAGAAATTTGTGTTTCATTTGTATGGCAGCCCCCCTTAGAGAGGGGTGTGGGGTTTCTAGCCACCATAGAAACATTTATTGCACCCTAAAACCTCCAAATGCCTGATTTGGTTGCATTTGCTTGATTAATTCATGAGTAATGTTGAAATTTGTGTTTCATTCCAGGTTCCAGGTGGTTCCAGGTTTTCGTGGTAGTGGTAGATCTGTTCTTTATGGCAAATTATTAGACCTGTTATTTTTTTTAATTTTTTTCCATTTCCATTTTAGTGTGGTCCGAAAAATCCATTTTTTCGCATTTTTCCCAAAAATGACGTTTTTTTTGAAAAATTATAACTTTTGAACTACTGCACCGATTCAGATCATCTGTACAACAAATTAAAGCTAATTGCTTAGTCTTATATTACGCTTGCAAAAAGTTTGGATTTAGTTTTTGTAATTATTGATTGTATTCGTTTTTTGTTGTTTTCATGGCTTTGGATTAGAGGGAGCTATATTTTTTAATATAAAAAGATTAGATAATTTGCTTTAATCAACTTGATCAACTGAATCGGTTCAGTAGTTCAAAAGTTATGAATTTAAAAAAAATATCATTTTTGGGAAAAAGGGGAAAAAAAAAGAATTTTCCGAACCACCCTAAAATCTAAATGAGCACCTTAAAGAAAAACTAAAAAATACGGGTCTAATAATTTGCCATAAAAAACAAATCTACCACTTTTCACGAAAATCTGAGAACCACTATATCGGTTTGACACGAAATGGCTGAATTATACAATCATTTCCCTTGCTAAAATCGATATGGCCTTTTCAAAAGTAACACTTGAGTCAAAAAATTCCCAATTGTTGTGGAAAACTCATATTTTCTCCAACCCAAACGAAATACAAACTTTCATTCGAATAAATAATACATGGTTTTTTAATGTGCATTTTTAGGACGATTTCATTTGGAAATGCAACAAAACTGAAGGGAAAATTCTTGGCGTAGATCACACGTTTGAATCTCCATTAACCGACATAAAAAGTATACTGGAGATCCTCATATAAAAGGGTTGAATGGTCTACTCGTCACCAGATTGAATTTTTCATAAATAGCTGAGATCTACTGGTCAAGCCCCTTCATTTGACACCCATTTTGATGGGGTTTGGTTCGAGAAAATAAGTGATCCGTCATTTTGTGGTGGCAGTTATTTTGGATTTGCATTTTTCATAAATAACTGTGTTCTACTTGTCAATCCCTTTCATTTGATACCGATATTTATGGAATTTTGAGAAAATAAGTGATCCGCCATTTTGTGGTGGCGGCCATTTTGGATTTGTATTTTCCATAAATATCTGTGTTCTACTAGTTTAGCCCTTTGATTTGATGGGGTTTTGGAAAACTCATATTGATGGAGTTTTGAGAAAATATGTAATCCACCATTTTGTAGCGGCCGCCATCTTGGATTTTTAAAATCATGAAACACGCAGTTTTATAGTGACTGCAGAGATAATGGTGTGTCCCAAATTTCAGATCAATCGGTCAACAGGAAGGGGGTCATATTTCTAATAATGTGGTAAAGCGCTACAGACAAACATGTTTCAAACATACAAGCCTACAAACATACAAATTACAGGGCAAGCTAAATAAAATCATTTAAAAATGTTGCTTTTTCCTTTTCTAACAGCCTCCGATACACTGGACACTTTGTATTATATACAAGATGGTTAATGTTCAATTATAATGTTTGTGTCTGTTGTCTTTCAAATAATTTACACATTTATATCCAGTTGACCAGCATCCAGAAAATCTATGCTGTTCGTTACATCTCGAACATTTCCCCACATTTTGACAAGCTATTTGTGATGTTTTTTTTTTGTATCCTATTTTGTGATTGGTTTTTGGAACGAAACAATGAAACTGTTTAACTTAAAATTTTTTTAAAATTTTTTATTTTCTAGTAAATAGCAACCCAAGATAAGATAATGTGATAGAAAGTTAGAACTAGTGCACTGTTCTTAATCATATTTCGGACACTCTGTAAAAATAACTTGAGATGCGTAATGCCCTGATGATATGACTATAACATTAATATCACAATTGATTTTTTAGAGTAACCCTTGAGTAGTATCAAGGACATTGAGCATTTCATGCTATTATTACAGAATGCCCGAAATATTCTATCTAATATCTCACTTTCCTTATGTTTGTTTCTATATCTTCTGTTTCAGGTAATTGCATCGAAACTAGTCTTCTGCTACAATTTCCAACCTATTCAGCCTAGTCCTTTTTGTTTTCGCTTAATAATTCTGTCTAAACGCAATCAATTTATTTGATGCATATAATTTTCTCAATTTAACAGTTCAACTCACAAATGATCTTATTTACCTCTCTCTTTTTATATTTACCTATGCTTATGACAGTTCGCGAGGACAAGTTGTTAGAGTGAGGTTCGACACATTCCGCCGAGATGTGACAGAATTCGAAGCTATTGAAGCAACTATTAGATTTTTACTATTTGGAACAGACCGTGGCTGAAGTTACGAGAATTTCAAAAAACAGTAGAATTTTGATAGAATTTTGATACAGTTCATTCTTTGGTAGAGGCGAATTTCAAATTAACTGACCATGAGACAATTTCTGTTTACGTCGAGAATGAACAGAGTGAACGTGAAGGAAATAGTTCTAAAATCAAGTGCTGGAGCGAATATTTGGAAAGAAGCACTGTCTCATCCAGTCGTGAGAATCCTGCATTTTACTGTAATAATAGACAATTCGGATTTGAAAGCAGCTGTTCACTAATGTATTGAAAATGTGTACCAATACTTTAGTTTTTGAGAAGAAAAAAATCAATTTGGATAATTCGTACAGCTGGTGCTCGCTGTCACTCTTTCGTCTCAAGCCTGAAAGAGAGAAATAATAAGTGAAGTTCGGATGAATTATTTTAGAGAACGATTGAAGTAGGTACACCTCTGAGCGGAACAGTTATTCACAATACTAGATGTGAATTTTTCCAGAGGAAAGTCAATCAGCATCAGAATAATAGCAAGGAATCATGAAAAGTATTGAAAGGCTTATATAACATTAATATATTTTATTGCGGTCCATAACCTTCGAAGGTTCAAAAGAGAATTCAGAACAAGTAACAGCGGAAAAATTCAACAGTTATATTGTGAACAGTGTTCAACTGATCAATCAGAGTACTGAATTCGTCTGAGTGCCTCACGAAATAATACAGGCGATGAATTACAATTGTAGATTTTAATGTTTTCTACTTTTTACAGTTGTAGTGTTGAAAGATATTTGTTTTTGCTTGTAGAAATCGGCTGTTCACGACAATGTCTACGCAAAAGTGATACAAGATTGGACCTGATAAATTAATTATTGTAAACTGAGCACGTGTCGGAAATTTAGAAGGAAACACTCATGATTCATATCTCAAAAGAATTGAACACAAACGAAAAGCAGGAAAACAAAAAATGAACAAATTTGATGACCGATCGGAAATGGTCACAGATAAGTCTGAACACGATTATAAATTCAAACAAGCAAATTTTGAAATAACTCCTAAGTAGAAAATTTTGGTAGCCCTGAAATGGACCGATAGTTTGTGTGGTATTCAACAACTATATGTGTTTGGAATGAAATTGCGATAAAATTATTTGTTTCTGGTGTCTTCGTAGCCACATTAATTGCACGTTCGCTTACTAAGTGATCGATCGTGAGTTCAAAACTCGGGGATCTCAATTGACCATAGAATAATTATAGAATAACCACGTCATCGCAACAATCATCAGTGATGGAGATCCATTCACGGTCGGAGTCCTGACCTCTCTCTCCACCCACATGCAAGCTCAGCTAGCAACAACATAACATCGGGCTGTGTGCTATTAATAAAACAACAATCATCATAACTGTCTCCGCTGTCCGCCTCCCTAAATAAATAAACGAAAGCGATAAAAAAATGGTCTATAATTCTTTTAATTGTTGGTTGGAAAGCATTCAGCATTCGAAAGCAGAAAAAACGTCACAGGAGGGTTGTGTCCGAGACACGACTGCATATTGGCCTCCTGAAAAGGGCCGTTTTGTTTGGTTGTTGAGTATTGTTTGGTCACTCCACCAGTCTTTACCGAGTGATGATGACAGAAGGATGTTAAACAGTCGTTGGAAGGTGCGTGTCAGATAAAATGTACCGAAGTGGAACGAGATATGATGAAAACCGCCCTCTGTGATCCTAGACGAGATGCCTCCCGTGTTATGTATGGATCAAATAAAGAATAAAAAACTCACCAATGTAATATAAGATAATTACCAATACCGAACACAATTATCAATTTTTCTCATCAGTAAAAACATGTTACTTTAATATAGAGAAAACATATTTGAACTGGAAAATTTTATTTTCTTTTATAATTTTTCTGAGTGTTTATTCAACCCAATGCGAATTTTTATTGGACTTACAACACCTACTACTATATGTAGAGCAATCACTTTTTCGGATATTTCTTCACTTTTCCAAGTTTTCTCGCCGTATAAACTTTCCTTGGGTGAAAATGAACACAACAAAACAGACAGCTCAAACCAAACGACCCGTTTTCCAGCGGGAATACACCTTGGTTTTTCATTTATGAAAATTTATATAAATCGTATCAAGTCATTTTTAACACAACTGCTACCATATACAACTTTACACTTACCTTTGTGGTAAATTTTTCACAATACACGATCGGTCATTGATATGAAATTTCACGAAGCAACCAACATTAAAGTTCCAAATTGAAATTTTATTTGCTAGAATTAATCGTATCACTCACCTTACTTGCAATATAAAAATGCCCCCGACTTTCATATATTTGCAATGCCGATTTCCCCGGGCACCTCAGTTTTGATGTTCCTGTTAGAGAACACATTTCTGTAAGAACAAAAGTTCCCCCTGCTTTCATGTATTTGCAATGCCGATCTCCCCCAGGCAGCTTGGTTTTAATGTCTCTGTTAGGGACCCGCCGCATGTGTCGTCAATTTTGACCAATCAGAAGTGGATGTTTCCGTTAGGATAGGGGTTGAGATTTTTCAATTGTTCGATAGTTAGTTTCATGACATATATTATTTTTTTCAATATAAAAAATTGTTATGGAGTGCCGAAATTGATTGACGCAAAAATTTCATCAATCCATCATGAAATGACTGAGCAATAGGCGTATGAAATTGGGCAATTTTCACAATGTGCTCAATTTTCGATTTTCAATTTGTACCCAAATATGTTCCCAAAAGACGTAATCCTACGTCAAAAATGCTTTCTCAAGCGAGTAATGGCAACACAATGTACACGCATAAGTAGTGCCACTAACGAAATCTCAAGTTCACAATGAATGACCAATTTTGGAGGTAGGATACGGTACCGTACTGATAACTTTGAAAAATAGAACGAATCTTTTCAACTCATCAAATATCGAGTGTTCCGAATACTCAACACACTTGTAAAATTTGTTGCCATTTTTAAGGCAGCTTCAAAATGCTGTTCTCGTAGAAGCCACATAAATTAACACCGAAAAACATGCTGGGTTGAATCTCCATCTGCCAAGCCTTGGCCAAGCGGAATGAAATCGTCTTATTTCTTAAACGGATGATGACTTGGGATGAGAAATGGGTATATATTGTGCGAAAACGATCTTGGTCAGCGTAGTGAAACAGCTCAAACGGTGGCCAAACCAGGACTGGGACCAGGGATCATTTATTATGAGTTGCTTCCTTATAGCCAAACACTAAAATCAGATCCGGTTTATCAAAACGATCAGTTGGCAACGATCGGGGTGGGAGGAAGGTTGTCATGACCATTCCAATGAAATTGACGCAATTCGATTCGTATGAAATACCTCTAGATGCGTTCATGTAGAAGAACAGTAGGGCATCATTAATGCGTGTAAATCGGTAAAAAAATGTTTTTTTCACAATTTTGGCATCGATGGTTGCTTCCAAGTTGCAGAGATACGTTACCCGGTCTAGCCAAATCGCTTTCTAGGGGTGTTCGTAGTAAGTAAGGCTGTGGCAGCGACTGAAGAAGATAAGATTGTCCTTCTTAAAAAGAGCGAAGGGCAACTATTCTACTATCACGGCACGGTGGACCAGACATTTTCTTTTCGAATGAAATGTTATTTGTCTGGCAACAGTCTCTGAATGTCCAAAACAATAGATTGTGGATATACAGTTTGAGGAGTGTTCCAGATATCTATTACGCTCATGGTTTTGAACACTTTCCAAACGCATTTGACATCATTCGTACATCTTCAGTAGAAGTATGGTTGACTCGTCATAAAATGATTGGTATTTGTCGAAGAAGATGTATTAACATGAGATATGTGAAAAATAATTCTTTTCTGATCACGATATTACGGAAAATATAATTGGATTAGTTTTTAGGTTGAACCGTTTATCGGAATCGGTTTTCAGTTTCATGGACCTCTTCGCTGAATGTAATTATAAAAAATCTTAGCATAAAAGATTTTTGTTTTCATTACCAGTACAGATAAGTTACTACCTAAATGATTTGTTTTTTTATATAAATTATCATCTAACCAGTAGCTATTTTTCTTATCAGATTTTGTTATTCGACTGAACTAACTCATGCATTACATTATTTGTACTCGTTTTGTTTTCGTGGAATTTTATCCATGCACAAAAAAAAACTCGGAATCTTACACTGGTGAACACATAAATCGTGTTAACAGATTATATCGCACGTATTGTCCAATATTCGACAAAGATAACTCATAGCGAAAGTAATCCTCTGGAACACATCCCCTAAGCAGAATCCTTCCCCATGTACGAGCTTACGGTTCCGCACCCACGGTATCAATCATTAAAACTTCGGCACTCCCCCGGCTCCCAAAAACCAGAAGATGGTAAAATTTTGATAATACTCTTAAACGGTATCACATTTACACACCATCGGAACGGCATGGGCGAAACAAAACAACAAGAACAATGAAAAAAAAAACACTTGGGAACGATTTCTCGGTGGTGATATGCCATTCCGGAACCGGTGTTGTATCGGGCCGATGCGGAGGTCTTCTAAGAAGGACTATTTAAATTTTCACATTCAAGTGCGACGAGGCTTGACTACTCGACTTGATTCTTCGCTTTCGACTTTCGTTTGGGCCGCTGTGGGAGGAGGAGGAGATGGCACCGACGAGAAGCCAGTCGGGATCAATTTGGGTTTGGCAGAGCCCTGCTGAAATTAGGACAAAGATGTAGCGCTCGGGGAATGGGGAAGACAGTGGCTCTACTCGGGAGGAAGTGTGTAAAGACTCTCCCGGCCGGACACCAACTTCCACAGGCGGATGAAAGAGCGGCATTTTAACGTAGCCTCCCACTTGATCCAAGTACCGAACATCGAACTGTTTGTACTTCGAGTTAGAGTTGTTTACTCTTCAACTTCCTTCGTTTCGATTCCAGAGGGGGCAGAGACGAATGAATGAGAGGAAGTTGGAGTTTCTCAAAACAGAATACTGTTGCGAAGCTGTGTCGAGTGCGTTCTTAGCTTCGAATAGACTGGCTCGGCAATGGCTTCAGGTTTCGGCGGTTGAAATTTAGTTTATCGGAAAGGTCGTTTTCGGGATAGAAGTTTTTGGGCCGGAGCTCAGAGTGAGGACACTTTCCCTGTTGGGAAAGTCCCCTGTGGTGATAATCTTGGAATTGAACCACGGTGGGGCCAAGTTTCCAGATTCGAAACTGTACTGCGATGCTGATGTGGCTAAAGCAGTGATTTAGAGTGACCCATCTTTCCTGCCTCATACGCTCACATTTTGCTCTAAATCCCACGGTGTCAATGATGCAAATTAGTGGTTTAACACTAGCACATCCCATCAATTCCGTAACCCATGTGTTGAATATATTTGACATAGGTATGCAATCATAAGCTTTAACCCGAAGTTGAATCAAACGCATGTTTTCAAAGATGAAGTGTGTTGTTATGTTACTATATCTCGATGATGGCAGACTTTTCTGGCCCCAAAAGTAAGCAATGCATTTGGTTGATAAGTGGTTTCAACAACAGCATGTCACATGCTTCACAGCACGCTAAAAATTATTCGAATTGACAACTCTAGACTACATCCTGTAATATAGTAATATAATAAAGTAATATAAAATGGATAAACTTCTGTAAATAAAAATGATTTGATGTCCGTTTCTCCCGATTTAATTCAAGAATTATGAATATCAGTTGGAAAACATTTAAATTGAAAATTCATTTATTTAGCGAACTTTTTATATCTATATAAATAAAAATGATTTGATGTCCGTTCATCACGATGTAAATCGAGAACGGTTGTCAGGTAAATAAAGGCGTGTCATTGAATTTTGTGCCAAGTCGTTTTGTGTGAAAACTAGAAGTTTCTGTTACTTTTCTTGATTTCAACCATTTTTGTGGATCTAAGTGATTTGAAAACATTGACAAATATGTGGTTTGTTGTGGGTGAGAGTATAAAAAAGGCTATTTTCATTGTATTTTACTGTTTGCGAGTGCAATTTCAGAGTATTTTTAAACGAAGCTGTAACTATCAGTATGTATAGAAACGATAGTTTTCAAATTTGAACTTATTTTTCGAAACAATTCTGAGAGATTTTTGTGTTTGGTGCAACTAATATTGTTTATTTCATATCAACGTTTAAGGTAATTCATCCATATGATGACTAAGTTAGTTTCCAAGTTTTTTCTTATAAGAGTCTAAAACAATAGAAAATTGAACGCACATTAACTCAAATACTATATTGAATCAACAATGCTATCTATTGGTTCATTTCAATGAAATTTTGTAGATTCATTGTAAATTTAATTCATGGGAAATTCAAATGAAGAAGTGGACCAGCGTTGTGTCCGCAATCTTCTTGTGAGACGACCCAACGTTGAAGAGTTGCAAATTTGATTGCATCAGCACAATGAATTGGCACTGGATTGGATCTTCTGCCATCCGATAATCAAGGCCGACAAAACGCCAGCTGGACAACACGCAAGGTATTTCAATGTGTCAACCATAGATGAAATTGCCAATGTCCTCCCGCGGTATTGTACTACAACGGCGAAATGATCCGTCGCAGCGCGTATTCGAAACGATTGTAACCCGAATGTAACAAATACCCGAATGCAACAGGTACCCCAATAGAAAATCTACTCAAATGCAACATTTACCCGAATGCAACCCTTTCAGGGTTCCCGGAAATTATTACATAAGAGTTATTTATGAACTTTCGACGTATTCGCAAATAATATCCGATTTGATAAATCAACGTTAAAAAAACAAAATGCTAACGCACCAACGTGCGTCAGCATTTTGGGAATGATTTGCTCCGAAAATCCGTTGTATTGGCTCTCGCATCACCTGGCATTGCTTCCACTTTATTAGAAGATGGCCGAACAATTCATTCTGCACTCAAATTGTCATTAAATTTGCAAATTTCAAACACTCCAACATGCAATATTTCTAAGAATTGTGCTATGACAAAAGTGTAACAAAACTGCAAATTGATTATATGGGACGAATGCAAAATGGCACAGAATAAGTAATTACAGCCATTGAATAGAACGATACAATATTTACGCAACAATCAAAATTTATATGGTACCGCAATGATCCCACAAGCCGGAGATTTTCGACAAACATGTGTCCGAAGTCATCGAGTTTATGGAGATGCGTTAAAACACTCCAACTGTTGGAAGTACACGCAGCTTGCTTGTATATTATTTATTTATTCTTTGTTTTTAAGAGGCTTTAAATTGCTTGTATATGCCGATTCCCCCAGATACATTGGGTTTGAAGTCCGTGTTAGGGAGACACATTCATTCCGTTATGCATATATTAGGGTGCCAATGAATGTATGGAAAAAAATCAACCCTAAAATTTCCAAAAGTTACCTCATTAAAAAATGTCACCATTTCGAAAAAAACACCTTATGCGGAATATCAGCTCAATCGGACTCAAGGGAGAGTGGCGCAAAGAGGTCAAAGTTTGTTTTTTTTTTAAATCGAAAAATCACCCAAGGGGAGAAGTAAGGAGAATCGGAGTTTTCGAAAAAAAAATTCGATGCCAAATGTCTTAAAATTGCATGAACGTCGGGTCTACTACAATCTCCAATAATTTTTTTTTGTCAAAAATCGACACTCTGGGACTTTCGGATTACGATACAAAACGTATGGTTTTGGGTGCCAATAAAAATAATTATCTCGATTTTTCATTCGGAAATTGCTGCGTATTGTTGATTTGCACGATTATATACCCTATGCAAAGTATTAGCTCAATCGGACTTCATTTACTAGTGAAGCAGACGTTAAAATTTGTGTTTTTTGAATTATCACCGGAAATCGGGGTTATCAAAAATTTGTTTGATGTCAAATGTCTCATAATTACATGGTCAACACAAATGTTTTATAAATTTTTACGTTTCAAAATGATATTTAGAAAATTCCACTATCGATTCGCAAGTAACGACGTGGGCCAAACGAAAAGATCATTGTCGGTCCCTTATTTCGGCCGGGGCTTAACGTGTTAACGGATGACGTTGATTCTTAATTTTAAAAAGTTTTGTTTTCGAAACAACATAATATAGTTTCTATAGAATAAGAAGGTATTCATATTAGTTATGAATCACAGAATTCTACAAAATCATATTATACTTGTTCAAAATTAGTAAATTTGAATTCCGGACACTTTTTTTCAAATCATATTTCGAATTCCGGGCACATTTTGTCAGCAGCTTTTCTTTGAGAAAAATTAGTTATTGATTTTTTAAGCCTTGTTCATTGTTTCATTGTTAGTCAACTATAATCTTAAACCAAACATCAAACATCGAAAATCATTGCTCCATTCTTTATAGAGTTTGTAACATACTCTTATGCAAAAAGAAATTTCATCGCCATCGTTTGATTTGTCCGGATTTAAATCATCTTCTAAATGTGTTTTGTGAAACACAAATATTTGTTTTGATTTTTTAAATTTTTTGTCAACAGCTACTATGTTTGATACTACCTTAAATTTAAACGATAGTAACTCACATTAATCCAACATTCCAAAAAGGTTATAGTTTTGGTATGGTATTGAATATCAAGAAAAAGTGTCCGGTTTAAAAAGCCATACGGATCCCAAAGCATTATGGTATAGTGTTACGGAACATCAATCAACCTCGACTTTGCAATGGCACCGGGCTCGCAGTTGAAAAAGCTCATGAACAATGTCATTGAAGCGACAATTTTAAAAGGAACATACAAAGATTGAGACGTTTTGACAGTGATTAGAAATTTGTGACATAAACCTCGAATATCCATGCTTCTCGCATGGACAGCTTTGTGTCGAATATTCAAGTTTCGAAAAACAATCGGCATTATAAATATTTGCTCTTGACGGCAAAACAAAAAATATTGTGTACCATAAAGCATTGCAATATGTTTCGTGCTTCTGGATTGAGATTTGTTATAAATAAAATATTTTGGTTGGTTGTGAATCACATTTACTTTGATTCGTTTGTGAAAATAGATAACGTGAGTATTCTCTCAAGTCTTTTTAGAAAATATTTTTCAAAAATTTAAGTAAAATTATTTGATTGATTGAAATTATGTATTTCTTGATTATTGTGTTTGAGAGACTAAGAATAATTCAAAATTTTATGCATATCTTGAGCATTTTTCTTCCTCCTATAAGCGACAGCTCTCTCAGTTCATCGAGAATTTACAATGCATCGTTTAGTTGAATTTGAGGCAGTATGAAGTATGCTAGGTGAGCTAGTATAAAATATATAACCCAGTTGCCCGAGACCCCGAGTCTTGTGTTGTAGAAATATTTCATTAATTAGCTTTTTGCTAGTTGCAAACCACTTGGCATGAGCTCCGTTGAAGGTGAAAGAGAAGAATAGTGCTAAAAAATCAGGGCTTCGCTGTAGACTAATTAAATAAGCACTAATTGCGGCGTACCTGAGCGAGGAAACTGAAAGCATTTTATTTTATTTTTTGTGCTCGGATATACGTTGCAAAAAGTCGGAAAAACGTTGTTTTTTCATTCTATTTCGTTGTTGGATCGTAAAATATTATATCAGGTTAGGTCATATAAAATTGGAGCATTAGAATAGCCCTTTTTTGTAACCGCGTTGAGCGTTTGAAAACATTTGAGAGCATTTTAAAGCAAATGACCTATTCCAGCGTGACATGAAAACGTTTTGACCAAGTGAAAACGGGTTTTTTTTTCTCGTTTTCATGTATAAATCTCTCGATTTCATGATGTTTAAGAGAAATTGAGAAAATTTCCTACAGGAATCTTTAGTTGGGGAGTATTTAACGGTTGAATCCGCTAGTTACACGACCGATACTTTTGTGACGTGACAATGCCTGTCATATTGCGGTTTTCGACATTCAAACATAAATGTTGTGTTTTCAGTTCTATTTCAAAACATAAAAATAAACTTTGTTGATTTGTCAACTAAGATGAACGTGGATTCCGGTATATTCAGTTTTCTAAAAAAACACGCAAAAACTTTGCAAAAATCGGTATGCATTTTGTGACGTGACAACGCGGTGTGTGCAAAACAAACAGTCTCCACGGAGCGTTGTCACGTCACACAATCCATAAGTTGTATCAAATAAGAATTTTACCGTATTGTAGTAAGCTATATACTATTTTTTATGTTTTTCAATACGCTGAATACTTCTCCTCTAAGATCTCCCCTTCCCCTTCCATAAGTCTATCCTATAGGGGAAAGTGGTCCTTATCCGACAGGTTGTCCTGATCTAAGGAACGGTGATTCCAACTGAATTTCCAGTAGTGTCAAATGATAGGTGTCACAATGCTGTCAATTTGATAATATGATGACTGGCTCTCTTGAATCTAGTGTATTAGCACCATTTTGCGTTATCATTGCTTCAAAAACAGAAAAAAAAATCTTTGATCTGTATGGAAAATTAATTCAATGTTCTTTTAGATTGCGATATATTACAAAACAAGGCAATTTTATTTGCTTATGGTATGTTCATCAAAATAAGTTATATAAATTGAATCTTCCTGTTACTTCTAGTACACGGTGTGCCGTTATTTGGGAAAAGTCGGGGTGGTCCTAAACCGAGCCCCAGTATTTACATCGTGCTTGTTTAACACGTTCACTCTGGCACTCGCAAACAATGGCTCACATAAACCTGGTTCATCGAGTGACGCTCACTACCGGGGGAACGCATTTGATTTTGGTATCAGAAACTTTTGATAAACTCTTTGTATGTATCCGTGTGCATGTGCGCGTACCCGTGTAAGGGCGTTTATGTTTGCGTATTAACCCTTTGCGGTCGTTTGTCTGCGATATTCGACTTCCATTGGTAAGACACTCGTACTCAATGGCCATATCGTATGAGTTTTCCTTTTTTGTTTTGGTTTTCAATACTATCATCATCATCATATATCGTTGACAAAACATAGGATACAGATCATTTGTATGTTTTGAAACGTAACTGTAATTAATTAAATTAATCATTAATGTTCAACATTCCGAAGCAGTAAAAAGTTAGTTGTTGGCAAGTCACAAAAGTATTTGACTGACAATAAGCCAATCTAACTATTAAATATTCTCCAATTGATGATTCTTGTTGGAAATTTTCTCAATTTTACCATAACATCGTTTAATTTTGTGTGTTTTATGCATGAAAACGCAAAAGAAGTCAACATGTTGTTACGTGACGCTGGAATGGATCGTATACTTTTCGTGACGTGACAACAACTTCTGGAGTCAGTTGATACTCTCCAAATTGTGAACCAATCTTAACCAAATTTTGTGGGTTGTTGTTCCTCATTGTATGCTAAGAGAAACCCAAGTATAAAAATGTATGTTCATCTGATAAACTAAAAAATGCTCTATTTTTGTGACATGACAACGCTTCAAAATACCTGTTTTTCAAATGCTTGTTTCCCATAAATTACAAAATCAAACCTAGGTCTACCCACGGCTCTTCAAACAAGTATTTAATCACCCATTTGATGGTATATAGACATTGAAGTTTCGTTTAGCAAGTGCAGAGATATCACAAGAAACATACAAATAGTGGAAATCCAGAATATTTTAAATATAATTATGTAGTTTTTTGAGATCGCCTTTCTCAAAGGTTGCTGCATTTAAATAAATTTGTTACAAAAAAAAAAAATGATATAACTAGTGCTTATTCAAATAACGTTTTCAATTTTCTACTAAAACTAGATTTAAAATTCGGTTCTCTGGTGCATAACATCATGGAATGGGTTTACTGACTTTTGTGGTGAAATAATTCCAGTGTGAGTGAAATCTTTTACATTTGTTTGGAAAACAATTCACGCTAATGAATGAATGCGCCAGCTCTCGGCTCAGTTGTTTAGATGTTGAAACAGTCGATTGGCAATCATGGTTCACAAATCGGCCAAAACTATTGCGCCTTTTCTCTAATGCCCACCTGTTATTCAATTGTCTGATTACTATACATTTGATTCCAATGTCGAACCCCATTCAACGGGAGCATATTTGCACCGCTATAAACCGTGGTTTTCAGCCAGCCATTACCGTTTCAGTTCCTCCGGAAACTCCAATCGCATGCAACGCATTTTGTTCATGAAAGGTTGGCGAAATATGCCCCAATCACCCTACAGCACAATTTGGGTTCTACCAGTTGTATCTGTCTGTTTAGTGAGCATGGTTTCCATTGAGTTGCTCTTAATGTGGTACACGGGGGGATTCGGCAGATGGCTGTTGAATTTTGCAGTAAATGCGTTTTACGTGTGGCGGCTGCTTATTTGGCATAGTTAGATGCTTTCCGAATAGATCATCGCTCAAAAGACTGCGAGATTATGTGGTATTGCCAACCTTCATCAACCCACGAGCCTGATGCAGTTCCAGTCAGCAGCTCTGCCATCGGTCACACTCCGGTGAACCGTGAATGATGCCTCAAACTGTACCATCGCTAGATGGGGAATGCAATAACTTTTGAACTTTGATACTTAGATTTAGCAATCATGAGCTTTGTCCGACGAATAATCCGTCGACGAATATGTAGTTGGATTCTAGCACAGTGTTTAGAAGTATTTTCTAAAAAAAAAACTGATCATTTGATTATTTCCAATAAATGGTAGGATGAAAAGAAGGATTGCACTGAACTGAATAATTAAAAAAAAAATCAGAAAAGACTAAAGGCCTGTTCTTTTTCTCAACATTTTTAGCTTGTGTCAATGATTCTAGGTGCTGATGATTTTGGTAGTCGATGCTGATGTCTTTCTGTACATAGTTTAAAGTGTCTTTTTTATTATTATTATAATTAGATAATCGATAATTATCAAATTAAAATAAAAACAAAAAAGCCATTATAAACTATGTAAAGAAAGATATCAGCATCGACTACCAAAATCATCAGCACCTGGAATCATTGACACAAGCTAAAAATGTTGAGAAAAAGAACAGGCCTTTAGTCTTTTCTGAATTCAGCAGCTGAAATCATTAACACAAACTGAAAATACTACAAATAAATACCGAAGTAATAGCGAATGTGTGATTGACGTGAATTAGCTGACGGTTGATTCAGTCCGGACTCACCTGGTATAATGGTGCACAATCCGATCAGCAGACAGGTTGTCAGTGTCAGGTTCCGCTCCGGCCGTCCTCGCAGCACTGTAGACGGATGTATTCCGCCCAAATAAGCACCTTGCTTCATCCTGTTCCACTCTAGCACTTCCTGCTTGCTTCCGAATCGGCGCCCGTTGTTCGGGACTTTTAATTAACTTTTCTCTATCGCGATTCGGGCGGTGCGTATTTTTATTTTGTTTCACCTAGCGTTTTTTTTTTGTTGATTTTTTTTTCAAAATGCACAGTGTGTATGTGTGTATCAGTATGAAGTTTGATTCCGCGTGAAAATTGCTACCCAAGCGACTCAATTTATCGGATGGAAAGCCGCTCTTTGATGAGACAACTCTTTTGTGTTATGTTGTGTATTTTTTTCAGCACTGGGAGTATTTTACCCAATTTTTCATCCGATTCAGACGGATTTAATTGACACATACACACCAATGTAATTGCACTGTTTACAAAGTAATTTATCGCGATCAATTATTATTCTCTCACTTTCCCCCGTAGTCCCACGCATAAAAGTTCGAGGATTTTTTCACACCCTATCGATTCCTGCCACTCTGGTGGTATCGGAGGCTGAATGTTTAACATACTTCATCATATTAATGGATGTCATCATTCATCTCGGTTGTAGTATCTCCCCCGGTGATTCTGCCAACAATAGGCGGAAAAGCGATGCAACAGTTCGTCCAATCCAATCGATGTAATGAAACTGCCTCGATAATCCGCCGATAAGCTTCCCTGGATCCTCGTTTCGATGGTGTTGTACTGTGGTTAGGGCTGGTGTCATCGGCAGCGGGAACAGCGGGTGAAGGATCAACTTCGTATTCTACGGTGAGGATTTTATTTTGCCGGTTCGAGAATTCGGGTGGATGACGTTTGATTCGGCGATAAACACGAGTGATTAACTGGAATTAAACAGGATGGTGCGTGTTATTTTTTTTCTTTCTAGGCTGTTTATTGAAAATTTTCGACAATTAATATCATGCTCATCAAGTCATCAAGTTTTATGGATTGGGAATTAAATTTATAGCTAAAAATATTCAATGATAATTTATTATCAATTCTGTCTAGCAAAAGCACGCATTGTTATTACAGTAGTGGTACCAATTATTTTCTTGGGTTCATACTGAAACTTTTACATTTGTTTTCATTGAAAATTAACCAGCCTATTCACTAAAAGTTTTCCTAATTTTTTTTTGAGTATTAACTTATTGGGAACGGGCCAGCAATTGGCTGGATCAGACGCATTATCAGCTTCGAAAATCATCCCAATTGCCCTCAATTCCGCCCAATCGGGAAATATTGGGTTATTGTCCAGCGGAAATTGGGAAAGAGTATCAAAGCGACTCGGGATGACATGAAGGGAGACATGAAGAGATCGTGGAATAAAACCTGAGCGGCCATCAGGTTGCCCAGAACAGAGATATATATTTTTTTAATTTTCAATGTGCGTTATTCCACGTGAACATCTATTACCATTTTCGCTCAATACCGTCTATGGGAATTTTAAGTGGACTAACTACATCTAATAAAATAGTCACTGCAGAACGTATGAGATTTGTTCGACTGTTCCTACATCTAAACCAGCGTTGCTAGAAAGCATTTTGTTTTCGGCAGAAACCACGTCTTTTCGTGTCTTGTAGTGTCGAATAAGCAAATAAAATCATCTGTCCCCCAACGCTTTACAATGTTTGTATGTATGGAAGCAGACATCTCTTTCTTTTTTTCATCTTTTTTTGAGATTGGACCCAAAAAAAAGTCTAAACGACGCCAACGGGAATCAAACCAAGGCCGGCCGGAATGCAAGACTGTTTCACACAACCACGCTATCCACATAGCTAATGATGCTGTTGCGTAAACGCGTGACAATATTACATCTCATTACAAATTGAAGTTGGAAAGTGTTTTCGAATTTTACCATTAGAAAATACTTTCCAGCATAAAAGAGATCTATATCCATCTCTATCTGGGCCACTCCTCTAATTTACTTCAATCTTTAAAAAATCGGCTAGAAAAAATGGCTGAACGTATCAATATGAAACGTTCACAGATGTTCAGGGAATACACTAGGCTAAAAAATTAGAACTACTGCGGTATTTGCAGAATTACAGTGAATTTTGTTAAGCACTACAAAAATCGTGTTTTTGGCAGTTTTTGAAATTTTTTGTTTCGTCAAAGAAACAAATTATCCTTGAATAGAATTTATTGGAATTTTCAAAACTGCCTTTTGATTTGCGGTGCAATGATTGGTTATTGACTTATTCATCATCAAAGACCAAAGGGTAATTTTCATTCAAACTGGAACATCTCTGTGTGGGAAGGTCCTACAGGAACATTCTTGGAACCAAATGAAAGCTGGTTAATAAGGTTAATTAGATTTGCTGTTCATATGGTTAGCATTAGTCCAGAATATTCTTGAAAAAACAAAGAAAAATCGATTTTTCGTTGCTTCCCGATATTGTTGCCCGCTACACTTACACACACACAGATGAAAATATGTACGTAAAATATTCTAATACCCGAAAGTTGTAGCTTCAGAATGAAGCGCATCATATCGATTTGCATCGATTTTTCACGAAGCTATAGTATGTCAAAAATCACTCAACATGTTCCACTTCACACTTTTTTTTTGTCGAGTGTATTATATAAATGCTTACCAAATACCTTACCAGAGAGTCTTGACATTCTCTGTTATTTTTAGGCTCATTTAATGTAATACATCAAAAAATCAATTTTGGGTGTAATGTCCTCCAACATTTTCTAATTTTTGGTATCAAGTTCTTCAACCTCATGAATAATTTTGTTCGGTTTGGACGGTTGAATCATTTGAATATTGTGTAAACAAAATACTTACATCACCATAAAAGAGATTTGGGTTGGGTTGAAAATATATATATTTTTGATGCCAAATAAAAAATTAAATGAATATTCGTCACATTCCCCGTATTTTTAACCGAAAGTACTCAAAAGTCAATTGCATGAAAGATACTTCACTGATGGGTCTCGCCTCAATGGATCCACTGGCTTCGGTGTTTTCAATGAAAATTCGAGCGCCTTCCGTAAACTGCAGGAACCTTGTTCCGTTTATGTTGCTGAGCTGGCAGCAATCGACTTCGCATTGGGGATGATCTCCAACAACCTTGCAGACCATTACTTCATTTTCTCGGATAGTCTCAGTTCGCTTGAGGCTCTCCAGTTGATGAGAACTAGTAGGCACCCATCTTATTTCCTCACAAAAGTGAGGCTGCAGATGAGTGCACTGATCGAAAGATCTTATAAGATAGCCTTTGTATGGGTCCCCTCTCATTGCTCAATTCCTGGCAATGAGAAGGCGGACACTCTAGCAAAGGTGGGTGCCCAGGATGGCGAATTGTTTGATAGACAGATTTCATACGATGAATTTTTCCAATTACTGCGTCAGAGTTCCCTCTTGAGTTGGCAAACCGATTGGGATACTGGAAGTCTTGGGCGGTGGTTATATTCAATTATTCCAAATTTTTCTTCGAGAGAGTGGTTCAAAGGTTTGGACGTAAGTCGTGACTTCATTCGTGTAATGAGTAGACTTATGTCCAACCACTACTCGCTAGATGTGCACCTCCACAGAATAAATCTTGTTCAAAACAATGTTTGTCGGTGTGGAAACGGTTACGATGACATCGATCACGCAGTTTGGCAATGTACGGATAATTACGCAGCCAGAGAGTACCTTTTGAATGCCCTTGAGGTCCAAGGAAGACAACCCTATGTTCCTGTCAGAGACGTGTTGGGAACTCGCGACATCTGCTATATGCAGTCGATCTATATGTTTGTGAAACGGTCTAGTATAAGAATTTAATGCTTTTGTGTTGTTTTTTCTTTTTCGTTATTAGTTTGTTTGTCTTGTCCCCTTATCTCACCGTCGCCCACCCTCGACAGCTAGTCGAACACCAGATGCTATCCCTGGTCATTATGCACAATGCTACAGTGCGTGCGGCAACCCTCGGTTGAGACAATGATACCTCATATCCATATCCCTAACCTGACCCGTCCCACAAAAATTGTTGCCCCTCTAACCTCGAGTAAACCGCGAGTAATCGGTCGAAAGCTACTAAACATAGATTTAAGATGAAATTTTTGTATAAACAAAACTTGAGTTAGCGGCTCCGCAAAGCTTATGCGATTGAGCCTTACAAATAAACGAATTGAAAAAAAAAAGAATATTCGTCACAAAAACATATGTTTTGCTACACCCTAAACACCGAGCGGTGTGAAATCTACATCATGACATAATATACACAGATACATATTCGATATCGGTGTATAAACAAATGACAAAAATTAGTCGAATCGTTTCGGAAGAGTTCGACCACAAACACCGTAGCACGAGATTTTCAGATATAAAATGTTAAAAATATCAGATTCAAATATTTCGAAAGGTGTCGCCTTATTTACAACATTTGTAGTACTGTAAAAAGTATATTTAATTTGCTGGTAAGGTTTTGAAAATCGAGTAACGCTTTGAGCCCCGCGTCGGTCCCTAGGGGCTGACGTTGAGCTTTTTGGTTGGAAATCGCTGACTTTTTTTTTATCTGCATTATAGTGATTTTGAACTCAATTTGGCTGGTTCGTCACTTTTACTTCCATTTTTGGAAGAATGTCGGGAGTGAGAATTGAACTCGTGACCTTTAGCGTGAGAGGCATGGATGTCACCACTACGCCAGATCGCCTCCATGAAATCGCTGAGTGACTGGGACTGACAGTTACAAAATAAGAAAATAAAAATATATACGGTTTCTTTTCGGATGTTTTACAATATTTGATTACTTTCTAGTTGAATTTCCGACTGTTCTATTTTTATACAAAAGGTATCTTTAGGAGCTGGACACTGATATTGTGCAAACATGTGTTAAGCAATACAGAAGACACATTTTTTTACAGTGAGTATTTTCGACAAAATCGAAAAACAAATCCAATTTTCTGACCATCCTCAATCTGTATAGTGTACCTTCATGGAGAAATTATAGAAGGTTCTTTCTCAGGCATTGTCGCACTACTAACATTTCATCAAGAAATTTATTCGCTTCACCACTTTCCATAGCCGCAAAAAAGCTGCGGTCGATTTTTTTAGGTGATTTTTGAAATGCTGTAACTTAGTGAAAAACTAGCGCATGAAAATGGGATGCAAATCATTTCGAAGCATAAAATTTCAGTTTTGGAAAATTTGACGAAAATAAAATTATCTTGGTGTGTAGGTGAAGTGAACAGAAATATCGGGAAGAAATAGAAAAAAAGTCAATTTTTCTATTTTTTTAAATCTATTATTTTCCAAAGATATTGCGGACTAACAAATTTCAACTAAATCAATAGCAAGCACAAATAAACCACGTTAAGCCCCACGTCGGTCCCTGGGGACTGACACTGAAATGTCCGTCTTTTTTTGCGTTGATCTGCCGATCTCACCGGACTGAAAGCAGATTCGGATAGTGTCGACATTGGGAACGGCAACAACAAAGTAACAAAATCATATTTAAAAAAGCCCACAATGGTTTCGCTGGGACTGACACGGGAAAAATGAAAAGTTTATTATCGGTCCCCTAGCTCGGTCGGGGCCCAACGTGTTAACCTTATGAACCAGCTTTTATTTGGTACCCATAATGTTCATGTAGGACCTTTGGATTTTTTTTGAATAAAAAATTTTCCCTTCGCATGATTGTTTAATAAATGAGGGGCTTAGAATGAAAGGGGTGTAAGTGATTTGATCGATTTCTCTACATCGACTCTCTCTTTTGGTCATAACTTAGCTGCAAATACATTCCCAGCTATATTTGACAATGTGAAATATAGATCAGAACCTTAACTATCGGATTATATAGTAAACTTAAATTGGGACGTTTTTGTAGTTGAGTTATTTACTAAAGAAAAAGTTAATGAAGAGAAATCGATCAAGTCACTTACACCCCTTGCATTCTAGGCCCCTCAAATAATAGTCGCGCCGCAATTCAAAGCTTTGAAAACTCCAATAAATTCTGTACAAGGATAATTTGTTACTATGACGAAAAAAAAAACTATTTATTAAAAATTTATTGTGAAAATTGGAAAAGTTGAAAATTATAAGAAAATTAATAAAATTTCATATATACATAATAACAAACAACAAACAATATTAAAAGCCTATTTACTAGAAAAAAGGTAATAAATTATTTTTATACAATTTATTTTTAATATCTCGAGAATGGCTGCATTTAGAAGGTGATTGATAAGAAACTTTTTTGTTTTAAATCACATCAGGATTCATAATTTGTGCCTAAAAATGATTGTTAATGAACAAAAATTCGAAGTTTCGAAAACGTCACAAATAGTTTTATCATCTTGGAATCATTTTTTAAATTTTCTTCATGACTTCTATTTTAAGCTTAAGCATGTATATTAAACAAACGATATATCAGTAAGGAAGAGTAGTACATTTTCTGTTATTTTTGGGCTCATTTAATTATAATAAATCGGGATTGCAAAACATTTGCTAAAAACTAATTTTGGGTGTAGTTCCGTTTAACAAGGATTCCACAGATATGCAAATGACTGTAAATTTCCCATTCCAGTAAATCGACTATCTAAGTATCGTTCCCTGATTTTATTGTGGTATTGATGTGAATGTTGACGTTGATCTCATAAGATGTAAACACCAATTTAAGATTAATAATTGATCAAAATCAAAGCCAAAACATTACATGTCACCAAGGTTATGCGCGAAGAAATACTCCGGTTTTTCTATAGATTTCACTAGTATCCCTCAAAACCATCGAGATTTTTTTTCATCGGAAAAGATCTCTTGCAGTTTAAATATACAAAAAATAGCGATGATAAATGACAATGTAAAATGTTGTTTACATTTAGCCGTTGTCAAGGTCAGAGGAGCGTTGTCGATGGGAGGTGGAACAAAAATAGAATCGCGTCTGGCTGCAGTGCGTGTTCCGAGAAAAAGATGCATACTGAGTACGCTACGAGCATTGGCGATAAGAACGCAAATCTCGTTTACTGTTCTCGCGAGAACAATGATGAATCATAAACCAACCATTTTCAGGTGCTTCTACAAAACCAAGAAAATCATCTGCCATCAAAAATTTCTACTAAAAAGTTATTTGAAAAATGTTGATCCTTTCTAGAATAATATCGTATGTAATAAAAAGCGAAATGATTTTTATACTTTTTTTTGTTCGGACTTATGAACTTTCTCAGTTTATTCGTCTCTAGCCTTAAAAAAACAATTAGAACAATAGAAAACTAAACCAAACTCTCGGCATTGAGAAAGTCATATTGAAAGCCTCACTGCTGTCTAGTCGCAATCTCTGGCTAACTGGTGAATGGTGAACTAGTTTTTCCCATAGATCATTCAATTTTCGTGAATTCGAGCATTCTTTCAGGGTTAAAAGTGTCAAAATCCAGCGCATTTCAAGCCAGATGCGAAGAAAGTATTTTTCTGCAGTGGGAGCTGTGTTTTTCGGTTGAAAACTCAAGGTGAACGTAGCTAACGATGGACATTATGTTGTTAGCCAAGATGAGCAGTGTCATTTTTCTCTGATGCGACAAAGCAAATGAAATCAATTTTCCACAACATCTGTGCACTATCGAGAAACTATAGTGCTGAGAACTTCTTGCTGAGAAACCTCTGCTCGAGTGTCTCACATCTAAACAAAATATAGCACTCATCGACGAATGTGACGCCATTAGCAATCCGGCAATCCAAAGCATAACATTCCTGGAAAGCTATCGTCGGCTCCCGTCACTTGACTATGAGAATTGAACCTGAGTTTGCACTTTGACTATCTATCCTGGTGTACATTTGAAATTTCTAGGAACAAATATCAATTCATTCAATTTATTTACATACAAACCCCCGGTAGGGGCCACGATTTCACACCCCTCCCCCGCAGATGATTTGTGGCTGTGGATGCTTGGCTAGTGGTTTTCAATTTGTCTACATGGTGGAAGAGCGCAAATTTCACGATCCCGCTCGAAAGTGATACGATGCGTTCGGTGTGGGAAGGAGATCCATTGAAAATTGATAAGAGCCAGCCAACGGAACGCAGGTCAAACCAACTGACGATGGCCACATCTCGTCAAGCGATGGATGTTTTGTGAGATATTTGATTGAAATGGGAACTATTCGTGAAAGCATATATCCTTTCCACGGTCCAATAACGAAATCATTGGAGCTAATGAAGTTAGTAGCAATTGAAATGGGGATATTGATGAGTGGTTCTAATTCGAATGTTGCATACTATTCAAGCGTCGTATTTGTCTATCCACTTTCGAGCTAACGTTTACTCAAAACGTACGTTGGGATTGGGTTCGCATGCTTGCGGCTTATGTACGATCTCGGCAGCCGATCCGGGCGGCGGTCCATTGTTTTCTTATGCTGGAGAAACTTTTCCACAGTCGCACATACACAGATGTATGTATACAAATCCATCGCATAAGAAGCCAGCGTAATTCAAAGTGCTTAGATAAGGAAGGACTGTAAGCAAATAGGACTGTGTGGAAGGATTATTTGAATAGTGGTGGAAGATAGTTCGGAATGTTCACGGCCATTCAAATGGGAGTGAGAGCACACAACTCTGGATTTGCTAGAGTATGATGTGTTTACAATGTTGGAACACGTCAAAACGGGTCTGTGGATTAGGATTTGCGACGCTCGGATGGATTTGACTTGAACTGTTACGTTCCTGCTACGAGGAGTGACAGCCGAAGGGACGAAGTGAAAATCTCGGAATGGCATACCGGCTCTTAGCTCTCTCACTCCATCTCGAGCATCGTCGAATTAGAATGAACGGGATTTACGATTGAGTCTGAGTGCTTATGGTTCTTTGATGCTGACGAGCTTGATAGAAAGCTACTTGTTGACGAGAGGAAATCTACAGCAAACAGGCAGCATTACGCTTTGATAGGAATGTGGGATAATTTGTACAAATTGTTTTTCCGGTAGCTACAGCAACTCTGTGTTCTGTTTTCAATATTTGACTGAAGAAAAATGAATTAATGAATGAAAGAATTGAGTTAAAGAAATGCATATGTTAGTAAACATCATACGTATCTTGCCAGAAGTTTCGGATTTCGAGAAACCCGAACCAAGTAATAATTGTTTTTATAGAGACAATAAATTTCTAAACGTTGAAAACATGCTACGGTAACACTCATAGGGTTTGTAAGAATGTCATGGGTTCACATACAGATCGTTTGTTATGAAAGCTACTCACAAAGTGTATGACACACCATAAAAAGAGCTACGATTTTTTTTACGAAGGAAGATTTGCAAACCAATTGAATCTGACATTCACTAAGATTTGTGTGATATGCTACACATTACAATCCCACAGTATGTAAACAGTTTAAATTGTTGAAAATTTTAAAGCATTCCCATTCGAGTGCTTACCTAACCGTACTGTCAATAACAGGTGACTTATGAGTTGAGTTTGTTTTCAAATTGGCATTGTTCACTGCCAGAGGCGAATGAGCTGAGAAATTTTCATAATTCAAACCATGATCATCATTTTTCAAATCACAGTCTCCAGCAGTCTTTGTCAATGCTGATGTCAGACATAGCTGTTCTGTTCGATACAAAGGAAGAATGGAAAATAAATATCGCCCGCAGTTGTGCAATTTTATTCGGTGCAAGTACTGCGTTGATTTTCATGTCATCTGATGGAGAGTGCTTCTGTATTTTTGCACCACATTATCACTGCATTGGTACTGGGGTTTGATTTTAAGTGTTGATGCTTCTTCTCCGTCAAAACGAATTGGTATGACAATCACTTTCGGAAGATGAAAATCTTTGATAATTTGTATCTAAAAAATTATGAATCCTACCGAAATAGTGTCTTAAAAAGAGTTATGGAGTATTGATGTTCAAACGTGAAAAAATAGTACTTTTTTTATTTTAAAAAAATGTTAATTTTCAATATCTAAATAATAGTTTTCTTTTAATTTTTCATATGAAATAGAAGTCATGTAGAAATTTTAAACAATGAGTATAAGATTGTAAAACTATTTTTGATGAACTTTGTGAAACATCGAATTTTTATGAATTTTTGAAATTTCGAACTTTTGTAGGTTAACAATCATTTTTAACCACAAATCATGAATTCTGTTATGATTTAAAAAAAAGCTCTTCATAAATCTTCTTCTAAATGCAGCCATGCTCGAGATACAGTGCGGACTCGATTATATACAGTTTTTGATTTCTTTTCACTGTATATAATCAAATCTTGTATATAATCGAGCCAAAAAAAAATTTTTTTATTTATTTTTTTTGCATGTATTTTTCGATTTTTGAAAATAAAAGAGGAATTTGATTTTTGTTTCATCCCCTTAAAGCAGAAAACACCTTTCTCACTTGAAAAATAATTAATTCTCCAGATTATCTTAGGAGGTGATGGATAATCAAATTTGATGAAAAAAATAGTTCTCGAGTTATGCAGAAATTTGCGTTTCATTTATATGATAGCCCCCCTTAGATAGACAAGAGAAGTGTCGATTCTCCATAGAAACGTTTCGTGCCCCCTAAAATCTCCACATGCCAAATATGGCTCTATTTGCTTGATTAGTTCTCGAGTTATGCAGAAATTTGTCTTTCAGTTGTATGACAGCTCCCCCTTAGAGATGGGGTGGAGTGTCTAACCACCGTAAAAACATTTATTGCACCCTAAAACCTCCACATGCCAAATTTGGTTTCATTTGCTTGATTCATTCTCGAGTAATGCAGAAATTTGTGTTTCATTTGTATGGCAGCCCACCCCCCCTTAGAGAGGGGGGTGGAGTGTCTAACCACCATAGAAACATTTATTACACCCTAAAACTTCCACATGCCAAATTTTATTCCATTTACTTGATTAATTCTCGAGTTATGCAGAAACTTGTGTTTCATTTGTATGGCAGCCCCCCACTTAAAGAGGGAGTGGAGTGTTTAACCACCGTAAAAAAATTATTGCACCCTAAAACCTCCACATGCCCAATTTGGTTTCGTTTGCTTGTTTAACTCTCGAGTAATGAAGAAATTTGTGTTTCATTTGTATGACAAGCCCCCCTTGGAGAGGGGGGAGGGGGTGTGGAAATCGCATAAGAACCTTCGCCACAATGATGTGTTTGACAAGCCCAATTGCTGAGCACGCCGTGGAATCGAAACATTCGGGTCATCCTCCACACTGGCGGCAACAGCAGCAATATTTTCGGCCGAACGCACATTACGATGATGCACAGGTTTCACAATATCCGCTACGGATCCAGTTTGTTCGAATTTACGCACTACATTAGCGATTGTGTGCTCTGTAGGCCGTCCATGACGACCAAAATCCGTCCGTAATGCTCGAAAAACATTTGCCGGTTTTTCATCATTTTTATAGTATGATTTGACAAAATTAACACGATGTGCGATGCTAAAACGATCCATATTGTAAAATGGCAGACATTCAACTAACGATATGACGCATTGGTTGACAGCTATGTCAAACCGTTGTCAGCGCAGGGCTGTATACTTTCGAAAGCCCGAAATGGAAAACCCTGTATATACATTTTAGATATTGCAAATTAATTTCAAGCAAATTGAAGTTTTTTTTTGTATATTAAAAAAGTACTGAGAAAAAAAGTGTATTTTTTTCACGTTTGGACATCAATACTTTATAACTCTTTCCAAGACACTGTTTCGGTAGGACGTAGTTCTTGAGATATAAATTATAAAAGATTTCTCTTACTAAAATCGATACGCCTTTTTCAAAAGTTACACTTAAGTAAAAAAAAAAATCCCAAATGTTGTGGAATGCTCATAATTCTTCCAACCCAAACGGAATACAAACTTTCGTTCGAATCAAAAACACAAGTGTTTGAAATCTGTATTTTTAGTTCGATTTCATTCGTAATTGCACAATTTTACCTGCCCTGGCCAATCTCAGTTTATATTTTTCTACGTTCGTTCACGAGCATATTTTTCCGCCTCAGAATGCATTCTGCAGAATGCAGAATATTCATAGTATAAGTATAGTGCAGAACATGCAATGTCAGACTGAGGCGAAGCAGAAGATAAATATTGAATATTATTGATTTTATACAGATTGTGCATTGGCAATAAGGACACAAATCTCATCTGTTGTACTCGCGAGAACAAGGCTGAATCATGAATCACCCATCTTCAACTGATTTTACAAAATCACACATTGTTCCTATTAAGTTTGGTTGGTAACTTTTTCGACTAAAAAGTTATTTTAAAAATTTCGATGCATTCTAAAATAATATTTGAAGTAATCAAAAGTGAATTGATTATTAATTTTTTTGTTTGCTGGTAGGGAGCTTCTGCGAACTTACGAGCGTTTTCGGATTTATCGGTGTAATGATGATGATTTTTGAATAATAGATGCTTTCTCAGACTTTCTCAATCCATTCGCCTCTAGCCAATTCGGAAAACTAGACTAAATCAGACACTATTCGGAAAGCTTCGTTACCGCTGTCATCTGGTTACTAGCAGGATGACTGAGCTGTGTTCTTCAGTGGTAAAATGAAAGAAAAAGTTTGTCCCGCAGCGGATGCTGTGAACGTCGCCACCCCCGCACCTGATTCGGTTCGGATTTGATGCAGTTTTAAGTGTTTTTGGAACGTTTTATTTAGGAGCCATGGAGATGTAGTTTTTCAGTAAGTTCAGTGATTCAATGCCGCTTTAGATAGCGAAGGATCACCAGTACATTTTGAATTTCGCAGTTAAAAGCCTCTATAATAGCAAAAAAACAATCAAATCAATCAATCAGTCTCTTTCTATACCCAAAACAGCTAACATCGCATATTCTGTTTGTTTTGTGTCATTTTCGTTTCCCCTCGAGCTGTGGAGGTGAGCGAATCTTTCTCTTGCCGTGCATCCGGCTTTGCAATCAACACATCGAGCCGAGCCATGGCAATACAGACGTAATCATAACGTTTTTCACCACATTATGTAGCAAAAACCCTCGTGCGCATCGGTCCCGTTCCGATGCAACAATCTTCTAGCAATCTTCTCGCGATGTTTCGATGTGTGTGCGCTAGGACCGTGTGCGTTCTCTGTGCGACGCTTGTTTGGTCCTAGTCGAATTGCGTTGCACGGAAGATGTCTATAAGTGCTATACCACTGGGACAACACTAAACAACATGATGCATGACACTCGATATTTATAAATATTCCGATTTTTGGTACTTTTATTGGTTGCTTAAAATATATTGAAATTATTGAGGAATGTGGAATAATGGTGAAGTCCTACGTCGTACGCGTTCGTGTCTTGGATACAACTCCCCACAATTTGTTGAACTTATCGTAATGGTTATCTTCTTCAAAATTGACCGGAAGATTAATTATTTTGAGTAAAGCAACAATCGCTAAAAACTATCCAGCAATGTTTACTTTTTTCCTCTTCTGAAGGAAATCTGCTGTGGAAAATATAAAAATTGGTCTTCGTGCTTGACGCGCCATTCTCTACACACAGTCAACACCGTGACCGCCTCTCAAGCTAATTTCATAAGCGTTAATTGCAAACTAAAATGGAATGATTTCTCATTTCGTTAGCTAACATTTGCCCAATCTCAAAAACTGGCGCTCTGGTGAACGCCCCTTTGATATCTGTTGAATAAATAACGGTGCCCCCAAAAATGGTGCCCCCTCATTTCGAATTAAATGGAATGGCTCTGCGGGGCAATCCTTTCACCGCATCATTTATTCAAAATGTTATCAAAAACTGCCATTGTCTCAAAATTGTTGGCTGGGAAAAATTAATAAAATACATCCGACCCCTTCGAATACGTCTGTCTGTGCGCTTTCGGCGCGACATTCCGTCGGACAGCTCCGCCCGTACCCGAGACGGGACGGGACAAATGCATTAACATTATCGTCCGGGCAATATACTTCCTCCGAGACATTTATAGAAGGGAATTACTCGTAAAATCACAAACGTGTAATTGTTTTCACGACGTTTCCCATCCCTCACCGGCAGACTGTTCCGCCTCTCGGTGCAGTGAAAGCATACGAAAGCGTCGTGTGACCATAAACCCGGGACGTAATTGTGAGTTTACCAGAGGTTGTTCCCGGCTAGCTAATAGCCGCAGTAATGTTTTGTAAGTAAATTGTACCCTTTGATGTTAGTCGGTATTGATTTCATGATGCCCCAAAACCCACTTTCGGCGGTAGACGATAATACCTGCAATGTCGAAGAACAGGATCTTACGGTCACCGGAGGAAGGTGGAGAGTAGGTGGACACTAGTTTTGAAAGTCACCACTCACTTGCTCCGCCGGAGTGGAATGAACCTTCGGGCCACGCCGAACGAAAAGTGAAGGATAGCGTCGAAATATTGTTGGTAAATAATTCATGAAGCGTTCGCCTTTTATTTGCTTTGGGAAATTAGATTAGCTACTTCGTGATTAACGAGCATCGACTAGGGGCTGTTTGTACTGAAAATTTTCCAGGACGTGGGCTGGCTATGATTCTTTTGTTAAAGAAAGCTTGGTGGTGGGATAGAAGGATAAAACTTGAGGAGCCTTCCGGTCCGCTCTTTGTGTTCAAGTATACTTCATGGAGGAACAGGAAACGATAAATATTTTTATTCCTATTGGTGGGAACAGGAATTTCCGGTGGAATTTTTCTTCTAGGAGTTGAAACTATATAAAAATATAACTGATACTAACAGAAAAACGATAATGAGAACTACTCATATTGCTTTTGTGTTCTGTTTTCTGGTTATGAATCGGTAAATTCAAAATGTATAGAGTAGAAAGCTAATGAATGACGCAGTAGGTTTGAGTATCCGAACTCTTTTCTTTTCACTTGGATGGTTACATTAAATGAGCAATTCAAGGATATAAACCATTGCTGATATGGACAGAGCAACTTATATTCCATCAGATAAGGCGACAGATGAGTGATATAAAAACTGAATGTCGGAAATGTGACACATTATTTGTTAAATTTCCATTGAAACTAGAAAAAACATTCTTTTAATCTTTTAGAATTACGTGTTTGAAACCACTGTTGGCTAATCTGAGCGGTCATGTTTTCCACCGTCTCTTCATATATGTTGCATCCTGAGGAACCTTTCCACTCTTCTTCAACTTCTATTTGCCAATTGCCCAATATTTTTCAAATGGGCGGAATTGAGGGCAGTTGAGTGGATTGATATCGTTGAAATATAAAATCCACCCCACTGTAGTACTTCTTCGTTGTAGTGGCAGCTTGCCAAATTAGACTAAAACTATACAGATCTATTGTGAGTTTATTGTGCGGGAGAATACGGTTCTTCGAGCACTCCTGCTTGTACATTTTGGAATCTATTGTTTGTCACGAAACTCTGTTTTATTTTTTTTCTTCTCTTTTTCTGTTTTTCTGCTGTGGATTATAAGCTTTCTTGCGAATTTATAATAAAAAAAAAAAACTTTCTACGGACATCACGTCGATCTGTGGATTTATAGACCTTTTGTCCGGGATGCTGCATATAATTCGTCGTCCATGAAAATGCATCTTTCATACTTCGTAAGAGCCTCATTGTTCATCCTCCGAGCGAGTCTTTTGGCCTTTGGATTCTGCTCCAGTGTCCATTTTCTTTATTTGCTTACTGGCCCGAAAAGATCGAAGTCCTTCTCGCAGACAATTCCTTCTGATGGTGCTTTGGCTGGCATTAAATTTCTTGACGATATCATAATCCGACAGCCCTGAGTTTACCCTAATACACTCTGTCCAACTTCTATAAGACCAGGTGATGATCTTGCTGCTTTGTGTCATTGTAAAGAAATAATGCTTCGATTTATATTCTAGTGTGTAGGTATTGGTGTCTACCATACATTGCATGATGTCCATATGTGTGTGTGCAAGCGCTGGGCGTAAACGAATATTTCTCTATTTTTCAAGTGTCAAGATTCTATAAGACCCGTTACATCTTTCGTTGTTTTAGTTGTTTTGATCAATAAATTTGGAAAATTGCCGAATGGAAAGGTCCTCACGGAGAGAGAAGGGAGACAAATCGATGCATGCCACCAAGAAAATGTTGGTATCGGAGAAATTGTTCGTCGGATTGGACGATCCCATCAAGTAGTGCTTAATTATTTGGCGAATCTTCAAGGATACAATAAAAAGGAATCTGAAAATCGCTTATGCAAATACAGCAATATTTCAATTCAATTGTTACTCGGGTGACAATTCATCAAACTTTGGTAAAAAATCCTCACATAAAAAGGACTTAAAAGGTTAAAACTCCTCATCTTACACTATCTCACATCGGAAGACGTCTGTGTTTTGCCAAACCTCACATGAACCAACAGTGCGACATGGTATGTTGTGACAAAGAATGTTTCCAAAAGAATACATTTTACTATATACCATAACGAAAAGTTCTTCAATGTAAAGGTTATCTTCAGTTCAATTTGGATGGTCCTGATGGTTTCAACGGGTATTGGCGTGATTTACGGAAGAAGGAACAGTATTTTTCAACCAAGAATTCGGAGGCTCGTGCGTGGTTTGGGCGGGATTCTGTGCAACCGGAAAGCTCAAGATAGCTTTCACATCATTCAAGGATTACATACATGTTCTGGAATCTTTTCTCTTACCGTTTTTACGTGGATATCATCACAAAAAATCACATTCCAGCAAAACAATGCTATTATTCATACCAGCAAGGAAACTAGACAATGGATTAAGGACCAAAATCTTAATTTTTTGGACTGGCCGGCACGCTCTCCAGACTTGAATCCTGTTGAAAATCTTAGGGGGATCCTTGTACGTAGAATCTACACTGAGGGAAAGCGATACACCACGATTGAAGAGTTCAAGGTCGCAATTTCGCAAACATGGAAAAATATCGAATTTTTCAGGTTATTAGCTGAAATGGCAAAGTTGCCAATTATTGACATGTAAATCAGCCGATCGTTTTGAGTTTTTCATTGATAATACTCATGAATTTTGAAATGGTCTTATAGAAAATGGACAGCTGAAATTATCATATTTAAGCACAATAAATAAACAAACAACTCGTTTGAACGAAATTGATGTTAAATATACTTTATTCTGAACATTCAACAATTATGAATGTATCTTGTTGAAATTCTAACTGTTTATGTTGCAACGAACTATGATCAGGGTGGTCTTATAGAAGTTGGACGAAGTGTAGCTCTTAGCACCTTCAAAGTCAGCTTCAGATCTTTAGTTCCATTACGATAATTGTCATGATCCTGCCGGTCGATAGTATGCCACTCTCGGAAATTTTTGAGAAATGTTGAGCTGCATACGGTCGATTTAGCCAATTTCAACGCTTCGCGATTTTTTAACTGTCGAATTTTCGAAGTGGGTGTACAATATTAATTCTCGGTTCGCGGCTTCCATCAAAAAGAAATTCTTTGAAAATGAAAGGAATCGTGACGAACTTTTCAGCACTGAAAGAGGAAGTATTTGAAAACTAACTGCTGTTGCGAAAAACATTCCAGATCTGACCTCTCGTAGCGCTAGAGTAAAATAAACAGTGCGTTCAGATATTCAGGAAATGTCATTTTTCATCGCGGTAGTATTTGGTCAATGAAGAAGAAGCGTTAAAAATGTTGGAGAACATATAGGTAAACAATAACGAACATTCGCTGTTAAGAAGGAAAGCAAAAAAAAACAAAGAATGTTATCGAAAATGATAACAGAAAGTATAAGAAAGTTAGAACGTCTATTGAAAAAAAGAGGTAAGGCTGGATTCATTTACAATCCAAAATTGCAAAATCTCAGGATTGGTAAAAGGTAGAAAACGAATTTTTATATCCGTTCCGTTACAGTTTTGATGAAGTTTCGTACTTTTCTTCAGATTCCTCCATCAAAGTTTGAACTCTCTCTCTCTTGGTTAACCTCAGTAGCCAGTTATTTTACGATCTCTTCATATCTGCAGCATTCCGAGTCACTTTAGCATTCTTCTTCAACTTCCGCTTGACATTGCCCAATACTTTTCGATTGAGTTTTAAAAAACGGAAGGAGATATTTATGCATGTACTTCTCCCTATACCTTTTCAAGACCATTGTCTTGCTTGTGACGAGAAGCTCGCTTTTTTATTCACAGCTGCAGCTTGCCAAATTTTAAAAATTTTGGCGGATCTATAAGGAAAAACGAACTGGAATTTGCGGGGGGCATCTCCTCTGGTAGTGGCCTTACAGAATTTAAGGCCTGGGAGTTGTCCACAATTCATATTCACTAACGTTTCATCATTCATTGGCATGTATCCTTCGTCAAAACCTTGTACATCTTTCGAGTGCGTCTTTTGGTCACCAGATTTTGCTTCAGCGTGATGTTTAGTTGCTTGCCTAGTTAGAGTTATGTTTTTTAGCGATGTCGTAGTCCGAAAGTCCCGGGTTTGCCTTAATTGTTCTTGATATCTTCAACGGTTGTGTCACATTCACCCGAAACACGTTTACCCGATGCATATTTACCCGAATGTAACGTTTACTCGTGTGCAGAAGGAAAAAATCCGACAAATCAAATTACAGTAAAACCTGTTTTTGTGCGGTTTTTTATGCGATTTTTTTTTTTAGCGATTTCTTGTGCGATCGCACAAAAAATTCATCAAAAATCTCGAGCGATTTTTTTGTGCGCTTTTTTTTAAAAAAAATTAAAACATCGATCATTTATTTTATTTTTCTATCTTTGATATGTATTTCATCGCTCTACATGGACTACAGCTAATTCCCATTACGAATGGAATCATTAGGATTTGGGCTATTTTCTTAATGAAACTTTTTATATGCGGTCTCTATCCTATGCGGTGGTTTTTTATTTCAAAATGTGAAGCGAACACAATTTTTTGAAGCTACTGGTGAAGTTTAGTACGATTTTTAGTGCGATTTTTTTGTGCGGTCTCTATCCCTTTCACAAAAAAGGATTGTCTGTATGTTATGTCGAATCATGAGAGAGCAACAAAAACACGAAGTAAAATGAAGATTATAATAAGGAAATTTGAAATCACGCTGGAAACTTCGCTGAAATGAAAAAAACCGCACTCAAGTAAAATACCGGACAAACGTATGCCGACCTGACTAAAAGAGATCTGTTCTTTTGCGTTTTTTTTCGTTTTAAATATTTGAATTGGACGAACTTACAACAATTTAAACAGCGAACTTAAATAATCTAATTCAATAATTACAGCAAAATATTCCTTCTTTGACAAATGAGCTTCTCTGTCGGATGGTGTTCAACTGATTTTAATTTACTATCAGGATCATTACCAATTTTTTAAAAATATTTCTCTCTTTCGAGATTGTTTACCATTCGGGTAAACTATCCTTGTAAGTGGTGTTCGAGTGACCTTGTTTCTCGTAAAGATTTCAATATTTCACTCTATGATTTTTATGAGAACTGCATGACATTGACAACTTTCTTTTACGAGTATGGGCTACGTGATCCAAATGACTGGATGGTGTTTATAGTTAAATTTAAAAGTATATTATTCATAAAAAAAAAAAATTCACGTGGCCCTATATGCTTGAGCAGCTAGCTTAGATTCTGGGACCGAATGAGGTGTGTTTTCTGAGCCAAGATGATAAAACGCCGATAGATGCATCTCGAACAGAGTTACCGTATCTACATAATAATCTGTATGACGCTACAGATTTCAAATCAAGAATCTGTAGATACATATTACAATGTTTAATAACATCGTTTATCCTTTTCCTAATAAAGTAGAGAAAATGTAAATTTCAGAAGTGCACTCATACTGTCCTGAAAATTTATTTCCTTTCAAAGTTTATTTTTCAAATGAATTGAAAAAGCACATCCAAAGCGAAAAGAAGGGATTACATCAGTTCGGGAAATATTGAAGCTCGAACCATTGAAAATGCTGAATTCCCCCGCTCTCACTGGAATCCGTCGTTAAATATAACCAACAGTTATTCCAACTACGTCCGAAATTCTATTTTACTGTTTTTTGAACTACGTTTTGCTATTGATTGTTGAATTGAACAAAACTGAAACTGAAACACCTGAATTCACTCAAATTAATTTGGACACCAGAACACTTTATCTTACTTTCTTGAATATAATGCCAAGAATAATACATAAAATCTGATGTTCCAGGACCATACTTTGGAGATTTAGAAAAGCGTCTACGTAGGTGTTGAAGATGTAAAAATAGAAGCTACTGAACTGGGCGAGAAGGAAACAATAGCTTTAAGGACCATCTGCTGAACCATTAAATGGTTGGACGACTAAATTTTGAATAAAAAATAGAATAATCAATAAAGACAACAATTAATTAGCTTAGAATGAAAAAAAAACCTGTCCTGTCCACATCCTAAGCATTGGCTGTATAGTAACTTTATGTGCCCATCTCTAGCGTTAACAGTTCTCCATTTTAGCCTTATTATGCTACGTTTTAATTCATTACTACCTATACCATTTTTGTGTGTACCTGAAATATATTATAAAAATAAAAATAAATACCTTCAACGTTGCCCAATGTAGACAAGCATCCCCTGGTAACCGAATAAATTTCCATTGCACCTCAATAAAGTAATGTATTTTACTACAGTGTATATATTTCCTAGCATTACGTGGATATCATCAACATCGTCTAATCAATAGTTTCCATGCCAATCAATGATACTAAAGCTGAAATTATGCTTGAAAATTGGACTACAACCTAATACAGGTTTCAATACAGTTTTTTTTAGAAAAAGCTAAGATAAAAATAATTTTTCAGACCTAAACCACAGATATTTTGTCATGCCTGCTTAACCCATTAGTACCCAGCGTATGAAATTTAATACGCAAAAATGCCCGTTTTTGAGAAACTGTTTTTGATGAAACTAAAGTGTTTTTTTTTTAATTTAAATCATTTATTTTTACAGGCTCAGTTACATAGGTTTAAAGGAGCCGAACTCCTTAAACTAAAGTGTTAAGAGTGTTTATTACAGTGTCATGTTATCTGTAATTTTTGTTGTTTTGTTGTGTATTGAAGCTTGCAAAGTTCGAGTTTAATGGAGTCGCAAAAGAAACATAAATTTATCAAAGTTTTACCTCTTAAAGGATTCTAAATTGCTCAAATCTGTGACACAACACTACTAGACGAGTGTGAAAAATGATATCTAGTAAAAAATCCGAAGAAAATTATGAAACCGCAAAAAAAAATCTATGTTTACTTTTGAGCGTATGAAATTTCATACGCTGTGCAACTACGGTATATTTTTTTCTCAATAGGATATATCAGCTTCCCTATAATCCGGAGGAGCTTACAATTCATTCTGATTGATTGAAAATGGTTGTTGAAGTTCAATTTTATGAAATAAAACCGTTTTGATCGATATTCAAATGATTTCCATTTTGGATACTGTATCCGCTCAGCGTATGAAATTTCATACGTTAGATATCTCAACTTCCAAAGAATTCCAAACCAAAATATTGCGTTTCCCCCCGTTTCGGAACAAACTCAGATGGACTAGAAAGTTTCATGCTTTTTGGATCAAGTTCTTGTACACCTGGGCAATAAAAGGTTAGCAATAGCTTATTCTGTCTGTTATCGCAGGATGCTAGGGCACCTTGGTAATGCTGAAGCAGTTTAATACAGTGGTTCAATGTGCGTTGCAGCTCGTCCTGGAAAACACTGTTCTTTGAACGCATCACTACTACTTGCATATAATGAACTTCCGTAAGAATATTTGATTCCGACCTTGGCAGATATCTATTTTTTATGTTGAACGAACGACTTTGACTTTGTGTAAAGATTAGCGTTACGTAACATAAGGGGGAGAAGATTTTATTTTTTTTAAATTTATTTAAATCGTTTATTTTTACAGGCTCAGTTACATAGGTTTAAAGGAGCCGAACTCCTTACTGTATTGTTACTAGTATATATACATTTTTCCTTAATTCTAATGTTAATAATATAGGAAACCGATTACTCGCGGTCGACTCGAGTTTAGAAGGGTGACATATTTTCTTCAGGAAAAGGAGGGGATATGAGGATATATTGACAATGATCACACTCACACACTCAATCACACTCATCACACTCAATTCTTAAACCTATCTTATATCTAATATGTATTTACATTTCATCTTATTCTTAAGAAGGGATCCGATCTCTCACAAAGGAAAAGGAAAAGGAAAAACTAAGGGTATAAGGACAATCACACACGAAGATCGATAACTTTAAGGAATACATATATTTAGGACATGTAGTCAAGGTCTAACCGAGCCAACACGTCTCTCACCGGCACCATGGGCTGTCTTCCTCGGGCCCGAAGGGTGTCTTCTAAATTCGATCTGGCGACAAGATACAGCTCGCACGACCAAACAACGTGCTCGATGTCGTGGTAACCATGGCCACAAACACAAAGATTGTTGTCGGCAAGATTAAGGCCATCTACACACTATGCAACCTAGGGTGGAAACCAACTTAACGAATGTCGCAAAAAAGTTGAGAGCATGTGTAATCAAATGGTAGTCCGCACACTGGGCAACCAGTTGACAAGATTGACTCAACCCGTTGGAAGCAACCTAGCATGTCGAGTCGCGCGCGATTTGTGTCGGCAACCTTTTCGTTCAATTGCTGTTGACATTTCGATTTCTTGTTTCGTTGAGTTTCAATCATGGATGCCAGGTGGTTTTTTCAGAAGTTTCACATGGTACGAAAAAATGTATCTAAATGTCTACACAATAATATTGAAGGAAACTAAAATGCATTACTTAATGTTGAACAATGCTTGATAGGTTCTTCAAGGTTTTCAATAATTATTATATAAGTTTAAAGTTTAAAGTTATATTATTGAACAAATATAAAGATGGTGTCAGATATATATTTTTTTACCACCCCATCAATATGGGTAGCAAATGAAAGGGATTGACTAGTAGAACACAGTTATTTATGAAAAATGCAAATCCAAAATGGCGGCCGCTACAAAATGGTGGATTACATATTTTCTCAGAACCCCATCAATATGGGTAGCAAATGAAAGGGATTGACTAGTAGAACACAGTTATTTATGAAAAATGCAAATCCAAAATGTTGGCCCCTACAAAATGGTGGATTACATATTTTCTCAGAACCCCATCAATTTGAATATCAAATGAAAGTGCTTGACTGGTAGAACACAGTTTTTTATAAAAATGAAAATCCAAAATGGCCGCCACCACAAAATGTTGCCATACCTTTTTATCCGGAGTGAAATAAATTAAATACTCCGGATGATCGAGTCCGACCCTTCTTTTGTTTCCTAATTTCGCTCATGTTAAGAAAAATCTCATGTAAAGTTATATTTGTATTTTTTTGGAAAACATTTTTCATAAATTGCTTCTTATATGATTTCTTTCAGTAGATAGAGGAACGGCATCACTGCCAACTTATTATGACGGATGAAAACTTAACGATTTCCAAGGCGCTTAGAAGTATATCCTAAGGTGAGGCCGTTTCGTCACTAAGTTGGTTAGGGGAGCGGTATATGAAAACAGTACGGAAGGAAACAAAAGGGGAATTGTTTGCTTGAAGCATGAAAGAGACAGACTGATCACAAGCGAGCTTGGGCACAAGCGTATTGTGTATTGTTTACAAATAAAACACAGTAGACTTCCAAGATGGTTGAAAAGTGGTTTTAGCAAGTTGGCCCACCTTAGGCTGTCACGATTCCTGTCAATCCCAAGTTGCGTACTTCAGGTTGCTTAGTGTGCGGCTGCAAGTTGAGTTCAAGTTTGACAGCTGAGATAAAAACAGGTTGAGGTTCATTTTCAGTTGACCAGTGTGTAGATGGCCTAATACGAAAGAGAAGTGCATCTAACGAACAGTGATTGGACATGAGTCGAGGAAGGTGCGAATAAAGTCCCGACTCAAGTCCAGACTTTTGAACCATGGTTTGAGGCTAACCTTAGGGATAATCGAGTGGAGCCACCGGCCCAATTCATCTTCGTTCCATTTGCGTTGCCAGTTAACTCTGGTATTTTTGCGGACTAAAGAATAAAATTCATTGAAGGCGATTTGACGCTGATAAATATCGCCTTCAATTGCACCTACCTTTGCTAATGAGTCAGCCCTCTCATTACCCGGAATTGAGCAATATGAAGGGACCCAGACAAAGGTGACATAACAGCGTCTGGATAAAGCACTCAAAATTTCTCGTATTCTCTCAAGGAAGTACGGCGAGTGCTTTTCCGGCCTCACTGAACGGATAGCTTCGACAGAGCTAAGACTATCCGTTACAATGTAATAGTGTTCAACAGGTCGTGAGGCGACGCTGTCCAGCGCCCAGTGTATCGCTGCCAATTCAGCAATATACACTAAGCAAGGATTCTGAAGACTGTGGGAGGTGCTAAAAAAATCGTTGAACACTCCAAATCCTGTGGAATCATTCATAGAGGACCCATCAGTAAAGTACATATTATCACAATTGATATCCCCATACTTTGCATCGAAGATCGTTGGAACGATCCTCGATCGAAGATAATCTGATGTTCCATGGATATCCTGCTTCATGGACAGATCAAAATGCACAGAGGAATTGATGTAGTCAGGAAAACAAACACGGTTGGGAATATACGAAGAAGGACCAACCTGCATGGTGATGAATTCATGATATGGACTCATGAACCCAGATTGAAAATTTAGCTCGATCAGCTATTCAAAATTTCCGATCACCAATAGGTTCATAACCTTACACCGGATGAGGAACCGAAGAGATAATAATTGAAGCGATCTTTTAGTGGGAGTACGCCTGCCAAAACCTCGAGACTCATGGTATGCGTTGAGGGCATACATCCCAGAGTAATACGGAGATAAAGATACTGAATTCGCTCGAGTTTAATGAGGTGTGTTTTGGCAGCTGATTGAAAACAGAAACTGCCGTACTCCATCACTGAGAGAATAGTTGTTCTATACAACATTATAAGATCTTCTGGATAGGCTCCCCATCATGTGCCGGTAATTGTACGGAGAAAGTTTATTCTTTGTTGGCATTTTTTACTCAGATACCTAATATGGGCTCCCCAAGTGCATTTGGAGTCGAACTAGACCCCACGATACTTGAATGACATAGCATGAGTGATCGGTTTACCCAAAAGTTGAAGCTTTGGTTTTGCTGGTTTATGCTTCCTAGAAAAAACCACCATATCTGTTTTCTCCGTGGAGAATTCGATCCCTAGCCCAATGGCCCAGGTTGAAAAATTGTTCAATGTATCTTGTAAGGGTTCTTGCAGGTCGGATTCGTTTGATCCTACGACAGACACCACTCCATCATCTGCAAGTTGTCTTAGGCTGCAATTTTGTGTAAGGCAATTGTCAATGTCGCTTACGTAGAAGTTGTACAAAAGGGGGCTTAAACATGAGCCCTGAGGGAGTCCCATGTAAGAGACCCGACTTACTGCCGAATCTCCGTGAGAAAAGTTCAAATGTTTCTCACAAAGCAAGTTATATAACATATTATTCAATAGAGGCGGCAGACCCCGAGAGTGTAATTTGTCTGACAAAACCTCTATTGAAACAGAATCAAAGGCCCGCTTTATGTCCAAGAATACTGAAGCCATTTGTTTTTTTTTTCGGCGTAAGCCATTTGAATTTCTGAAGAAAGCAACGCAAGACAATCATTCGTCCCCTTGCCCCTGCGGAACCCATATTGTGTATCTGAGAGTAAGCCATTCGTTTCAACCCAACGATCAAGGCGAAACAAGATCATTTTCTCCAACAATTTCCGTATACAAGACAGCATTGCTATTGGGCGGTACGAATTGAAGTCGGACGCGGGTTTTCCGGGTTTTTGAATAGCTATAACTCGTACTTGTCTCCAATCATCTGGAACAATATTATGCTCCAGAAACCGATTGAATAAGTTCAACAAGCGATGTTTCGCCACATCAGGGAGATTTTTCAGCAAGTTGAACTTAATTCTATCCGATCCCGGAGCAGAATTGTTACATGAAAGGAGAGCAAGAGAGAATTCTACCATCGAGAACCCGGAATCAAGATCGCACCTATCTTGTGGTATAACTCGAACAATTTTTTGCGCAGGAGCGGAATCAGGACAAACCTTCCGTGCAAAATTAAAAATCGATCGATGTGAATACTCTTCGCTTTCATTCGTTGAAGAGCGATTTCTCATGTTTCAAGCCACTTTCCATAATTTTTTCATTGACGTTTCTCGTGACAAACCTTCCACGAAATTTCGCCAATAAGCACGTTTTTCAAGTTTTCAAGTTTTCAAGTTGATAAAGTTTTTAAATTGATTTTCAAGGTCCAAATACGACTGAAAATTTTCAATGGTTCCACGTTTCCGAAAAGCTTTGAATGCGTTCGATTTATCCTCCTCCAATGGAGGTAAACCATCTCTGGAATTGATGGCTAGAGCAATCGCGTCCGCATATTTTTTCCAGTCAATGTGTCTTGTGAGGTCATATGCCATGTTTATAGATTCAGAAGAATTCGACCCAATGGTGATGGAAATTTTGATTGGCAAGTGATCACTACCGTTGGGGTCCTGGATTACATTCCACTCGCAATCTAACGATAGTGAATTCGAGCAAAGCGAGAGGTCAAGAGCACTTGGGTTAGCAGGAGGTTTAGGTACACGTGCTGTTTCCCCAGTGTTCAAAACGGTCATATTGAAGCTGTTACAAAGGTCATATATCAACGATGAACGATTGTCGTCGTACTGTTCCCCCCAGGCAGTTCCGTGAGAGTTGAAGTCTCCCGAGATTAATCGTGGTTCAGGAAGGAGTGAGCACATGTCAACAAGTTGCTTGCGGCTAACCGCAGCTCTCGGAGGCCAATACAAGCTGACTATACAGAGGTCTTTGCCTCTGATGTTTGCATGACAAGCAACAGCTTCGATCCCTCCAATAGGTGGAAGGTCAATTCTAAAAAATGAGTGACACTTATTGATCCCCAATAGTACCCCTCCGTATCTGTCATCGCGGTCCAAGCGTATTATATTAAAATCGTGGAAAGAGAGATCATTTTGAGAAGAGAGCCAGGTTTCGGACAGAGCAAAAACATCACAATTGAGTTTATGAATTAGAAATTTGAATGTATCCAATTGAGGGATAAGACTACGACAATTCCACTGTAAAACAGTGATATCTCCGACCTCTCTATTTAAATTAGACATCAAGAGAGATAATCATTGCAAGGAGGGTTTGCATGTTTGCATCAATTGCTGCAAAATTTTCTTTAGTACTGGAAACATTGCGGTGATAATGGTTCTGATGGAGTCGGAAACATTAAAACACGTGAAGATTTGATCCACAAGGTCAGACAACTTTATAAATCCCGATTGGGAAGTTGAACTGGACGGAAAAACAGGAACAGTTGGGGTTTTTGATGTCCCCTCGAGTGCTGGGTTGTTCGAAGGTGAACTACTACCACGGAGGCCAAGAGGGACCTGATTTTGCTTATCCGCTGCACTCGATTTTTTGGGCAAGCTAACAGGGGGTATCACCGGAGGGACTTGTCCTTGAGCTTTGGGAGTTGTTACATTTTTGCGCCGGGGATTCCCTTGAGAAATAAACGGCGTGCCCCCGTTAGCTGTATCCGCTTCCATTTCGTCAACTGGCAACGTAGCGAAGACATTGTGTGTATTGATTGGTTGTTGTTCTTGAGCCAGTGGAGAAGCGCCCTTCAAAATTTCTGCGAAAGTGCGTTTAGAGCGTTCCCTCAAAGAGCGCTTCTGTTTCTCCCAGCGAGTCTTGTATGTTTCACAAGCTGAGAGCACGTGTGGGGATCCCCCGCAATATGGACACTTATGCTCAGTCGCACTGCAGGTTTTCCCCTCATGTTGTTCTCCGCAAGTGGCACATCGTTCTTTATTGGCACAATAAGCAGCCGTGTGACCAACTGACTTGCACTTTAGACAAGTCATTGGCTTTGGAATAAAAAGTCGCACGGCTAACCTCAATTTATCTACCATCACGTAGTCAGGTAGAGCTGAACCAGCGAAGGTGACTCAAAACGAGTTGCACGGCGTAAATTTAGTGTCATTTCCTTCATGGGAGACTGTTCCGAGCTGGCGGCAACCCAAGATCTTAACAGTCGTCGAGGGCAGTTTTATAAAACGGCCAGTACATTCACTCGTAATGTATTCGCACGTCAAGCCCGTTTCGGTTATCACACCTTCAATTTCGACTATGTGAGAGGGAATGTAAACCCGATACTCAATTGTAAAATGCTGATCGACAACAATCTTGTCTGCGTCTTTCCGGTCAGTCACGACAACTCGTAATTTGTTTGGTCTAACCTTCGAAATTTCCGAAACGGAGGTATACCTTGCCAGATCTTTCGCGATCTGCATGACTCTCAACGCTTTTCCATTAGGCTTAGGCCTGAAGAAAACAACCCAGGGACCAATTCCGGGCGCTTCTTCTGGATAGACCTTCACACGCGGGGTGGGAATAATAGGGGAGGAAGGCGAGGACGGGGATTGAGAGGGATCAGGGACAGTAGGGTGGGAAGGTGAAGGTTGAGAAGGAGCGAGGAGAACAGAGGGAGAAGACGAGGTTGAAGGTAAAGTGGGATCGTTAAGGGCAGATGGGAGATTTGCTAGTTTTTTGGAGGGAGGCTTGGTAGTCTCTGCCATTTTAAAATTTGCACTTATATTCTAAGTATTTTTTGTTTTTTAAACAATATTTCACAATAAAATAGTTCACAAAAACAAAAAAAAAACTTATAATTAATAAATATTTTCTCTGAGTATATTTAATCTTATTCACCTATGAACGCACTCCAGTGCAGATGAACGGGAGCGCGCTGAAAGCTCGTTGGTGGTGAGAATGTGCTAACGACACCACTACACACAGTCGTCGGTAAAAGCTTACCCGCACTGGTACTGTTGGCACGATGATTCGGCGAAAACTCCAATGTCGGCGAAGCAGCGACAAAATAAAAACCAATCCTTGGTTTTCCGATGATGAAAGCCTCTATCCGCTTTCATTCAGGGTACTCCACTCACTATCCAGATAGCGAAATGAACTCTTCAGCGGCAAAAAAAAACAACAATCACGCGGTAACCGATAACGAAACTTAGACGCGACTTTCCTTCGTCTGGTTACTTCGGGCAATCGGCGAAGAATGGGAGAGGATTTTGTCTTGCATTACTTTTTGTTACATAGGAGAACGACATTTACTTTCTTGGTGACTAAATAAACCAAATCAACTCTATCTGTTAATCTCAATAACCTCGAAAAGAGCAGAATCAAATGGGGTTTCAGTGTAGCGAAGATGCACTATTTTACGTAAGGGTTATGAAGCACGCACGTACGCATACAAATATCCATATAACGATAGCATATCAAACAAATCTTAGGGAATTTACGATTCGTTTGGTATGTAAAGCGCCAAAATCCGTTCGTGGCAAAAATAGTAATTAAGGTTAACTTTTTTTTCATAAAAACGTGACCTGTTTTCTGATTTGGCACCCTTTTTTTAATTTTTTTCTAGCGTAATTTTTTAAATTTTTTATATTTCTTATGAAAATTCAAACAATTTCCTACATTTTAATCTTTGACCATAATTTTGTAGGTATTATAGTGTTTGAGTTAGAAAATGTTGTAAAAAATAAGAGAAATGGGCCTTTACAAAAAGTTGTCTCATTTTTTTTGAATATTTCAAGTATGCAAAGTTGCTTAAATGACTAATCTCTTTACACTCATAACATTTCACTGTAATCTGATATATTGTTGCCAATTGTCAGTCGAGTGGGCATGAAATTCGTATAACGTATAACGTAACGTATTATCCATCATGCAAAAAAAAACATGTAAGAACGGAAAAATCCCCTGCCCAAACGACAGAATTACAGCAAAATTCTACTTGCCCGCAGTGGAACACGAGCGATTAGTAAAATCAAAAAAGAATTCGATTTTATTCGTTAAATTGTTTAACTAAGTCTACTATTTGTATTTTATCCAAAAGCATGCATTCTCTCTTCTAATTATATATATTTTTGTGTAACATGCTTTTAATTTCCCTTTATTTTCGTATTACATGTCCCGTTTACAGTTTCGTAAACTTACCCCTAGTATTGAAATCAAAAGCGTAGTCCTAAGCTAAAAATAAACTCGTTTGGATAATACCGTACATCATTAAATCCTCTAGTAATTATCGTCAGCGAAAATACTGCTCGCAGTAAGACAAATAAAACTCCCCCTACTACTTGTTTTCATGCTCAATTCTCACGAACCCCATCCGGTGTTGGACACCAGGAACGAAGAAAATGAGTTAATTATTCATAATATAGCATGCCTCAAGACGAATCGTGTAAAACGGGGATGAACAACTCGAAACGCAACGCGCGACGGTTACTTACTTTCCCACAGTGCAAACACGGAACGGCAAAGAGGATGTAGACAGCTTCGGGCAACCCCGAGGAGTTTATCACTGCTTCATCCACAAGAGAGGGTTAGGTCGTGGCCCGCGGAAGGTCGTTCGGAACTGTGTCAAAATGTTTTCGGATGGTAGGTATGTGGAGATTTTCCACCACCCCGGGCTGTGTTTGTATTTGTAACAATGAAGTGCGACAGTGGCTGAAAAAAAGTGCTTTGCAGTGCACAGAGCATGGCGCCACAACCATCTTCGCGCGACGAAGACATTACGGTGGGTGGATGCCAAAGACGACGCGACGAGTCAACTAGTGACAGGAGGTTCAAGGACTGAATAATTAATTTATGCTTATGTTTTAATTATCATCAGCTGCTGGAAGACGGAGTGATTTTATTCTCTTCCTATCATCGCTGGTAATTTAAAAGTGTAATTCTTCCTCGGTTACCATTGTGTTACAATGTGTTTGTAGGTGAAAGTATGAATTCAAGCTGAAGGATTGTGATCGCTATCAATATAATTAATATGCTTAATCATCTCAGCGGCGGCAAGGGCAATCATGACATTTTGATGGGTTATTTTTTTCGGAACCAGTCACAATTGGAACGAACGAAATGAAGCGAAGCCAAACGTGACTCAAACCTGATGTTGTTCATTCCGAATGTTATGCTTATCTACCCAGTACAATCGAGTTTCACCCAGCAAATTAAATTGTTAGTGGCAAAGCACCCTTTGAAGTCCATTGTTACGCCGAATTCGCCTTATTAGTCTCCGTTCTAGATTATTCACCTTCCCGCAATCAGCCCAAACTCTTCGGAGCGGCAATTAGTCTACTATTTGTAATCCTACCTCCTGCCAGCTCCGACTTCGCATCGTTCCGTTTGGCTTAATTCTTTAATTTCTATATTATTTATTTATACATGGAATTACCCCGCTCGTAAAAGTACTTCTTTTTGGCCAGAATACGTAATCTGGCCAAGCTCTGCGCGTTCCACCGTACGAGAAGCTAGCTTCCTTCGCTGGCTCCGCACTTTCTCGCAAGCCGATTCAACAGGATTACGGTTAGCCTGAAACCAACACCAGTCACAAAGCTGGTTTGACTGCTAACGACCAGTGGTAACCGGGGATGATGAGGGTGATGATGGCGGTGATAGTGTGCATGTGTATGCATAAATGTGTATGTATGTGTACGTGGTATGAAGAGCAGCAGCCAGCCATCGAAGAGATTGTTATTCCAATTTCCTGCTTGTATGTCAGAGAGTCATGCATATTTTATCCAGCTGAAGGTTTTTTTTTTTTTTTTTTTTTTATTAAATCTTTTATTTTTACAGGCTCAGTTACATAAGTTTAAAGGAGCCAAACTCCTATCTGTATTGTTACAAGTATATATAATCATTTTTCATTAATTCTAGTGTTAATGAAGTAGAGAACCGATTACTCGCGGTTTGCTCGAGTTTAGAAGGGTGACATTTTTTTCAGGAAAAGGAAGGGATATAAGGATATGTTGACGATGTTCACACTCACATTCGCACTCACATTCATCATACTCAATTCTTAAGCCTATCTTATATCTAACATGTATTTACATTTCACCTTATTCTATTGTTAGTAAGAAGGGATTTAATTTCTCGCGAAGGAAAAGGAAAAGGAAAATATAAGGATATAAGGACAATCACACACGAAGATCGATAACTTTTAAGAAGACGTATATTTGGGACATGTAATCAAGGTCTAACCGAGCCAACACATCTCTCACCGGCACATTGGGCTGTCTTCCTCTGGCCCGAAGAGAGTTTTCTAAATTCGATCTGGCAACAAGATACACCTCGCACGACCAAACAACGTGTTCGATGTCGTGGTAACCTTGGCCACAAGCACAAATATTGCCATCGGCAAGATTAAAACGAAAGAGTAGCGCGTCTAACGAACAGTGATTGGACATGAGTCGAGAGAAGGTGCGAATAAAGTCCCGACTCAAGTCCAGACTTTTGAACCATGGTTTGAGGCTAACCTTAGGGATAATCGAATGAAGCCACCGACCCAATTCATCTTCGTTCCACTTACGTTGCCATTTAACGATGGTATTTTTACGGACTAAAGAATAAAATTCATTGAAGGCGATTTGACGCTGATAAATATCGCCTTCAATTGCACCTACCTTTGCCAATGAGTCAGCCCTCTCGTTACCCGGAATTGAGCAATGAGAAGGGACCCACACAAAGGTAATGACATAACAGCGTCTGGATAAAGCACTCAAAATTTCTCGTATTCTCTCAAGGAAGTACGGCGAGTGCTTTTCCGGCCTCACTGAACGGATAGCTTCGACAGAGCTAAGACTATCCGTTACAATGTAATAGTGTTCAACAGGTCGTGAGGCGACGCTGTCCAGCGCCCAGTGTATTGCTGCCAATTCAGCAATATACACTGAGCAAGGATTCTGAAGACTGTGGGAGGTGCTAAAAAATTCGTTGAACACTCCAAATCCTGTGGACTCATTCATAGAGGACCCATCAGTAAAGTACATATTATCACAATTGATACGCCCATATTTTGCATTGAAGATCGTAGGAACGATCCCCGATCGATGATAATCTGGAATTCCATGGATTTTCTCCTTCATGAACAGATCAAAATGTACAGAGGAATTGATGTAGTCAGGAAAACAAACACGGTTGGGAATATACGAAGAAGGATCAACCTGCATGGAGATGAATTCATGATATGAAGTCATGAATCCAGAATGAAAATTTAGCCCGATCAGCTGCTCAAAATTTCCGATCACCAATGGGTTCATGACCTTACACCGGATGAAGAACCGAAGAGATAATAAATTGAAGCGATCTTTTAGTGGGAGTAGGCCTGCCAAAACCTCGAGACTCATGGTATGCGTTGAGGGCATACATCCCAACGCGATACGGAGACAAAGATACTGAATTCGCTCGAGTTTAATGAGGTGTGTTTTGGCAGCTGATTGAAAACAGAAACTGCCATACTCCATCACTGAGAGAATAGTTGTTCGATACAACATTATAAGATCTTCTGGATGGGCTCCCCACCAGGTGCCGGTAATTGTACGGAGAAAGTTTATTCTTTGTTGGCATTTTTTACTCAGATACCTAATATGGGCCCCCCAAGTACATTTGGAGTCGAACCAGACCCCAAGATACTTGAATGACATAGCATGAGTGATTGGTTTACCCAAAAGTTGAAGCTTTGGTTTTGCTGGTCTATGCTTCCTAGAAAAAACCACCATCTCTGTTTTCTCCGTGGAGAATTCGATCCCTAGCCCAATGGCCCAGGTTGAAAAATTGTTCAAAGTATCTTGTAAGGGTTCTTGCAGGTCGGATTCTTTTGATCCTACGACAGACACTACTCCATCATCTGCAAGTTGTCTTAAGCTGCAATTTTGTGTAAGGCAATTGTCAATGTCGCTTACATAGAAGTTGTACAAAAGGGGGCTTAAACATGAGCCCTGAGGGAGGCCCATGTAAGAGACCCGACTTACTGCCGAATCTCCATGAGAAAAATTCAAATGTTTCTCACAAAGCAAGTTATATAACATATTATTCAATAGAGGCGGTAGACCCCGAGAGTGTAATTTGTCTGACAAAACCTCTATTGAAACAGAATCAAAGGCCCCCTTTATGTCCAAGAATACTGAAGCCATTTGTTTTTTTTCGGCGTAAGCCATTTGAATTTCTGAAGAAAGCAACGCAAGACAATCATTCGTCCCCTTGCCCCTGCGGAACCCATATTGTGTATCTGAGAGTAAGCCATTCGTTTCAACCCAACGATCAAGGCGAAACAAGATCATTTTCTCCAACAATTTCCGTATACAAGACAGCATTGCTATTGGGCGGTACGAATTGAAGTCGGACGCGGGTTTTCCGGGTTTTTGAATAGCTATAATTCGCACTTGTCTCCAATCATCTGGAACAACATTATGCTCCAGAAACTGATTGAATAAATTCAACAAGCGATGTTTCGCCACATCAGGGAGGTTTTTCAGCAAGTTGAACCTAATTCTATCTGTTCCTGGAGCCGAATTGTTGCAAGAAAGGAGAGCAAGAGAGAATTCTACCATCGAAAACTCGGAATCAAGATCGCACCTATCTTGTGGTATATCTCGAACAATTTTTTGCACAGGAACGGAATCGGGACAAACTTTCCGTGCAAATTTAAAAATCCATCGATGTGAATATTCTTCGCTTTCATTCGATGAAGAGCGATTTCTCATGTTTCGAGCCACTTTCCATAATTTTTTCATTGACGTTTCTCGTGACAAACCTCCCACGAAAGTTCGCCAATAAGCACGCTTTTTCCCTTTGATCAAGTTTTTAAATTGATTTTCAAGGTCCAAATACGTTTGAAAATTCTCAATGGTTCCACGTTTTCGAAAAGCTTTAAATGCGTTCGATTTATCCTGATAAAGCTTGGAACATTGGCTATCCCACCATGGATTGGGAGGCCTTCGACGAATAGTGGAGCCTGGGATGGGTTTCGTTTGAGCGCGAATCGCGCTGTCATAGATCAAACGAGAAATGAAGTTATACTCCTCCAATGGAGGCAAACCATCTCTGGAATTGATGGCTAGAGCAATCGCGTCCGCATATTTTTTCCAGTCAATGTGTCTTGTGAGGTCATATGCCATGTTTATAGATTCAGAAGAATTCGACCCAATGGTGATGGAAATTTTGATTGGCAAGTGATCACTACCGTTGGGGTCCTGGATTACATTCCACTTGCAATCTAACGATAGTGAATTCGAGCAAAGCGAGAGGTCAAGAGCACTTGGGTTAGCAGGAGGTTTAGGTACACGTGTTGTTTCCCCAGTATTCAAAACGGTCATATTGAAGCTGTTACAAAGGTCATATATCAACGATGAACGATTGTCGTCGTACTGTTCCCCCCAGGCAGTTCCGTGAGAGTTGAAGTCTCCCAAGATCAATCGTGGCTCAGGAAGAAGTGAGCACATGTCAACAAGTTGCTTGCGGCTAACCGCAGCTCTCGGAGGCCAATACAAACTGACAATACAGAGGTCTTTGCCTCTGATGTTTGCATGACAAGCAACAGCTTCGATCCCTCCAATAGGTGGAAGTTCAATTCTAAAAAATGGGTGGCACTTATTAATCCCCAATAGTACCCCTCCGTATCTGTCATCGCGGTCCAAGCGTATTATATTAAAATCGTGGAAAGAGAGATCATTTTGAGAAGAGAGCCAGGTTTCGGACAGAGCAAAAACATCACAATTGAATTTATGAATTAGAAATTTGAAAGTATCTAATTTAGGGATAAGACTACGACAATTCCACTGTAAAACAGTGATATCTCCGACCTCTCTATTTAAATTAGACATCAAGAGAGATAATCATTGCAAGAAGGGGCCATGTTTGCATCAATTGCTGCAAAATTGCCTTTAACACTGGAAGCATTGAGATGACAATGGTTCTGATGGAGTCGGAAACGTTAAAACACGTGAAGATTTGATCCACAAGGACAGTCAACTTTATAAATCCCGATTGGGAAGTTGAACTAGACGGAAAAACAGGGACAGTTGGGGTTTTTGATGTCCCCTCGAGTGCTGGGCCGTTCAAAGGTGAACCATTCCCACGGAAACCAGGAGGAACCTGATTTTGCTTGTCCGCTGCACTCGATTTTTTAGACATGCTAACAGGGGGTATAACCGGTGGGGCTTGTCCTTGAACTTTGGGAGTGGTCACATTTTTGCGCCGGGGATTCCCTTGGAAAATGAACGGTGTGCCCCCGTTAGCTGTGTCCGCTTCCATTTCGTCAACGGGCAACGTGGCGAAGACATTTTGAGTGTTGATTGATTGTTGTTGGGCAAGTGGAGAAGCGCCCTTTAAAATATCCGCAAAAGTGCGTTTTGAGCGTTCCTTCAAAGAGCGCTTCTGTTTCTCCCAGCGACTCTTGTAAGTTTCACAAGCTGAGAGCACGTGTGGGGATCCCCCGCAATATGGACACTTATGCTCAGTCGCACTGCAGGATTCCCCCACATGTTGCTCTCCGCAAGTTGCACAGCGCTCCTTGTTGGCACAATAATCTGAAGTGTGACCAACTGACTTGCATTTGTTGCAAGTCATGGGCTTTGGCACGAAGAGTCGCACAGGCAGTCTCAATTTGTCCACCATGACGTAGTCAGGGAGGGCCGAACCAGCAAAAGTTACTCGAAACGAGTCTGACGGCGTGAATTTCGTTTTTCCCTCTTCTTGGGATACTTTACCTAGTTGGCGACTGTCCAAAATTTTAACGCCCACCAAAGGGAGTCTTTTGAATTTACCAACTCCTTCTTTTATCAATTGGCACGTCAGACCCGTTTCAGTTACCACCCCCGAGATTTCTACGTCATGGGAGGGCACGTAGACACGATACTCTAGGGTGAACCTCTCGTCGATCACAATTGCATTTGCGTGTTTCCGATCACTCACGACAACACGCAGTTTGTTCGGCCTAACCTTAGAGATTTCGACCACGGAGGAATAAAATCTTGCCAGATCTTTCGAAACCTGAATGACATTAATAGATTTTCCTTTAGGTTTGGGCCGGAAAAAAACAACCCATGGACCAGCTCCAGGTGCATCGTCTGGATAGACCTTGACACGAGGAGAGGAAACAACTGAGGGGGAGGACGAGGTCGATTGTTGAGCGGGAGTGGGATCAGTAGGACTGGGAGGCAAGTTCGGGAGTTGAACGGAAGCGGGAGATGGAGGGGGCGAAGAGGAAAAGTTTGCCAATTTTCTTGAGGGGGGCTTGTTGAGGTTAATTAACTCTTTCTCTGAAGAGACATCTTCTGAGGGGGGAACGCGTTTGAGCGACTTCCCAGCCCCCGTTGTAGCTAGTGAGGAGGAAACAGTAGTTTCAATCTCCATTTCAACTTGACCTTCTGCCATTACGGCAGATATGAAATAATATAATTTTGAATTCTTCTTCCTAAACCTAATATATATATATATTATACCTAAATCGCACACCAATGCGAATGAAATGAAACGGTGTCTCAATCGAACCGCGTGGCAATCGCTCGGTACAGCTGCAACGGTAAATCGCACCACCACACGATGATGGAATCGATGACGATGATAAAGCACACACAGCGATGATACGGCACACGCACCGCGCCCGCGGTGGAGAACTTCTTCCTCACGCTGGTTGTGATTGCTGCTCTTCTCACTCGCGCAATAAAGAGAACCCCGTTAGGGCGAAATAACTTCACCAGCCACTGATAACGGTATAATCTCCACTATATGATAGACGCGAACAAATTTGCGACCGATGTCTTCGGACTGCGCGAGCTGAATGAATGCAGCTGAAGGTTGCCCAACCATAAGATAGGCTGAAAAAAAAAAACTCTTGCTATAAGTACTGATATCCCTCAGATACACTGTTACTCAAAAAAAAAAATCATTTGTCAAGCGATAGTACATTCCTACTTGAAATTAATATATTGTTGGCACAAGAAGGCACATGTTTTTATGTCAATGTTTTATCATATTATGTGTAGTTTCGCAGTCTCACTTGGGTTCAAAAATCCTCAGAAATGAGAAATTCAAAAACGTTCTTTCGTTTCTACCAAACTCAGATTAGCATTATTATAAAAATCTACTTTTCATTGGTTCATAACTCTTATATGATGCCTTTTCTGCAGGAGCTCAATATGTCCTTTTTAAACTTTTCCTCTGAGTCCTAGCAAAATTGTATGGTATATATTTCGCTATAGTCAAAATGTTTCTATATTGTACAAACTCTACCGTGCTAGCAATTTTTGGGTCAAATCCAATATCCGCTTCAAATGTTTTTCAACTATTTTTCACTGTATTATATACAACGAAAAAAAAAGATTATATATTTTAGTTTTTTAAATATAAAAGATGAATTTGATTTTCCCCTTAAAGTCAGAAAATACCTTTCCAACCTAAAAACAAAACATCTTTTTACGAACAATGACACACTTATTACACTTTTTATTAACCAAAATCTCTTTAACCGCTCTACAATCTGTTCTTCAACACCAAACTTTTTTTTTATAATTTCCTTGCAAAATCATTTTAACCAAATCCTAGTGAGCCTACAATTAGGATCTTGAAATATCACGATTTTTATTTCAATGTACTTAACTGTACTGTACTGTACCAATTAACTTTTACGTTGAAATATTATATATTTCTTGAAATGTGTCATATTTGAAGCATATGGTTTTTTAATTTGTATATGATCGAGTCTAAAATTGTCTATAATGAAGTTCTGTATAATCGAGTTAGTATATAATCGAGGCCGACCTGTGCTTAATTAGCGTGCTAACTAGGCTGACAGAATAGTTCAGGGATAAGAACGGGACACTTGAACCCAAAAAAAAAAATATTTATTGTTTAATATTTTTTGAAGAATTTTATTGAGTGAATAAAACCAAAAATCAATCCAATCAATAAAATATTCTTAGATGTACCCGCTTGGCTCCTTATAACGAAGAAGTATTTAGATGCTGCAGAGACTTTGCGAAGAAAACCGTTCAAGAAATCTTTATCGAAAACAATTGACCAGTGAAAAACCTTTTGTCGACATTTTAACATTTAACGCGCTGAGTCGGACTTAGATGCTTAAACGATTTAAACTTTGTATACTGTAACCTTTGGAGAGTGTAAATAAAGTACATTGGGTACCCTTGGGTTGGCCTCCTAATAGCGAAAGTTCTGCTTGTTTGCAACCCCACTTAGGTGGAAGCGATCCTTATAATTACTCATGAGAAACGCATGAAGAGGAATTGTCTGCAGCATTTCTTCAAAAAGCCTTTCACGACTGACATAATCAAGTCCATTGTTTTTGTCATAAAATGTGCAGATGACGAAGCCCCGATATTCACCCGATCAATCTATTATAGTAATTCAATTGGGATCTCAAGACAACAATGCTATCTTGGACACAAGTCTCTATAGGTTTTTGAGAACACCTTTTCTTCTTCTTCTTCTTCTTCTTCTTCTTCTTGAATGGCGTTAACGTTCCTTGTGGAACTTTTTTCGTCTCAATGTATGCACTAACTAGCGTCATTTATTAATACTTAGTTGGGTTTTCTTAATATTCGGCTTAAGAAAACCCAACTAAGTATTAATACACCTTAAATGTATTCTGAGGGGCAAGCTCTAGAATACGCGTGACCACAGTGCAAGTCGGAGGAAATTTCTTTGACGAAAAATTCCCCCGGCCAGAACGGGAGTCGAACCCGAACACCCGGCATGATAACGTGAGACGCTAACCACTCGGCCACGAGTACACAACTTTACACCTTACTAATCAAAAATAATTCTTCATTTTTATGTTGAAGAATTCTAATTGCATCATCAACATCTTTTTAAACTTATTGTTAAACTTATTGCGTTTATGTTTGGAAGATCAATAATCGATATGAACTAGGACAACAATACAAATATGTTTTTTTAGTTATACTCAAAATACGGTACAAATTAATAAAAATATAATCAAAATAGGTCGAAAAACGGTACTGTCCCGATCTAAACGATAGGTTTGGTCAGCCTAGTGTTAACTAACCTTTAATATTGGTAAAATTATAATACATTTAATGAAACACTGCTAAATATCAATATTGACATTTTATTTTTTGAAAACTAATTCTCTGTAGTAAAAACTGTAAAACGTTCGCATAAAAGAACAGAAGTGAGTTAGTGAAAGTGAAAAACAATTTTCCGAATAACTCCTGCTAGTGTTTAACATCATACATCGTATGACTAGAAGTAGGTTATATCTTTGACTAGGACGTAGGACTCCTGTTGGCTTAGCAATCAATAAGTAACAAATATAACTCTTAGGCATTTTATCTTCCGAATAATGTGATTATCATACCATTTCCGGAAAAGAATTATTAACGTCCAAATGAGTAATCCATTCCTCCTAGGAAATACCAAACTCAAGTCATAACCGGGATTAAAGGAGATGTTTTTAGACGAGCGAGACTATTTCCCTCTCACTTTGATATTACCATTAAATGGATCTCGTTTCGTTTCTTCGTTTTTAAGAGGCTTTAAACTTGCAGTTCATTCGCATTGTATTTCCGAGCGGCACCGGCTAATAAACCTCCGTTCAGTCAGGTGGCAGAAAAGAAATGGGTTCGGGAGAGAAGAGCACAGTGTTTAGGCGAGCGAGCGTGATCATCCTCATATCACATCGCAATAACAACTAAATGAATTTTCGAGCAGATTGCTGTTATTTCAATATCCTGTTTTCAAAGTATTTTTTTTTAAATTATTGAAACAATTTTTCGAGTCAATCATCAACAAACATATTGCTCTTGGACATTTTATCTTTTGTTTATTGATCATACCATCTCGTTGATCCGGAGCAGAACTATTAAAGCTTAAAGAAGGAATGAATTCATTACTCAGCACAAATATTACGCCCTTCCCAACAATTGGAAACGACGATCGATTGCGGCATTCGTAAATAAATAATTTTATAATGCTGCTTTCATCAATGTGATTTCTTTGATATGGTGAATTATGTACTACACCATATCAAACATTTCGTATTCTTCACTATCAAATCCATAGTCTGTCAATGGCACCCATATGTATCGAGTTATCATCGATACTTCGATTTTCGCTAAATGCTCCTTTCAGTCCGGCTGCAGAATAGGGATGAAATTGGGAGAGAACAGCATAATGCATGGGCGTGTGAGCGCGACCATCCTCATCTCACATCGCAATAACAACTAGGGCTCTGGATAGTCATATTCAAATGAGAATAATCAGCGGATTATGGTCAGGCACGAATGATCATCGGGTTAAGGTTCCTCAAAATAACAAAAACTGAAACTCAGCGGACTATGAAGAAATTCCCCTACGTATTTAACCCTCCTATACTCGCGCAAACGATCTGACAGACTGAGAATCAACGAAGTGGCTGATTTTAATGACTATTAAAACTGAAATTAAAGAAAAAATATTTTCTGGAGATTTTTCATTCAGTTATATCTTTTTCTTCCAATAAATACCAATTACGCCTGAAAATACACAATAGAAACGTTACAATGACACGCACAGTCTATGAGTATACGAATTACGATTTAGCGCGCGAGTACAGGATAGTTAATTGGAAATCACTTTTGGCTTCTTCACGCAGTTTCTCCGTTAACATGACTCAATAGTTAACGGAGTCGTTTAGTCGCTATCCCTCTCTACACCTCTATTGCATTTTGAAGTGACTCCCCTCAAAATGAATTCGTTTATCTCTCTCTCATGTATCACGTATGCATGTATCGAAGTTTGAGTTAAACGTGGTTTGACATATACTACAGGTGAGCTAGATTTTTTGTATTGTACACGAAAATTACTCACACGTATAAAATAGCGTGCAATGTTGTGCTCAGAACCACGGAAAAATTTGAGATTTTTTTTATATAAGTCAGTTTTCCTGTTTGTTTTTTTTTCATAAAATTTAACTCGGAGACAGGGTGAACTAAAATTTTGTTCCTCCCAAACTGCACGCTATTTACTAATACTAACGTGAGGACCTTTATAGCATATCTGATAACTGACTAAGTTCGTTGGTTTGAGTTCACGGTGGGTAGACAATTAACCGTCCATTAATGGTGTAACTACTTTTTTGCATCAGAAATCATGTTTTCGTTTCACATTATACGGACGTAAAAATAAGATTGTGTACGCGGGTAAAGAGATTCGTGTCAGTGGGAAGTAGAAGTGTTGATTGAAGTCAGTTGAATAAAGAGGCAGATTTGTATTCATTAGTCACGTCAATATGACTAATCATTGACTGAAATAGTGCATCAGTCATCCTTACACGCTCGTCAATTCATTTCTAGGCAATTCAATGCATGCTGACGGCGAATGCCGAATTAGTGCTAGTCGAAGCGAAGCGACTGAGTGGAGAGTCGATATTCATTTTTCATCTTCGAAGATTTCGGGCACTCATAACAACTAAATGGAATTCTTCTTCTTCTCATTCTTCTTGAATTATGGAGACTTTCATTCGTCTCTAGCTCCAAGAAGGGCTCTTGTGAAGAAAACTCGACTTCAAACTCCTTCACGGACTACCTTGCGTGTCCGTTTTCTACAACATCAAATGACGTTCTTGAAATGGATTTCCGAGCGGGCGCAAGTTTGTATACAGATTTGTGTAATTTAAATAGCCTGTTTTCAAAGGTATTTTAAGCCTTTCAAACAATTTTTCGAGTCAATAACTAGCAAGCATATAACTTTTGGACATTTTGTCTTTCGAATGAAGTGATTATCATACCACTCCTTTCCGCCGGCAAAGAGGTATTAACCTTCAAAACGTTACACTCCACGTGAAATGCTAGACCCTCTCGTTTTCGAAATTTTGAATTTATATCCCGGTATAGAAATGGAAGAAGTAGTTCTACGTCAAAAATCTTTCTCTGCAAAAGCCCGAAAAGACTCCCATGGAGAGTGTTTGGGTATGGTTGTATCGCACATAAACATAATTGATAATGGAGGTGATGGAACAGACGTAGAATCGCTTATGGCTGCAGTGGATGTTTAGAAAATGTGTTAACATATTGACATATTGACATTAAGGATACAATTTCCATGTATTGTTCCGAACCGATGGCCTTCAGGGCCACCAAAATTCTCTACTAAAGAGTTATTTCAAAAATTTCTTTGATATTTTATATTTCTTTATTTTACAGGGTCTTTCAGATTAAACACTCACGCAACAAATTTTAATAACTTCTACTGAACCGATTTTTATTTTCAAAAAACGAAAATAAAGCTTATTTTAGGACATTTTAGATGTGACCACCCCTTTTTTCGATAACGCGTTTTAAACGGTGAACAAAATTCTTCATGTACAACTCTAACATTTCGACGTCGATACTGTTGAAAATTCGAGTTAATTCTTCTTTAGGTTCCTCCAAGGTTTGTGGTTTATTAATATAACAACACCCCTAGAGAAAGTAATCGATGAGGAGAAATGTTGAAATTCTCACCATAAGGGGACAAAGTTTAATTAACACTAGATTGCCCAAGAAAGCCATTTTGTATATAATTCCGCATGTTTTTTAGAATATTGTGACATTTTGTACAATATATAAACACGTTTATTTATAATTGCAGTTACTTCCCCCTCTTTCATTTTCAGTACATACATATGTGTTATGCCTATATTGCCCAAAAGCAGTCATTTTGACTACTTGGGAATTTTAGATAATCAAATGACTCTCACTATTGAATTGAGTGAATTTCTTATATGAACAGTTCGGCTTTGTATTGAAATGACAGTTTTCATTATTTTTCGATAACCATCACATGATAACATACGAGTAAATAGTAAATTGTAGACTTGGGCGTATACTTGATAACTTTAAATTTCTGTAAAGCAAAAGTAGTATTTATTGTTCGAATGATGAACATGAAAGTGTCATCAATATGCTCAAAAAAAAAAAAAAAGATGTAGGATAGTAGTTCAGACTCTGAAGCAGAAACATCTGGAAACACATTTCAGAGGACCGAATCCAATGGTATTGCGTGGTCAAAATTTGATGAAGGTGATATTCCTGGAAGGCTACCATCTACTTTCAAGGGTGTTGAAGGGTGGTCAGGCTGCACAAGAAAGAATATTATGACAGAAAATATTATCAGTGCATTCTCGTTGATAATAGATAACAATATTATCAAACATATTAAAAAGTGCACAGCAGAAGAAGGCTGCCGAATTTTGAGGAACGATTGGACAACAGTAATACCGGAAATACATGCATATATTGGGGTTTTATATGCTCGTGGAACTTACAAGCAGTGTTGCCACACGTACAGATGTATATGGAAAGGTACAGATTTTTTGATAATTTTTGGTACAGTATATGTACGGAACATATTACAGATTTTCGTCAAAAAGTACAGATTGGTACAGATTTTTCCACGTGTGAAATTTCTCTCTTTTTTTGGTTCGTATTATTACTTGACATCATTATATTCACCTGAGATAAAAATTTCATTACAGAAAAATAAATTCATAATAAAAAATGCACCCCGGTGTCGTTAACACGTAAGTATTTGTAGTAAGTATATGTAGACATAAAGTTAGTAAGTAAATATAATATTTTGTAGTAAATAAATGGGTATTTTTTCATGCTCCATGAGTTTTCTCCACAATTAATATTTTCCATGGTACAGATTTTTTGAAGAAAAAATACAGATGAGAAAGATTTTTCCGCTTCTGGTACAGATTAAAATGTGGCAACACTGCTTACAAGGTATAAAAAAATAAAACTGGTTAATTTCTACTTACCAGTGCCCGAAATCTTCGAAGGTGAAAAAAGAGGACCGACTCTACTCTCAGCAGCTTCGCTTCGACTAGAACTGCTTCGGCAGTCGCCGCCAACAAAATGTGACTTGACTAGCGTTGACTAGCGAGGATGACTGGTGAACTAGTCCAGTTAGTGGTTTTTTTAACTGACTCGACTAATGAATTCAAATCTGCCTCTTCATTCAACTAACTTCAATCCACACTTCCATTTCCCTCTGACACTAATTCATTCCCGCGTACACAATCTTATTTTTACGTCCATATAAAGAGGAACGAAAACATGATTTCTGATGCAAAAAAGAAGTTACCCCATCAATGGACGGTTTATTGTCTACCCATCGTGAACTCAAACCAACGAACTTAGACATTTATCAAGTATGCTATATAGGTCCTCGCATTAGTATTAGTTAGTATTAGGCGTGCAAAATAGCGCATACACACTGCACGTTATTTTATACGTGTACGTGTACGATACAAAAGTATCTAGCTCACCTGTAGCGTATGTCGAACCATATTGAACTCAAACATCGATGTATGCAAATGTACATGGGAGAGAGAAAGAGAGAAACGAATTCATTTTGGAGGAAGTCACTTCAAAATGCAATGAGGAACTGCGTGAAGAAGTCAAAAGTCCTTACTAACTGACTATGGATATAGTCAGTCAGTTAATCAGCTGACTATCCTCAGTCGACTATGACTATGCAGAGCCCTGCTACTTACCAAAGCGGGATCCCATGTTTTTAGAAACATTATTGCCACAGGGAAGTTGTAGCAAATCCTATGATTTATCCGCTTTGGCAAAATAACTAAAAAGGTAGACGCCTACAAACAAATAAATTCGCCTCGGTTTCGGAAATATGGGATATCTTCATTGAAAATATTCAGACTTGCTATTGACTAAAATAGAACAGTTGATGAACAATTATTTCCCTTATAGGCCAGGTGCAGGCTTACACTGCATATGTCAAATAATCCGGAAAGAGTTCTTGTTTCAATTCGTAGAACAATTTTTTACCGAATACGAAGCAGCAAGACAGAAAAAATATATGAAGACGCAAAAAGATAAACTGCAAAATTATCAGATGTAAACCATTCCAACAAACGCTAAATTTGTCAAATACGGCTTTGCTGCAACAATAAAACAAAAATACAAATGATAATGATAAAAAATGTCAAAATTATGCTTGCGGAAGATTTACACATAAAAAGATTTCCACTGTCCTTCGTAAGAAAATGTACAAATAATAATGCATATTTTTGTCCCAGGTGAAATATTGTTTTCATTGATGATATTTACTAATAACTTTACATATAACTGTAAACAATATAAAAAAGTATTCAAAATTAATTTAAAACTAATTTATTTACATATTATTTATTCTTTCGCAAAGCAGTCATTTTGACTGCCTTTGGGCAATCTAGTTATATATAAAGATTAAGTCTTTCTAGTGTTAAGGCTTCGGTTGCTCGAGTAATACGATTTCACTAAAAGTGCACGTTCTTGTAAAGTGTACATCTTGACACTAAAACCCATCCGATCAGACTGAACGAGTAGCCGAATATTATCGTCGCGAAGTGGGGAATGCAGTGTTACCATCGACGGAGCGAACATTTTTTTAAGGAGCTATTCGATTAATAATACCAGTTTACCAGTACAAATTGGAAGAATCGTCTTCAACATAAACTTCGCTGACTAGAATGTGATCTAAATCGAATGTTCTTGAAACGATATATGTATGCTTGGTCCAAACTCCACCAACCACTCGACATGGGAGCCTCTTTTATCAAATATCATAAACCTTCCAACCACAATAATCCAATCTACGTAATTACTTTACACTGGAGAAATAGAACGAAACGGAATATGCAACCAATCTGCAAACTCCAGTTCAGGAAGTAGAAAAGTATGCACCCAAAGCTCTATTTCTCTGCTTACTCTACTATACCCGCTCGCTCCACTGCCAAGTTCACCGGGCTAAAGCAAAACTTCTCGCAATTACATTAAAATCACCAGAGCCAGCGATTTACATAAAGCCTTAAATCTCGCCCGTCTCTGCAGCTGAAAATCGACATCTTTAGCGATCTGGAACCGACAGACCCATAACATTGTTTACCCAACTACTCCCCCTGTTTCGATTCCTCGCCCAGCCGGCCAGGTGAGCTCTCCGTCACCGGCCCAATAAAGTGCGATGTAATCTTTCTAATGGAAGTTCATTCACTGTAAGCTCCACCGGTGGAAACTGCGGCGATAGAGAGCTGGTGGTGGTGATGGTTCCGCTGCGAGGTGGGATCGGGTAGGGGTATATCCTACTTTACGATCCATCCAAACAACATTACGTCTAATCTTCGCGGCCGGGCAATTCGTCTCGCTTCAAAAAACACCACTTTCACTTTACTTTATTTAAATTTTGCCTTTGACCCGTGGCAGACCTCCCACGCTCATCACCCCCCGCAAAACGAGATGCAAGAGACGCCAAGCTGAGGCAACGACTGTCCGCAGATCTTCACTGTGAGTTGGTTCGAGGTAGAAGGAAAAAAAAGTTACGGGTTGCGTTTTGTTCTTTCGCACTTTCCCAATTTCCCGTCGCGAAAGAAACGAAGAAAAAAAGACATTTCACTTTCAGCCCCGGGTATAAAAACCCCTTTGCCGACCACCAGAATGGTGGGTGGGAAATCGAAACGGGGAAAAAATTGAAATGATAATCAAATTCAGCTTGTTTTACTTTGGTTTTACACTTTTCTTTACTTTGAAAAGTGGAAGTTTGGGAAGCCAGGGAGAGAGAGCGCGAGGAAATTCAGAAAAACTTTGGTGAAAAAGAATGGGTGGACTAGGAAAAAGTTGTCCAGTGTCCGTTCCAATATTAATTATTAATAAGGTCAATTTGAGCAGTGTCCGGTGTTTCTCGGGTCGGCTCGGGTTGTGGGAAAGTAAATTGGTGTGATATCTCCCGAGAGGGTTCCTTCTGCCTGTTGGGTCCCATGAGAAGGCGGTGTTATCATGAGCCACTGTGGGATTAGAAGGAGAGGAGAAAGGCTTCATTTTGTGGAGCACCGTTAACCAGTAATGGGATCGGACCAGTTAGTCTTGGGCAAGGAGGAAGCTTTAACTGATTTTGAGTAGAGCGCTCCACAAATGAATAATTAAAACTAATGATCCGGTTGAGATGTTCCGATGGTGAAGTATTTCGTTGCAGGCCAGAGTGAGGGAGATTAACTACCACCGTCTCAACATATGATACCAAGAAAATTATTCGAACCGATTTGGTTTTGATGAGATAACCTGTTCTGGGTGCAGAAAATTCCGATTCGGCAAGGATATAACTATCTTTTCCAAATAACGATACAATGTAGAAAGCTGGTACACACGCCAAGCTGATGGAAAACTTCCACTACATCCTTTTGAAAAACAAGCCTTCCTATATGGTTGTCCCCATTTTATTCTCTCCGTTCGCCGAGAAATACGAGTGAAAACAGATAGAAAGGATTAGCTACGCTAGAGAGCAACTGAGAATGCGAAATATATAAAACATTATATGCATGGGAACTGGATAGAGAAAAAATAATGAAGGGAAGGGCCAGAAAGTATAATACTTTCCGGTTCGGGTTCATCTACTCGGAAGCAGTCGAATACCTGCGGCGGATCTCTACATGCTGACACGCGGTGTTATAGCGAACTGCACGAGTCACATAAAACACCGAGCAACATTACCTATAAACTGTGAAATGTACTCATATCGAGGTGAGCAGCGCCGTAAATGCATGAGATTTATACTCTTCTTAGCTTTCCCGGCAGTTTCCCATCCTGGCGTGATTCGAACGAATAACCAGAAAACTAATGCATTCTAAATCTAATGCCCGGTGTGCCAGGGATGTATTAGGGGAGTCCAAATTTACTATACTTTCAGTGGAATTGTGAAATCAAGAAAAATCAGTGAGCCTAGTAACTGAATGTTTATGTAAACGCTCGAGGACGATAGATTTAGGTTTTTCGTTCTTTCCATGGGTCGAAAAAATACGAGGAGAGAGTAACCATAAGGTGCCATTTACCCAGATATTATTCGTAATTGTTATAATCTATGTTCGTAATTGAATACACTGAAGAGTGAGAATTTTCCGTTAATCATCATGGATAGAATTATCTATTGATATTCTATTGACTATTGATAAGTATTCTTATCGACGTCAAGAGATCTAACAATGTTCTTGATGTAACGATTATCTTGTGGCAGTTCGATAGGTCTTTTCCTGCGAATCTTCTTTAATCAATTATTGCTTCTGGGCAAACGTATGAAAACGGCAGTTACGATTCGTTCATTCCAAGGGTTTGCATAGAATTTTGTACTTTATGTACAATTTGTGATGAATTGCTCCTTCAATTTACTCAAAAAATCGACCTGTCGACTTAAAAATGGGCTAAACATGGTAATTATACTAGGCTAAAATGGTATCTGCTTACATAGAAATCCATTGCAATAATTCAAAATTTACAAACCATTTTCTAAAACACTACAAAAACCTTTTTGGTACGTTTTAAAATTGATGCAAAAAATTTAAAAAAAATTTTTTTTTCGTCAAAGCAAACTGCAATCATTATTTATCGAATTAATAATCATCAAAGGCGAAGATGTAATTTTTCGTTCAAATGAAAATATCTCTGAATTGAAAAATCCCATAGGAATGTTCTAAGAATCACATGAAAGCAGGTTGATGATGCTATTTGGATTTGCTTTTGAGTTGGTTAGTAAGATACTGTGTTTGTCTACAAAAAATGGAAATGAGAAATAAATCGATTTATTTTTCTTCCAGACATTTTTGTCTAGTATATTTACACAAACTAACATGAAAATGTGTTTGTGAAACATTAAAAAAAATGCTTTAGAATTATGCATATCTAATCTTCATGCGTTGAGTTGAGCATTTAAAAAATCACTTAAACATCACTATTTTTTGGTCGATTATATTTTATCTTGTTATATTTATAAAACAACTAGCTGATCAGGTAAACTTCGTCCCGCCCAAAATTTATTATTCGTTCTCACATTCACGTTTTTTTACTAAGCGCACGTTCATGGGTCCAATTGCAGAACTGTTCATTGATTGGTCTTCTAATTTACCCTTTAAATTTACCTTTTACTATAAATTTCCTAGTACTTCTACCAAAACGCGCCATTATAATATCAGATTATTTTCAGACACAATTCTCGTTCAAAATTTTTGAACCTCTTACATATAACATGCTTCTCCGTTACATGCAATAATCGGGCAATTCCTTTCTCGAGTTTTGCTCTTATCAACAAATTCGGCGATCCATTATTTATATAGATAGAAGACGATATAGGAGTGCGTATTATCACATTGAAATCCGTTCCCACTTTCGAACAATGATCATTTTCGTTACCGCAAAACTTCCCATGGACTAACAACGCTTGTTACTATGTAATTGTAGAACTTATTCAAATTGAATTTTCCTAATTTTCCCATTTTCCTTCAGGGTTTTCCGAACATTTTCAATTGTCAAGTTTGATTGGAATATGTGTATTATTTTTATGGGACCTCCTCTTCATTCCAGAGGAGGGAGGAGTGTCATAGAAACATTTCTCGTACCCAAAAACCCTCACATCCTAAATTTGGCTTTATTTGCTTGATAAGTTCGCGAGTTATGCAGAAGTTTGTGTTTCATTTTAATGACAACCCTCTTGCCCTTAGAAAAGGGATAGGTGTGTCGAACCCCCATAGAAACATTTATTCTTCCCTAAAACCTTCATATGCAAATTTTGGTTCAATTTGCTTAATTAGCTCTCGACTTATGCAGAAATTTGTATTTCATTAGTATTACTATATTTTTCTGTTACTGTCCGGCTGGTTTGGAGATAATCAATCAACATAATTATTATCACGCCCCAAAAATCTTATTCCGTATCCTTTTTCATTTGTTTGCATTAGAGCTGAACAACAAAGTCATAGTGGTAGACTATGGGGGTCTACTCAATGAAACCAACAATGGTTGTACCAGTATTACCAGTCCATTTTCGATAAATAGCGGAATTTTTGGTTTTTTATCTTAAAATGAAGATATTCTTGTTAAAATTGAAAGAAACAAAATCATTACCTAGAGGCAAATGAATGCTACACACTGAACGACAGTTACATTTTCGCACTGTTCATAAACCGAAAAAAGCCTGGATTTTTCGCGTCAAAATATGAATGAATTTGTCATATACACGAACGGATTTGGGTTTACCAGCAACAATAATATCACACGACCTCTACAGGCTCTTTTTACTAGGACTATATTCTTTTTGATTGGACATGGTTGTGAACACCTGGGCTCGTGTTGCTTTTTCTTAGGTGAATATACTCAAACCAGTTCGTGTACATGTCTATTGGAACATGAATAAACATTGTAATCATTGTCGAATGGTCAGTTACGTTTAGACCATTTTAAAATTCATAAGGATTGTCAATGAAAAATTCAAAACCATCGGCTGATTTACATGTCAATAATTGGCGACATTGCCATTTCGGCTAATAACCTTAATAATAATTCGTGTTGGCATACTATTTTCCCAAATACTGCTGAACGAATTTTTCGATATTTTTCAATGTTTCCGAAATTGCGACCTTGAGCTCTTCAATCGTGGTGTACCGTTTTCCATCAGTGTAGATTCTGCGTACAAGGATCCCCCCTAAGATTTTCAACAGGATTCGAATATGAAGAGTGAGCCGACCAGTCCAAAAAAAATAATTTTTTTGGTCTTAATCCTTTGCTTAGTTTCATTGATGATAGTAATAGTAGCATTGTTTTACTAGAATGTGATTTTTTGTGTGACGATATTCACGCTAAAATGGTAGGAGAGAGGATTCCTGAACATATGTGTAATCCTTGAATGATGTGAAAGCTATCTTGAGCTTTCCGGTTGCACAGAATTCCGCCAAAACCATGCACGAGCCTCCATCAAAATGCCTGGTCACAAAACACTGTTCCTTTTTCCGTAAATCACGCCAGTACCCGTTGAAACCATCAGGACCATCCAAATTGAACTTTTTTCGTCAGTAAAGATAACCTATACATTGGAGAACTTTTCGTTAAGGTATATAGCAAAATGTATTCTTTTGGAAACATTCTTTGTCACAACATACCATGTCCCACTGTCGGTTCATGTGAGGTCTGGCAAAACTCAGACGTCTTCCGATGTGAGATGGTGTAAGATGAGGAGTTTTAAACTTTTAAGTCCCCTTTATATGAGAATTTTTAACCAAAATTTGATGAATTGTCATCCGAGTAATATTTAAATTCAAATATTGCTTTATTTGCATAAGCGATTTTCAGTTATTCGAAACTGTTCTACCTATTTCCTACTTATCCCGGTCAGAGAGCTTCGATTCACGTCGAGCTCTTTCCTTTTTACCGTATCTCTTAGAATTCGCCAAATAATCAGGCACTACTTGATGGGATCATCCAATCCGACGAGCAATTTCTCTGATACCAGCATTTTCTTGGTGGAATGCATCGATTTGTCTTTCTTCTCTCTCCTTGAGCAATTTTTTTTCGGCATTTTCCAGATTTATTGATCAAAACAACTAAAACAACAGAAAATGTAGCTGGTCTTATAGAAACTTGAGACTTGAAAAATACAAAAAATTCGTTCACGCTTAGCGCTGGCACACACACATATGAAAATCATGCAGTGTATGGTAGTCACCAATACCTACACACTAGAATATAAATTGAAGCATTGTTTGTTTACAATGACACAAAGTAGCCAGATTATAACCTGGTCTTTTAGAAGTTGGACAGAGTGTACGTGGTGTGGCAAGGTGTGTGAAATGCGCAAAAGTGATTAAATGTGTAGTTGCATCAATCAATAAATGCAGAAAACTGAAAATCCTCAATCAACATCTGCAAAAATTCAGATTATAACGTTTGGGATGATTTCATGATAGTAACTACAGACGAACAATTGTTCATATCTTGGCATGTGTCAGCATCAATCCGCAGATTCTAAATCCGTTTTGATCAACGATGGCAATTATAACCTTCTTACATATCTCATAAAATAATAAAATTACATAAAATCAAAAAAATGGAGTGGTTCTATAGTTATGAAACGCAGTGTATTTATTGAATAGAACAAATTGAATCATTCGAAAATCAGAACACTGTATCTTTCTCTCTTGACTAATATATGCCCAGACCAGCAAATCATATATAAGACAGCAGGATCAGACCATGTAGATTTTAAAAAGTACATGAAGAAATCATAGGATATCTCCGTAGGTATTGAAACTGCAAAAATACACCCGATCAATTTGTTTTGAATGAAAAATATCAGAAAATGTCGATATTCTAAGCAAATGGTTTCATAGAACCTCAATGTCCTAGGAATTGTTACATTTTTGTGCTACTTTTGAATTGATTACAACTATTACATTGTTTGTTTTTGTAACAGAAATACGTTATAATAAATATATTATCGTAGCGCAATGTAAAGAAGTAATGGAAGTTTACAGAATACCAGGGTGGAATCCTGTAAACTTTCATTACACCTCAATGGAGCATTGTATTTTTACTAAGGTATATGCCCACTTGCGCTACGTGGATACAGAGCTAAGATTATGTTTCCAAATTGGATTTATAAAATTGATACACATATAAATATACATTTTCTGAGAAAAAATCGCATATTTGATTTTTTTTTCCAAAATATATATTTTTATAAAGGCTCATATGGCGTTAGCCCCACGGGGCCGGGAGCTCAATACAATTTTTTCTTATTATCTATGTTAGTAATATGTAACCGATTACTCGCGGTTGGCTCGAGGTTAGTATTACAAGTGTTTACGTAATTCGGATGTTGCTGTCTCCAATGCTCTGTACGTGTGCCCGACACGGGATACTTCCTATTGGGATGCAGCTGACCATTAATCAGCAACGCCCCCCTAGTCTGTACCTCATATCTAGCGTGGTCTCTCGTCTTTCTCGACTCGAGGAATCCAGGATAGAATGGTCACTAGCCGGCGCAATCATCAGTTCGTGTAGAGTTGTCATGAGCGGTACAACCTTTGGCTCTTGTTGAATGATCAGTGGACTGCACAACCTTCGGCCCGTGCATCTGTAAAGAGTGTGTGTATGTATTGCCGCGACTAAGTAAAAGTTTATCGATCGGATAGGAGGGATATGAAACGGGGACACAACCAAGGAAACATCATTAAACGTTGACATCGGCGTTTCTGAGGAACAGGTATAGATGAAGCAGAAGATCAGGATCCCGGCTACCTAAGATATCCCGGACGGGGATATCCGATTGTCTGCCTTGTGCTCTCAGTGCTCTAGAGAGCTGAGAGCGAGCAGCATGGAACCGGATACACGACCAGACAACATGCTCGATGTCGTGGTAGCCATCGCCACAATCACAAAGATTGTTTGCTGCGAGCCCAATGCGATAGAGATGCGCGTTTAGGTTGTAGTGATTGGACATAAGCCGAGATATCACGCGAATGAAATCACGACCTACATTCAATCCCTTGAACCATGCCCTCGTCGAGACTTTAGGGATAATCGTGTGTAACCAACGACCGAACTCATCTCCACTCCACATGCGCTGCCAACTTACGAGCGTATACTTACGAGGAATGTGGAAAAATTCATTATAAGCAATTTGCTTTTCAAAAAGAGTGCCTTCCGCTTTCTCATTTCCCGGAATCGAGCAATGAGAGGGAACCCATGCTAAGGTAATCTTTAATAATTTTTCGACCAAAACACTCAATAGTTGTCTTATTCTTGTTAGGAAATAAGATGAGCGTTTATCAACCTTCATTGAGCGGATTCAGTCAGTAAAGAACATTTTATCAGATCTAACTATGCCCCCATATTCTGCCGAAAATATCGGCGGAATAGAATCGGAGCGTAGGTGATCTGGGATTCCATGGATTTTTTGTCGCATGGACAGATCAAAAATGACAGAGGAATTGCAAAAGTATGGGAAGCAAACTTGGTTGGAGATGCCTGGTGAAGGGTGCACGTCGTAGGTAAGGTACTCATGGTATAAAGACATAAAACTTGACTGAGGAATCAGTTGGAGTAGATTTTCGAAGTTATCAATCACCAATGGATTCATGATCTTGCAACGGATGAGAAATCTGTAGGATAATTCTGTGAACCGAAGAGTAAGCGGGGTACTCCTGCCATTTATGCCATTAATGAATATTTGATTATGGCAACCCTGCCCGGTAGCGTTCTGGAAACTTCTTTGACATACGTCTCGTCGTCCATTATGCGTATTATCCATAATATATGCACATAAAGCTTTCAAGTCCTCCTTAAAGCACGGTTTTGGTGTTCCGGGTCATCATCTTTCGGGGTTTGGATCATTACGATGCTGGTATCAACTTTCTTGGCCCACTCATGAATAGAGGCAGATCGATACGTACGAATATAAATCACGACACTTCTTGGTAGATCCTCAAGGAACACGCATTGTCAAACTTCTGAATTATTCGTTTCATACTCTCCGGCCCAATTCTGTATCTTTTTACGATTTGACTGTATGCTACATCGGTGCACCAAATGTGCGAGACTTTTTTTTTTCTAATTTCCAATTCGATTTGCGGCATCTTGTAAAACAACTTTGGAAACATAATCAAGTTGTCACAAGTAAACAATACATGCTGTGAATACATAGAGACTCGGTTAATCACTCGATTAATTCAAATAATCGAATACCTGCAATTTTAATCGAGTAATTCTGTATCGAATAATGAAAGACCAAAATATGAATAAATCGAATAATTATCACAGTAATCGCGATTAATGAAAAAGGGTGCAAAATTTGTTTAACCGTCACGATGTTTTGTCGAAATTCATCGAATATGCTAAATCATTTACGGTTGAAGCATAAAAATAATTTTCTGGTGGTGAAGGAGACTAGGAAGAAGAATTCAGCGTCTGGAGGAGTAAAAGGCGGAATTGAAGGAGGTGGCCTAAGCTCCCGTACTAAAGTGGTAGTATTAGTGGTTAATGATTCTATAAATCTACTTCTGTATCATGTTTATCTTAAAATTATATTTAATGTAACTTTTAAATCTTTTTTATTATCAACAGACATTTTCATTACAAGAAATAAATGAAGGACAATTATTCGAATGAATCGAATATTTAAAAATGGGCACAATCGACAATCGACAATCAAATAAACGAAAAATTTAAATATCTCTATGAAAACACGTCTAGAAAACATGCACCCATTTGTAAGTGATAACGTATAAAATGTTTGATATTGCACTTCGATACACTCCTTAGATCATTGGTTGCATAAGTAGGCGCTGAATAAAATAGATATCTTCCATTGATTTTTAGCGAAAAAAAAATCGTTAATAATCAACTGTTTTGTATTGGAAAAATATTTTGGATCGGAAAATACAAGAAAAATGCCCTCCTGGATTCGTACCGCGCTATCGGATGCGTTGACATAAGCATAAAATATGAGGGGACTATTTTCAAGGGGACATCACTTATTAATGAATAAATATTTATTCAACATTGAAATCGACATGCTTGTTTATATTCGATTGTTCGAAACAGTGATCACATGATTTGGTCATAACTGATCGAATATTCTGATTGATATTATGAGTTGTAATCTGGAGGTTTACGTAATTTAATGCCTTTATTTTTCATTCATAAATTTCAGAGAATTTTCGAAAAGTGATGAAGCTACAGCATGAAAATCATCTGGAAGGAAATAAAATACATTATCTACACATTCCAAAGAAAAATTCAAATTTTCTCTTGCGGAACTTTTACCGAGATCAAACAGGAAGGAATAACGAAATTTTCTTGCTTTCCTATAACCGCTATCAATAAAATGATTTAAAACAAAAATGTCAGATGCATAAGTCCTCTGATGGAAAAAATCAAACTACTTTCCGAGCAACCCAATGCTTCAGTGCTCCAGTATGCAATTAATTCTTTTTTTTTGCATAAATATATATTTTTTTTATTCTCCAACATTTTTGTTTGATGCAATTCACTCAACATATTAAGTGATCAACTATTTTGAGGCATTTTTTTTATTCTAAATAGAAACTAAATGACACGTTAACTATAAAACATATTGATTTGATTATTAATTATTAAAACTATCTTTCTACCCAACCTAACCTTAACCTAAATGTACGATCCTACTATAGCTGTTCCGAACAATTAAACAATCGGAATTAGAACACCTCTCTCTAAATTCCTGAATATATTTTTGAAAATTCTCATCTAGGGTAGGCAGGATCTTTCGTGAACCTCCGTTGTTCTTGTCCAAGGGGTAAGTTCAGAATGATTAAAAAAAATATTCTCAATGCGTTGAAATCTCAACCTGTGTTTCTGAGTACAGCCCTTCCAGGCAGGAAGCGCCTGAGGGGTAAAATTGCAGGGTAAATGATCTGTTTATAGAAAACCATCTGATTTTTCAGACGAAGTTTAGAGTTTCTGCCAACAATGAATACAAAGATCGGAGCAGAATGTTACATTTTGTGGAGATTTCCCAAAGTTTCCCCACTCTCCTGGACCATTTAATGTGGGAGTCACCAAACCGAACTTTGATGTTATCAATCGAAACAAGTCTGTAAGATCTTGAATGCGGGAATAGGATAGTCTGAGTACTATTAGAACAGACAGCATTGCATTAAGGTAACTGATAAAAAAGTGGCGTTCCTTTATCTATTTATTATATAAAAAAAACTGTACCGCTGTTTGATTTCCCCATCAATGCTTTTTTCGCTTCAATGAAGGAAAATGATCCACAGAATCATACAGTTCTGACATTTCGAGTAGATTGGATAAAGTTCTAAAGTGGCTGCATATAAGTCTATTAGATAAATTTTTTATCAATAATCGTATCAATAAATATGATTTTGACCAATTTGTAATGTGATATTACATTCTGGGACAGTCTTTATGTTGGAGCATTGGTGAAGAAAATAGATTCACATTATGAACTAAATGAAAGTAATTCCGTGATAAACACACCGTTATGAAACACCAATATCTCATTTTACTGTGCCTTCTGGACTTAGTTCAAAGATTGTAGGGCATAGAAACATCATCCTATACCATGCCATCCGTGCAACTGGTGCAAACATTTTCCCTGAATCAGCCTGAAAAATGGTGTAGCTCTTCACAAACACATTTTTTCCGCTATCATCACTCATAATCATGCTTACCGTCTTGTCGGATGTGTACACCGTGGAACACCACCGAACTGCACGTAAAGCACTCGGACGTCTCCAGCAACACCTCTCCTTCTCGTTCTGCTCACCGCTCGCTGGTTCGGTTCCTATGCAAATTTGAATCTGCAGCCGTTTCTTTCTTCGCGGTCTGCTACCTTCGACTTTTTCATTTCACGGACTGTCGTCCCACCTTGCTGCACGGAGCTCGATTTTTCCACGGTTTCACGGGCAGCCACACTTTCCCGTTCACACTCATCAATTATCCAATTTTACTAATTTAGTGCCTCTGCGCTCGAAGTTTGGCCCGGTTGTTTTTCCGTTTATTCTTTCCGCTTTTTTTCTCGCTTGGTTCCTTCCAAGTTTGACTTTTTATTAACACACGCACAGCACCAGAGGCAAAACCTCGGAAATATGACTTTCGGAACGATAATAATAAAGATTAATTAGACATAGTCCACCAACTGTCATGAATTTCACCATTCGGTGACTTTTGATTCTTCCGTTTGTGGGTTTGTATGCTAGATTTTCCTTCCGAACCGGTCATTAGTTGACCTATTTCCACGAACTACGCTTGGAGCTGCGGGAATTAGCAAACATCAATTGTGGGAAAAAAGCAAACACTGCAAAACCACTACCAGCTGCTGGTACGCACGGTAATAATCATAATTTCACACGACGCTTGGTATTAACGGCCAAACGGACGACCAGATCCTGACCGTTGTTTGATCCACAAACGCAGGGTGTCAGCGGCTAGTTGCACTTTTTAGCAACGTAGTGCAAAATACGGAAACACACGAATTAAAAAAAAATCGCCCGGTTTTGACCAGTAACAAAAATAAAAGTAAAAAAAATATCACCACAATCTCAACCGTGCGTAATATGCCTGCGCTGTCCACTTACACGCACTTCCAGGCTTGCAAATCAAAAACCATTTCCCAACCGGTCCGACGTTCGAAGTTCAGTTCGAAAGATGCCTCCAACAATCGCGTCCGATCCGTCTGGTACACCGAGCAAAACTGGCGCCTTCGAGCTGGAAACTGCCGAGATTCACTTCGATTACCCACCCCCTAGCGCTGTCGTCCCGTTGCCAAACAATAGCCCACCCTCACCCACTGCTGCTGCTGCTGCTGCTGTGGCTGCCTTTGTGAGCGCATCCTTTCCAAAGGATGCATCCTCCAAATGCACACTAGCAACGAACAACCGAACCGACGATCTCTCCCACTTCGGGCCCGAGAGAGATGCATTCCTGGCATTGGGTGGCGCGCAGACTCGTCCTTTGGCTTCCCCTCTTTGTTTTGATAGCGTTCGGAGTCGTTCGGAACGGGCCGGAAAAACAGCTGGCCGGGTGCAAAGGATTATGGGTACTAGCAGGAATGAAATGGACTGTGATTGCATTCGTGTTTGGTTGGAAAAGACGAAAGAGGGCAGACTGATCGGCGAGCAGAAGGATGCGTGGAAATCAGGGAGGATACAAACCCTTCAGAGGAGAACAAGAATCTTGATCGAACTGGGCGGAAATGATTCGAAATTTTGCCATAAGAGGAGCCCCTGTAGGAATTGTTATCCTTCTTTTCAAACCAATATGTAATAGCGTGCTGCTAATTACAATTCAGTGAGGTACGGATTTAATATCAGTTTTTAGGTTGAATAAAAATGTAAAAATATAGTTTCTATCGCATAGCGTAGCTGTTTTTCGATATTTTCGTGTTTCGATTTTTTTATCGCGTTCAAATCCCTGATGAAACGGATTCATCCAGCTTCAAATATCCGGCAGCCGAATATTCGCCGCTTCATTTACGAAATAAACATATTTTTTAATAAAAAATTCGAACGAATATTGAATTTTCAGTTTACGATGGATATTCTATTTATTGTGTATCATGTTTTCTACGAGATAATTACAGGTCGGACTCGATTATATACAATTTTGGACTAGATTATATACAGTTTGAAAAAAAATAATTTATAGTTCGAGTATGACTTATTTCAAGAAAAAAATGTAACCTTTCAACGTTAAGGTGAAATTCAAGTGGCTAATATAAGTAGAGTGGGGTAAAAATCGTGATTTTTGAAGACTGCTTGATTTTTCAACAGGAATTGTTTATATCGATATTGCAGCGAAATTGAGAAACATAGAAGTTGGGCGTCAAAGAACAAATTGCAGAGTGGTTTGAGAGCTTTAATTTTATTGATATAAGAAACAAGTTTAATATAAATTTTTGGGATAAAATTAATAATTACGCAGTAAAAATCACAAACTATTCAATTTTTAGCTTCCAAAATGTTATTTAAATACACTAATTTAGATGTTCCACTACTATATCCTGTACCAAATTTTTTCATCTTTCAAATTAAAGCAACAGAATTGGCTCACGCAGCGTACTTTTTAGTGTAGAGCCAGTTTGGGGCAATAGTGTCAGAAACAAAAAAAAAAGTATTATAACTCTGTCATTGTTGAAATTCGAACATGTGCGTAGAAGGATTTTTTACATCAAATATGATTATCTATCACCTCCTGAGAAAATCTGGGAAAAAAATATTTGTTTCATGTGAGAAAGGTGTTTTGTGACTAAGGGGACAAATCAAAAATTAAATTCTTCTTTTTCTTTCAATAAACAAAAAATATATGCATAAAGAACAAAAAAAAATATTTTTTTTTGACTCAATTATATAGTGAAAAGAAATCGGAGGCTGTATATAATCGAGTCAGCGCTGTATGTATAATTCTATGCTTTGAAAAACTATTTGGAGTATTGAAGTACCGTTCCGAATCATATTTCGGACACTCTGTAAAAATAACCTGTAATGCTTAATGCCCTGATGATATAACTAAAGGGTTACTCTAAAGAATCAATTGTGATATTAATTTTATAGTTATATCATCAGGGCATTAAGCGTTTCAAGTTATAATTACAGAGTGTTCGAAAAATGATTCATAACGGTATTACGAAACATTTTGAAAAGGTTTGAACGATGTGGTAAAGGAAAATAGCTGAGATCAGACAGAAATCCAATTGCTAACGAAATCGACTGTTATGTGAAAGCATTCCAAATCGAATCACGATCCTCATATTTGGTGGTCACTCTAAGCTGTACCCACAACTGTCAAGGTTTTTCAGAGCTAAATTTTCAGCTCCTTGCAGTAGTGTTTATAGCGAAAGATCGCAAAAGCGATTTTTTATCACTTATTTATTGTGATGTTTTTTTCACATATTTTTTTACGTATTTTCTCGACATTAATTTTATCTCTCTCCGATTAGGGTATGTTGAGAGATGCTTCTAGTGTTGAACATGTCAATATTTGTGCTGAAACATAGAATTTGCATCAAATTGTACCAACTACATACATAAATACAGAGTACTGGTTCAGCATCGAAGATAAAGATGAAGTCGTTTTTCGAATGTTGTTAGACAAGCCCTTTTTCATAAAGGTGATAATTCGATCCGCAATCGAAATCGACGACGATGTTTGGTTAAGTATTCAAGGATTTCGAATTTCGTTATTTTGAACAGGCTAAAAGCAATAAAAAGTAAGTATGAAAGATTTTGTACGACAATTGGGCTTGGGTTTTCAGACATCATGGAACAAGCATTCAAGCTGAAAACTACGGAAAGAGATATGACGTTACTGCGATGAGTAGCTAAAGCAATTAAAACTTGAAACTCTAGAGTTAAGAAAGCAGAAAAAAATCTCATACATCCAAAATGCGTTGTAACACTCTTTCTTTGATAAAAAAAAAAGAAATTTCGGTAGGAAGCGTCAATTCAAAGATTGAAGGGTGATCGATTCTGAACTATTCGAACTATACGATCATGCTGAGAGAAGGTACTTTAAATTTTGCCTCTATATTTTCCTTTTGTTGTAATCATTTCTTTGATTATACCATATCTACTGGAGGAAATCAAAATATACTCAAAACAAATTGCAAAAGAATATTTAGGTACATAATTGACTTGAAAAGAAAAATTTAGGGTTTTTAACGAAAAACTAAAAAACACTGAAACATAATCCCAATGAGATAAATCTGAAAACTGAAATTTACAAGGTTGACGATTCTTATACTGTGTTATGTTATACTTATACTGTGTACAATCAGGCGTGGAGGCGTAGGCGAGGCGTTCAAGAATCTCAGGCTCAACAGATCATATGATGACACCGGCCAATCGGTCATAACGGCCGCAAGACCAGATCGTTACAGAAAGAAGACACTGTTATGAGTTTTCTGGGACTAGCGATGTGTAATTTGGTAAGACCTTTTGAAAACCTGGGAAACGGTTAATAGCGAACATTACCTAAACAAAAGTAGATCAAATTTGACCTCTGCTCTGCTCCAAAAACATCCGGTGTTAGGTAGCTAAATGCGATGTGTCTAAGACCTTTTTCACGGTCCACCAGGCACTTCCAAGGCGATTGAAATTTTTAATAAATTTTTTTATTTTCAATTTTTAAAATTTTCCCAAAATATATGATTTTATTGTATTCGTGTCTTCGTAAAAAGTGTCCCCAACCCTTATCACCAGCACTATGGAAAACATTGTGTAAGGTACCAACATTAGAAAATTAGGTAATTTTTCTGAATCGTTGTATGGTTCACTAAAAGATTTATGGTGAAAAACGCAGCTTTATGGTTGTGTAATCCCGTATGACATTCACCCGAATGTAACAAAAACCCGAATGCTACATTTACCCGAATAAAGAAAAGGAAAAATTTCGACAAATCAGGTAATTTGTTTTGTACAGTCTTCTGATAATACATAAGATCTAATCAATACTACGTGAGAGAGCGACAAAAATAAATAGTAAAGCTAAAAAATTTGAAAAATTGAGGAAATTTGAAAATAATGCAAGATACTCAGCTGATTCATTTTTAGAAATTAGTGTACGCATAATTAACATGCCGACTTCTTCACGTATTGCTCTTGAAGGCTAGACTTAGAAATGAACAGAGGCTTTGGAATGTTTTCCAAAAATTATGCTATTTTTTGAAAATGTAGTTTTAACACGAAAAATGTAAAGCATACATCTCTTAGAAATGTGAAAAGAATAGTTAGAAATAAAATGGTACTTAAGTATTAACGCCACTGCAGTGCAATTTTCATAATGAATTTTATTTTTTTTTCGTAATGAAATGTTTTTCTGAGATCAATGTAATAGGGACAAACTCTTCGTCTAACGAGAATAATGAACCGAGGCGGCCCCAAGCTGCCGAGGTTAGGCAAATTTATGCATTACACGTGAATTAATCAAGCAAATGAAACCAAATTAGGCATATTGAGGTTTTAGGGTGCAATAAATGTTTCTATGATGGTAAGACTCTCCACCCCCCTCTCTTAAGGGGGGCTGCCGTACAAATGAAACACAAATTTCTGCACTACTCGAGAGTTAATCAAGCAAATGAAACCAAATTTGGCATGTGCAGCTTTTTGGGTACAATAAATGTTTCTTAGTGGTTAGACTCTCCACCCCCCTCTCTAAGGGGGGGCTGCCATACAAATGAAACACAAATTTCTGCATTACTCGACAATTAATCAAGCAAATAAAACCAAATTAGGCATGTGGAGGTTTTTAGGGTGCAATAAATGATTCTATGGTGGTTAGACACTCCTCCCCCTCTCTTAGGTGGGGCTGCCATAAAAATGAAACACAAATTTCGGCATAGCTCGAGAATTAATCAAGCAAATGCAACGAAATTTGGCATGTGGAGGTTTTAGGGTGCGATAAACGTTTCTACGGTGGTTAGACGCTCAACCCTCTCTCTAAGGGGGAGCTGCCACTCAAATGAAAGACAAATTTCTGCATAATCCGAAAAATAACCAAGCAAATGGAGCCAAATTTGTCTTGCGAATGTTCAAGGGGACACGAAACGTTTCCATGGTGAATAGACACTCCTCCCTTCTCTATGATGAGGGGGGGGGGACTGCCATACAAATAAAACATACATTTCTGCATAATTCAAAAAAATAATCAAGCAAACTGAACCAAATTTGGCATGTGGAGGTTTTAGGGGGCAAGAAACATTTATAAAGTGGTTCAATACTCCTCCTACCGCTCTGAGGGGGGGGGTCTGCCATAGGTCTGCCATAGAAATGAAACACAAATTACAGGGGGCACACAAACACAAACTTCAGCATAACGCGAGAACTAATCAATCACAATTTGGGATGTGAGGGTTTTTGGGTATGAGAAATGTTTCTATGATGGTATGACACCCCTCTCTCCTCAGAGAGGGGGTCCCATACAAATATTAAACATATTTCAACCAAAAATATTGTAACCAAACATGACAATTGAAAATTTTCGGAAAACTTAGAAGATCAATCAATGATTAGAAGATCAATCAATGAACAGTTCTGCGAATGGATCATGAACTTGCTCATAGTAAGAAAACGTGAATGTTTGAAGGTTTTGGTAACAAAAAACAAATGTTGGGCGGGACGAAGTTTGCCGGGTCAGCTAGTTACAATGTAAAAATTAATAAACTAGCTTCTCTGTCGGGTTGTGTTCAACTTATATTAATCAGAACAAATATCAACATTTTAACCGTTTTTTTAAACAATTTCATTCTCGTTCGGGATTGTTTACCATTCGGGTGAATTTTTCTATCCAGTTAAAAGTTATTCGAGTGACCTGGTTTCTCGTAAATGTTCTAGAATATCGCTGTGTTAGAATACTTTTATCTCGCATTATCTCTTTTTTTTTGATTTTTATTATATTTCAATATTTCATTCTTTGAATTTTATGACGACTGCTTGAAATTAACAGCTTTTTTCTGCGTGTATAGTCTACGTTATCTAAACGACTGAATAGTTCGATAAACTTTCAACATCGTTTATAGAAAATTAATAATTTAATTAATAGAAACTTGAACCGTTTCCTCTTTTTTTGCTCTACCCATGAAATATACGAGTTTTTGGATACCAGTTAATGTATAAATGTGATCATTTTAATAGGACTTATCAGAGTTGAATATAAACATAATTTCTAATTAAATATAGCAGTACATAGTACATTCGGGTAATTGTTCCATACGGGTAAGTATTACGTTCGGGTAGTTGTAAATATTCTGATAAATTGTGCATTCGGGTATTTGTTAAACATATATAACCCACTCCACTTTTTCGTTCTTCCATGTTTTTTTTATTAATAGGTTTTCTTATAATCCTCTGAATTATATGAAGTATATTAGGGTCCCAATGGAAATGGTCATCTCTAATTTCAAAAAGTTACCTCATAGAAAATGTTCACCACCTCGAAAGAACAGCCTATGCAAAATATTAGCTCAATCGGACTTAAGGGAGAATGGCGCAAAGCGGTCAAAATTTGACTTTTTTGAAAATCGAAAAATCACCCTCCCCCCTTGGGTGGAAATCGGGGGTTTCGAAAATTTTATTTTGATACCAAATGTCTTAAAATTGCATGAAACGTCGAGATCTAGTGTCATCTCGAATTTTTTTTGTCGATACCAACGTGAACTTCGTCAGGCTTCTTCAAAAAGTCTTCAAAATCTTTCTCATCAAGCGAAGCATCAGCGAATCGTTGCACATATCTCTCCAAACATAAGTTTGCCAACATGAACAGAAATAACATTCTTCTCTCACTATGAAATTCGCAAAATTGAGAACTTTCTGATCGAAAAGTGCAATTAACATTAAAGATGAGCAGTATAACAAAGTTTAGGAACCGCATAATCGGTTTAGTCCTACATCCAAAGTTAATTTTTAGCACTTTTTTTTGGCATCCCAATTTATTACATTAAATGAGCTTAAAAATAACAGAAAATGTTCTATTCCCCAATACATGTATATCATTTGTATATTTGCTGGAGCCAATAGCGAGCGAAACAGGAGACACATTTAAATGAAAGTATATGAAGGCTTTTCGTATAGTTTGCCAAATACACGGCCCAGACAGAGAAAGATATATTCTCGTTCATATTCTTCTTTATACTCTTAGAAAACACTTTCCAACTTCATTCCATGATGAGGTGTAATATTATCACGCTTCTATATAACAGCACTGGCAGCTATATGGATAGCGAGTTCGTGTGAAATAGCTTTGCATTCCAGCCGGCCTTGGTTCGATCCCCATTGACGTCATATGGACTTTTTTTTTGCATAATCTCAAATTAAATGAGAAAAGAAAACAGGAAGAGATGTTTGCTCACATACATACAAACTATTTTTTGGCTTTTAAAGCAGCTCATTATTTGCGCATTTGACCCTCCAACACACAAAATAGCATAATTTTTGCCAAAGATGAAATGTTTTCTGCCAACGCTAGTTTGGGTATAGGATCGTTTAAATGAGTCAATAAACGTTTGGCGGATTGATCATGGTCATACTTAACTTGGAATGAAAATAATAGTTTAGGCTCTTCAAATCGCTCAATATCTCGCTTAACAACTTCCGCCATCTCTTGCGTTGCTTTCAACATTTTTACATATGTACTGTAGTAAATTCAATATTGAAAATTGAATCTAAAAAAAAATTCTGTATCTTTGCTGAAAATCCATATTTCTGTATATACAGATTCTGTATCTGAAATTTGGCGAAAAATCTGTAGAATACAGAATATTCTGTATATGTGGCAAACCTGCTATGGACCTTATTACTCCCAAAGTGTCGAAATGATCCTGGTTTAAAGAGTTTCATTTTGGTAGGAAGTTTATTAGAATAGTGCCTATGCGGCCCGTGCTCCATAAATCTCCATTCCATCAATAGTAATTTGGATGGTTTGGAGTGCATTGGACACAAACAACAAAGTGCTCTGAAGAAGCCTTTGCGTTTTTGAAATATTTGTAAATGTTTGAATATTTTTATGAATAAAACGTTATTTCCAAAATAAATTTTGCAAAAAAAATAAATTAACTTTTACACTATATATAGAAATATGAATAGTATATGAATAAAACGTTGAATCTTCCGAGTAGAATTGAGCAATGAAAGACGAATTTAAATGACCGAGTCATACTGCCATCCTTGGGGAATCATTACAAACCCTAAGAGATAGACTATTTTGTTGCATACACCTCCTCAAGTCGAGATGCCACTGAGGAAACTTTTAAGCAATATCTAGTCTACAACATTTATGCACGCTACACACAGTCTTTCCATCGACGCAACGCAATTAAACTCTTTGACATAATTATATCGAAAAGTGTTGACTTATTTCCGACAAGCCGATAAGTTTCAATGCTTCAGTGGAATACCGGCCTAAGAGTACCACTTGTTGCAGTCTTTCCGAGTTGTTTTTTTTTTTTCAAGAAAATAAAATCAAAAATTAAGAGGATTACAGACAAGCACTAGATCTATTTTATCATTTCTAGGGATATGGTATTTTGGAAAAAAAAACCATTACGCATCACGTAATTAATAGTGAATGAAAATATAACTTTCTCTGGATAAAGTTCATAAAATGTATATAAAATTTATTATTTTATTGTATCCATAAAACGGACAATACTTCACGGTAGACTCAATAAATAGATTGATTGAAAGAGGCATTATATTGTAATCTGTTTATTAACGTCACATTTTTATCAAATTTTTATCAAATTGATTTCTCTTCGTAGGCAAATAAACAAAAATAATCAGATTCTGACTACAGAATTTCCACACGTCATCCCACCATTGCATCAAACAAGTTAAACGCTCCACGAAATACATGTTTTAATATTATCAAATAATCCCTCCGCCCGTCAGATTATTCCGTCAACCGGTCGCTTGCAAAGTATGTCGAAATATGAGTCTGATGACCTGTAACAAGCTCCTTGCCAGAGTGCCAGGCTGTTTCCGCGAACATTCTCAAAATCCCGATGCGCGTCGCCCACTTCGCATAGATCCCATTTCTGCGATTGCATCCTCCACCACCACCCAGCAAAGGCCAGCCTCGTCAAGATAAGCCTTCGAAAAAGCTGTCATGGGATCATTTTTTTTCCTCCGTGAAGAGTGTCTGAGCGTAATAAAATAAATAAAGCAGTTACTAATAAATAAGCAACTGCGAGCGCAATGGGAGCAAACGGCTGAAGCCAGAAGTCAGAGCAGCAAAACAGCGGCATATTCAAATCAAATTTATGTTGATTGAATTTGACTTCTTTATCCGCGAGTCTCACTTTTCGCGAACGTTTCACAACTGGTAACGGGCCCGCGGGTGTCTGAAGAAATCGAGGAGAGCATCTTGAATGGCGGACTGAAACATAAGAGAAATGCAGAGATGGAAATCACTCCTTTTTGAGATGTTGGGAAGGCTTTCCGAGCGTCTGCATGGTGGCTTTCCGATCAAAACGCAAAACACTGTTTCCGTTGGAGAAAGTATGTCGTTAGAAAAGAGCAATGGTGGTTCATCGCCTGCAGTCTTGAAGATATATTGGTTTAACTTAGGGATGAACTGGGCTGTTATTTCAAGTTAGAAAGTATAGAAACTGCAAAAATGTGAATAAAATTATTGTCTCTTGTTGAAGCTATAGTAATATAAACCCTAAACTCAGAAAATGACAATTAAATTTAGTTGATAACGATTAGCTCGATTGTTATTGAAAACATATCATCTACATAAATTCCACTGACGACAATTGACCCACAAACACAAAATTATAGTTATAGTTTGTTCCCAGCTTTTTAAAAAACAACATCACGCTCAATTGTCCCATGTTGATATTCTAGGCATAACCGTCCCACCATGCATTTTTTTTGTAGATCCATAATAAATAAATCGGTTTAGGTACAAGAATTTTATGTCACGCTTTCAGCAGTGCTAACACACTCATTTATGGTTGGAAGAACGAACGAATTCTTTTTCATAAAACGATATTTCTATGCAAAATCTTTCGGAAAAACACAAAAAAACTTATTGTTTGATCCCAGTATCAAAGTCGCCTCCTCATCCATGCTACGGGATATTTGTACTAAAACGTTCATTCTTAAATTTCTTCTAAGTTGGCAATAACTTCGTAGTCCTTCGTCGACAATTCGATGGTGTTTCCCTATTCAATTTTTGACGTAGGACTACGTCTTACATTAAGGGTGCCAAATCGGAGAACAGGGCACGTTTTTATGAAATAAAGTTAATGTTAATAAATATTTTTGCTGCGAACGGATTTTAACGAAATGCATGCCAATCGAATCGGAAATTTTCTAAGATTTGTTTGATATGCTATACATTACAATCCCATAGTATGTACATGGTTTAAATTGATGAAAATTGGAAACATTTGCATTTTCTCATACAGTTGTGTTGTCCATTTGTGTGCTCTCCCGAACAGAGCTGTCAATAACGAGTAACTTATGCAGCCGAAACAGTCGGAGATGAATGAATCGTTGGACTTATGGACTTAAAGTCTCCGTAAATACAGTAAAAGAAGAAAAAGAATAGAAACATCGAAGGGGGATAGCGAAAAGGGAATATTTGCGAATGTTTGCAAAGCTGTCGTTAGCGTATAAGTATGGCATCTCCTCTGAGGAAAATTCTCAGAATCTTTCTGTGTCCGAAACAACAAAGGTCGCTTATTCGCTGTGTGCGAATATTTCACTTGAAGTTTATCGCTGCAACTATGTGCATCTGTTAGACGCGTGTTTTATGCTCGTTGAATGGCGATGCACGAAGATGCCTCTCGTTAAAAACTACACTAGTGCAATACGTGCATTGATGTAAAGAAACAAATTGCGACATATGACCAATTAGTGTATTGTTCTCGCAAAGGCAAGAATTGCTTCTCGAAATGATTCTACAAAACCACGCAAGCCATTAAACCTTTTCAGGGTCCCCGGAACTTTTTACTAAAGAGTTATTTATTGAAATATTCGCAAATGATATCCGAAATGATAAATCAATAAATTTTAAAAAAAAGATTGCGTAGTCTTACGTCCTAAGCGGTCGTGTCTCGGATACAACCCCTCGATTTTTTTACTACTGAAAAGACAAATGCGCAGCAGAAACTTGCGGAAAATTTGTGATTTCATAAATCTGTAAAATCTTTGTAACAGCTAAATTATAATTCTAAATGTATGTGGGTTGGCCACTTCAAAGCCTGGATCCTGGGTTGAGACAAAATAATGCTGTGCGTATAATGGGATTGAAAGGAAGCCGAAAATGGCTTAACCATAACGATTGATTCAGAGGTCTACTGTTCACAACTGGATAGATAACGTGAAGTGATTGAGAAAAACAACTATTAACAGAAAAGGTGTTGTCTGTCATCAGGACAATGCGAGACCACAAACATTTTTGATGGCGCGCCAAAAATTAAAGGAACTTGGTTGGGAAGTTTTGAAGCATCCGCCGTGCAGATCGGACATTGTATCTTTTGAGTATCATTTGTTTCGAGCTATGAATAACACTTATATTTTCCACCTTTCCCTCATATGTTTGAAAATACCAACTACTTTTTTGAAACTTAGTATGTATGATAGAAACCACTTAAAACCACAATTTTCATTATAATATGACCAATTTTATACAAAATCATCGATTTTTCTTTCAAAAAGTCGTAGCTTAAAATCCAGATGTCCGATTGAAATGTAATGTTAAACAAGGTTATTGAAAAACATATTTGCTATTAAATAGGCGATTTTTGTTTGTTTGAAAAGTCAACAAGAATAACTTCTCAATTATCACGACTCAATGTTGAAATCAAATCAGAAAACGGGTCACGATTTTATAAAATAAAATTAACACTAAGAGCCACACTGCGATTCTATAACCGGAAATTGTTTGAGTTTACGAAAAATTGGAGCATTCCCACTTACAAATACTTTTGTGCTACCAGTGTGTGTGTTCACCAACCCGTGCGGTCAATATGGCACAACTTATGTATTAATGAGATGCAATACTCATATACCACATGCAGCGGAAATATTGCAATGTAAGCTCCGCCTGTTTTTAACTGAGTATATCTAAATCAGTACAAATAATAAATGATAGAAAGAAAATATTTTGTGAATTCTGGAATTATTGGTGACTTTTTAGGATCGATCATTACAATTTTTGTGAATTCGAACATTGTTAAAAGTGGCGTCAAAGTGCAGCGTACTTTAATCCGAATGCTTTTGGCAACCGGTTTTTGCGGAATTTCGTCGGAAGAGGTCTAACTGCTCTTAATGTATTTTGTGCTTAACTGAAGGGATGAAGAGGTATAAACTACGGAAGACAACACAAGACATTGCCACATCGAAAAAGAAAAACGCGGAGAATGCTGTGTATTGAAAACGGTGCAATGAAGATATTATCCAGTGATGTGAGCTGTGTTCTTCGGTGAAAACTGAAGATGAATGTTTGTTCCGCAATGCTTGTCTCCGCCAGCAATAATTGGCAGCAACCTTGTGGCAATTTTTCAAAATCAAAATTCTCATTATTAGATGGCCAATTTTAATTACGACTGATTTTTTATAAGGGCGTATCCAATATAATATACCGTTTTTGGGATATATCACTACACGAAATTGTTAGAAAATCAATGAACTATTAAAGAAAAATTACATTTTAAATGCATTGCTCAAAAATCTTACTTGAAAGTTACTTGCGTTCAATATTGGAAATTTTGATAAATCAAAACATGTCCCCCTCGATAGTTTTTAAATATCTTTAGAAAATCCATCCAATTTAACAAAGTTTGACGTACAGTGATGCCAAAATGAAGAAATAAATAATAATTAAATCCAATACTTTGCGATATCGAAATCGTGAAAAATATTCAGAAAAATCAATATATTCTTTTTATCTTAACTCTATATCAAACTTTGTTAAATTGAAAGGGGTTTTCCAATGAGATATTGAAGTGGAAATCTTTTGAGTTGAAAATATTTTGAATATAAAACTCAATTTTTGAATAAGATTTTCTAACGGTGTATTTAAAATGTTATTTTCTCAAATTGATTTTTCAACAACTTTGTCGTACATCATATTTCAATCAGACATCTGTATTCCGAGTTATGATTTTTTTCCCAAAGAATCAGTGATTCAAGATACACCCTTATTAAAAATCAGTCGTAATTAAAGTTGGTCATCTGATAATGAGAATGGTGATTTTTGGTACCTGCCACCATACGTAAAATGATTTCAAAAACATTGGGGAGTGGCGTGGAAACGGCCGATTTATTTGGCGTGAAATTGCTCTATAATCTGTAAGCTGCATTCTAACACTCAAAAAAACTGTTTCCCATCTATGTGAACATTTGCAACTGGGAATGGAAAATGGCAAACACGTAGAAGCTCTTCACACTTACTTCAATGAAGCATTTGACCGCATCGACATTCTTTTCGTTTTTTTTGGACTTAGCTCTTGGCCAATACTCGGAATTTCTTCATATTACGTCAGCTTATGAAGGGATCTATTGCGAACATTTCCCCGCAAACCGATTTCAAATATCTGGATTTGGCTCTTATATTTGAGCATACAAACAACTCAAATTCGAGTACCCGAGATGCCTGGGTATAAATTTGGCGCCCCATTTTTTTTATCTTTTCAAATTAAAAGAATCGTCCTGAAATCACTGAAAAATGTATTTTTTGGCATTTTCATACAAAATAGAAGTGAAGTACACTATCTTACGTAAATTAACTCAACTTTGACGAAAAAGCATGCAATTTTACAAAATTAATTTTTTTATGTTTCAAAGAGGAACAAAAAAAAAGATTTTTTCAAGAAAAAGTGAACAAATTTCATCTCGATTTATTTCTAACTAAAAAAGTAAAACGAATCAAAAGCCTTTACAAAAGTCGCAAGCGTAGTTAATTTTTTGTTTTAATTTTGCTGCATAGGCATGCAATACTTGACATAGTGTATCATCAACACTATGTTTACATTGGGGTGCCAAATTACACGCATACCGAATTTTCACTTTGGAATGAAATCTATGAAATTTGTGATTGAAATCTCGATACACTTACTCGAATTCGTTGAAGAACATCAATTTCTTGATCCAAATCAGCTTTAATATTTAAAATCGGCTCACTATTCGACTTTTATTGATTTTTCAAAAGACACACATGAAAAAAATTTCGAGATTTTAAAAACAACAAAACTGACAACAATTTTTTTTTAGAAAACACAGATATTTTGGATTTTTGGCATCTGACGTTTGTTACTACATTACTAGAACACTTTTTTTTATTCACCACCAGAGTGCGCTCATTACCGCCGGAGATCCGGATGGGTACCAAATTACCCACGGGGTACCGAAATTGTATGGAACAAGGACTCTTAAACTGGCTCAATTCTTATCTAACAAATGGTAACCAAATTGTTCATTTTCAAAATTCTCTCTCAAATTCAGTAAAAGCCACTTCGGGAGTCCCACAAGGCTCTCATCTTGATCCTCTTCTTTTCATTCTGAACATTAATGACATCTCCTTCGTTCTCAAGCGTATCAATGTAATTGTGTATGCTGACGACATGCAGCTTTTCGTGGAAACTGGGAATGAAAACGACATAGAACCATTCCAAAACGGTGTAATAAAAATCAACTAAAACTAAATGTAAAAAAATTTAACTCCATAGCATTTAGCAGAAAAAATACCAAATATTGTAAAACGTCTTGGAAATCAAAATGTCACAAATATGAAACAGTTAGAGATTTAGGCGTCATCCTGGACTGTAAACTCACATTCATAGAACATTACAACTCTGTTTCGTCAAAGAAATTTCCTCCGACTTGCACTGTGATCACGCGTATTCTAGAGCTTGCCACTCAGAATGCATTCAAGGCGTGTTATTTGGCATAGAAATCTCAACTAAGTACTAATAAAAATGACGCAAGTAATACTACGTTGAGACGGCGAAGTTCCTCTAGGAACGTTAGTGCCATTGAAGAAGAAGTAATGTAACCATGTTACAGTCGCTATAAATCATTGTGAGCGCACGGTAGTGTTGAGCGAAGACTGAGAACAACAACTTTAAAAAATCATAACCCAAAAACGTATAAAAGCAATCATGTCTCCAACCGTAAACGACATTCCATGAGGGCAACCCTAGTGACCAAATGCGAGCCACCCCAAACAAAAACCGATTCAAGTGAACGAGAGGAGAAGAATTTCTGCTTAAAATTTATAAAGTGAGATTTATGAGCTCGACTCACCTGCACCATCCACACAGCGACCGATTTGTGTGTGCATTTCGCATTTTCTTGCACTGACTTTTCTGCTGAGTATGGTGAATCCTTTCGAGGACTTATTGGCTTTTCGAGGCCAACCACCACCGATGGGGGAAGCAAATGTGCGATTTTTGTAGTCGATATGTGTACGGCATCTTGCGCGACTTTCGCGAAGATTCACGATATCAGGGCACCCGAGCGATGAGCTGAAGCGTAAGCAATTGTCTAGATTTGCTGACGAAAACCATTTCCGCTTTCTCGGCAGGGGGTTGGGATGTGGTGATTCGAGTATTGCAGTAAATAAAAATGATGCATTTGATTTGATTTCAGTTATTTTGTAGCACGCGGGCTAAATCCTTGCACTGAATGTACCGCTGAATTCATCTTTTGCTCTTGGTGGGGTTGTATCATTTTGACTTGGATTCGAGGAAAACTGATTAAGAAATTTCCAGCAAAAGAATTTCGTAGATCTCGAAGAGAATTATATCTGTATTTTGGAAAAACATTAAATAACGAAAGCCTTATGGATCGCACGCGCGCTGCCTCTACACAAAAACGCCAAGTACAATTTTCTCACCTAATCCAGCAGATTACGAACAGCTTCTGTGACGCATTCCTTTCGTCTCGAATACTAATTCTTGTGTACAGCTCTGCAGGGTTGTCTTTGTCGTAACTCTTTTGCGGAAAGCACCCGGCGCCCTATTAAGGGATTGTGTCTCTTTGTGTTCGGTGAAGAAAGCGCTAGATTTAAAATAAATTAGAACTAAGAAGAGACAATCCACCACCGTTGGAATAGCTTCATCCTTTCGGAAGATACACCTTTGCTGTGGCGTTGTCTCGCCGAGGAAATGTGATACCATCTTCCCCGGGCAAGACGTGAGATGAGGGAAGCACGTCACCTTTAGTGTATCTCAGATGGGAAACGACGTAACCGCAAATTCTTTCGGTAGGAATGGAATGCATCCACTCATGAAGCAATTGGCAACACAAATTGGACACATGTAGGGCTTCTCTGCAGACAGAGATATTTGTATTATTGTGTTGCTTGGTTTGTTTTGAAATTAGTAATTAGTGTACAGTAATTAGTTTTGGAAAGATTATATTGTTCCAGATTCTAGGAGATCCAACAAATTGACAATCCGGTATTCACTCAGAGAAATAAGGCAAACTTTCATAGGGCAACATTGTTTCACAAAGTAATGAACGGTTCAACCCCAATTCGTTCATTGCTTTTAGTTTCTTGCAATTTCGTTGCAGAAGATCAGTGAGAAAAATTTTGACGGGATGATCACATTAGAGTGATCATTGCTGCTTAAATCCTTAGTGGGAAATGAGAGCAATCTCACTACAAAAAAAAAAAAACATTGAAAGGTTCATAAAACGATAGCAATGAGTAACTATTTAGCTAGTTGAAACCACTTCCGTGGGAGGTAACTTATTTTTAAATGCTGTTGCTCACTCAGCCAACGGTGATAACATTACTTCTCTCGAGAACGGCGTCATTGTGAGCAAATTGTATTTCTGACCGGAAGGTATGAATTAATGAAGCTGCAATTATCCGCTTCATTACGGTGTTAGTTAATTAAATTGGTTGCAGTGCGAATGGAAGGTTTCGTAGCAACAGACAAGGGCGGTTCTGGATTGTTTTTCATTCGTTTTAATTTAAACTAGATGTTGTCATCGACTGGAAGTTGACAGTATTAGAACATTTTTTTCCATTTCAGGTAATTTTTTGAAGAAAACACACGTATACTTCATTAAAACAAGAAGCCTTATTTCGTTCAATGTATTTCTCTCCATCGATAGTTATACACTTTACCCATCTCTATGTTAATTTGTGGATGCCACCCCAAAAAACTGTTCCTCCTTAGACGCAAATCACATATCAAGTCATTTTCAAGTCATGTCAAGTGATGTACTAAAACCACTCAATGTTGCCCTTTTATGGTACTCTCAAAGGCAGAGATGCTAACCTTCCTGATATTTCTCATATACTCATACAATGATTCTGATTTTTGTTGTTTTCACTTCATCAAAACTCAAATTATTGGTTATAAATATAATGAAATCTCTACCAGAGTTTTCCTGGTTGGAAATGATAACTTTCACACTAGCCTACATAAATTAAAGCTTTCCGGTCCACACTTGCATAATGCTAACACTTTCTATCGTTTACTATCTCTTTATTCGCCGTCAGATGTTTCACAATATTTCGTAACGATTTTCGAAAAAAAACGTGTTCTTCTATTACATAGAACACATATCCGATACGAAATAGTTGAATTTCATTTACAATTTTTATTTTAAGAGAGCATTTATTCCACCTATATATATATATATATATATATATATATATATATATATATATATATATATATATATATATATATATATATATATATATATATATATATATATATATATATATATATATAGATGAGGGCAATAGATAAATTTTAAACCATATCGAAACATAATTAGTTCGCGATTTGCCCAAAAACTTGCAAAAAAATTGTTTCCGTCACATAGAACACATATTTAATACGAATTAATCGATTTTCATTCGGAGTTCAATTTCAGAAATACACTACAACGATATGAAAACAATGTTTTCCCGTATTTCCCTATTTTACTCCATTTTTTTTTAAACTTTTATGTTGTAACATTTTTTTTTGGCAACTTTAAAACATTTGGCATCAAGAAAAAAATGCTCAAACTCAAACTTTGACCGTTTTGTGCTACTCGCCCTTAAGTCCTTAAGTCTAGATTTTGTTACATCGTTCGACTCGTGGCTCCCGGATTCGGTTGGTACCCGTGTGAGTTTTTGACGCAGGGCTACGTCATTCATTAAGGGTGCTAAATCAGAAAACAGATCACGGTTTTTATGAAATAAAGTTAACGTTAATAAATATTTCTGCCGTGAACGGATTTTTAAAATCCAAACATTTGCAAACCAATCGAATCGGAAGTTTTCTAAGATTTGTTTGATACGCTATACATTACAATCCCATAGTCTGTATATGATTCAATTTGATGAAAATTGGAAGCATTCCCATCTCACCATATATTTATTCTGTCCATTTGTGTGCTTTCCCGAACAGAGCTGTCAATAACTGGCAACTTATGCAGCCGCTAGAATAGAAACAACGAAGGGGAATACCGATAAGAGATTTTTTACGAAGTAAACTCCACCCTTGCATAGTAAGCAAGCTATCGCTAGCGCTAGCGTAAGTATTGCATCTCCTCTGAGGAAAATTCTCAGAATCTCCCTGTGTGCGAAACAACAACGCTTATTTTGCTCGTTTTGTGTTTTGTTCCCCCTCGAAATGTGAACGCTGACGAATATTTCACTTGAAGTGCATCTGACATTGCAATTAACACAACCATCCGAGCCATGGCGAAGCAGGCGAAAAAAAATAGAAGAGGTTTTGGCTTTGTGTGCGTTGCTAGTTTTCGTTGCGTGAAACTTAGAGCTTGTTCATTTCCCGTACATTTGAATAGCACACCTTCGATACTTTTAGTTGTCATTCGTGTTTGCTCTCGTGCACATCGGCTCTGTTCTGATGCAACAAGCTCCTAGCTTTGTTGATGGTTTTGACCGAGAGTCGAGAAACGATTTTTCATAAACGGTCATTCTCGCGATGTTTCATTTTTATCGCTACAATTGTGTGGATCCGTTAGACACGTGTTTGATGCTTGTTGAATGGCGATGCACGAAAGATGTCTCTCGTTAAATACTCAGTGCAATGCGTGCATTGATATAATAAAACAAATTGCGACATAGGACCAATTAGTGTATTGTTCTCGCAAAGGTAAGAAAGAATCGTTGCTTCTCGAATTGATTCTACAAAACCACGCAAGCCATTAAACCTTTTCAGGGTCTCCGGAACTTTTTACTAGAGAGTTATTTATGAAATTTCGCAAATAATATCCGAAATGATAAACCAACAAATTCCGTGTCTCGGATACAACCCCTCGAATTTTTTTCCGTATCCTTGACTTTGCTTCGCCATCTTTCGCCATACGAAATTGATTATATCGCGAGAACGGTTAGTCCTACGATAAAACGTTATAGTTTTCCATGGAGAATCGCATATAGATTCCATTTTTCGTGTGACTTTTTCTAAATATATACGATTTCGCAATGTATTGAAAGTTCATAAATTTTAAAAAAATCATGTCTCAATTTGAAGAGTCTGACACTGCATCGTTATATGTCGAACATTGTTGAATGAAAGAGGTTTCCAATAAAATATCGGAAGGGGGCCTTTAGAGATATGAAAGCTTTTAACATTAAATTAAATTTTTGAGCGAGATATTTTAACGGTATACCTCAAATGTTATTTATCCTAAATAGATCAATAATTCCTCATAACGTTTGCCGTAAAGCATATTTTAATCGGACGTCTGAATTTGGATTAACGATTCAAAAAAAAAAAAATTATTCTGCATACGTATTTCTAATAATTTAATAATTGGTAATTCAAATTGGTCATATGATAATAAAAGTTGTGATTTGTTGCCACCATATGCAGAAAGTTTAAAAAAAAAACGAGGAGTGTCGCGTCAAAATCTGCCGGTTTTCGTCTGTTTTGGAATTGAATTGCTCAAGCAAAAACTATGCTCAAACTATGTGAAAATATATTGAAGAATGTTTTTTCAAGGTGAGATTTCAAGTGGGCGCATTTGCTATAACTTCGCGGAATACAAATTTCCCGCGGAGCACTGTTTGAAAACCACTGGTCTAGAGTCTTCCCTGGTTGGAAATTCTCTCTACATGCATGTGTCCGCCCAGATAATTCCTGAGCAGAGTTCCAGAATAGTAGAGATGAGAGCAGACTGATCATATATAGTCATGATCTATATTGATCGAAGATATATTTGCGATCGACTTTCTCTGAACATTCCTTGCCCTATTTATAGACTACTCCCATAGTCATCTGAATAGCGTAATTGTTGTCTGGATTGCGTCTGAAATATTCGCTATAAACAATTTATCTTTGTATAGCGAATCCGTTTCCGTTCGTTTCTATTTATTGACAATTTGATTGTTATTGTTTATGTGTTGTGATTGTTTTATGTTGTCCTTAGAGTTATATGCAATCAATAATAATGACCTGGCTGTGGACAATCAAAGTGAATAACTATTTATGTATAAAATATCCTAATTGTCCTTTTTTTCAGGTACGCATCCAGGACTCTTGGTGGTGAAATTTTATATGTTCATAGTGTTCTTTTGTGTATTTTATTTGTGTTGTGAATAAAGTGTTTTGTGAGAATAGTGTGTTTGTTTTAATGATCTTATCCGGGCCATGACAAAACCATTGGAACAAATACGTTCAGATGGCTTAAATTGGATTAAATTGTTCTTTCGATTAGTAATCTACGTCTGCGAGATACCAAAACAAAACTAAAATTCCGAACACTTCATTTATAAATGTAAATTTACAGAGATTTATGTTATAAATAATTGAATAATTAAAACCCTAACGTTCTTTGTGGTGTAGGCTACATTTTAACACCATTTACAGGATTTGCATTCAAACCTAATTGAAAAAGGTTTAGTTAGAAAATTCGGTAAAAATCAAGTATCGTTTATTTTTCAGTTTTTGCAGTTGTTTTAACTATTTTGTTTGCTATTTTCATGGTATGTGGTAGAATAGGAAAGAATCTAATATAAATGGACGAATAAATGGTCTTTAACATAGAAATCTTCATCCAAATTAGTATTAAAGTAGTGTTCGGAATTTGATTCAAGTTTCGACACATGTTTCATATTACGAACAGTAGATGTTTGACTTATTTTTGTCAGGCAATAGTTCACAAATTGGGGTACAAGAATGGTCCAATTTTGGGGCACCAATATGAAAAGACCTAATACTTTTTGTAAACCAAAGGTTTGTAAGTTTTTTCCTTGCAAAACGTAGGTCGCAGGCGCAAACCAACGAGAGTAAAATTGATTTTCTTGATCAGGTTTTTAACTGAAACCACAACAACGAAGCCGGATTCCTGAAGTAACAGATTGAACTCTATTATATACAGACTCATTTATATACTGACACGATTATATATGATTCGATTATACACAATTTTGGACTCTATTATATACAGTTTGAAAAAAAAAGTTTTATATTTCAAATAAGATTTTTTGAGAAAAAATCTGGTTTTTTATTATTGTCCAAAATATATATTTTTATTAAAGCCGGGGCCGGGAGTTCAATATTTCGACAATGTTTGCTTACAACTATGTTAGATATATGTAACCGATTACTCGCGGTTGGCTCAAGGTTAGTATTACAAGTGTTCTCATAATTGGGATGTTGCAGTCTTCAATGCTCTGAACGTGTGCCCAACACGGGATACTTCCTATTGGGATGCAGCTGACCATTAATTAACAACGCCCCCCTAGTCTGTACCCCATATCTAGCGTGGTGCGTCTTCTCGACTCGAGGAATCCAGGATAAAATGGTCACTAGCCGGCGCAAACATCAGCTCGTGTAGAGTTGTCATGAGCGGTATAACCTTTGGCTTGCTGGTTAGTTGATGTAAAAATATGAATTATAATATAATTATTATCAATAGGACAACTTATCCCGCTCAAACCTTGAAGTGGGACAAAAAAAGTTCAATTCCATTTCAGATTACTAGTAATAATGAGTAAAGGGTGTGTCACATCAAATTGTGTCAAGGAAAAAACGCTGTAGAAATTCGCCCAGTAGACCGATCCTTTTGAAAATTTTAGACAGTAAAATAAAAACTATTAAACAACTTTTGGCATTTTCTTTTTATTCATACTTCGAGCCCAAGCCCGTATGCTCGCACCTTCCTCTTTACCCCGTCCATAAGGTTCTGTACAACGTCTGGTTGTAGTTTTTTTTTTGAACAGAAATCCATTTTCTCTTGAAGTCCGCCTCCGATTTGACAACTTTTGGGTTCTTCCGGAGGGCCTGCTTCATAATCGCCCAATATTTCTCTATTGGGCGAAGCTCCGGCGCGTTGGGCGGGTTCATTTCCTTTGGCACGAAGGTGACCCCGTTGGCTTCGTACCACTCCAACACGTCCTTTGAATAGTGGCACGAAGCGAGATCCGGCCAGAAGATGGTCGAGCCCTCGTGCTGCTTCAATAGTGGTAGTAAGCGCTTCTGTAGGCACTCCTTAAGGTAAACCTGCCCGTTTACCGTGCCGGTCATCACGAAGGGGGCGCTCCGCTTTCCGCAAGAGCAGATCGCTTGCCACACCATGTACTTTTTGGCAAACTTGGATAGTTTCTGCTTGCGAATCTCCTCCGGAACGCTGAATTTGTCCTCTGCGGAGAAGAACAACAGGCTCGGCAGCTGACGAAAGTCCGCTTTGACGTAGGTTTCGTCGTCCATTACCAGGCAATGCGGCTTCGTCAGCATTTCGGTGTACAGCTTCCGGGCTCGCGTCTTCCCCACCATGTTTTGCCTTTCGTCGCGGTTAGGAGCCTTCTGAACCTTGTATGCACGCAGGCCCTCCCGCTGCTTGGTCCGCTGGACGAATGAACTTGACAAATTCAGCTTATTGGCGACATCCCGGACCGAACTTCTCGGATCACGTCTAAACTGCTTAACTACGCGCTTGTGATCTTTTTCACTGACGGAGCATCCATTTTTGCCTTTCTTCACCTTCCGGTCGATGGTTAGGTTCTCGAAGTATCATTTTAGTACTCTGCTGACCGTGGATTGGACGATTCCCAGCATCTTACCGATGTCCCGATGTGACAACTCCGGATTCTCGAAATGAGTGCACAGGATTAATTCACGACGCTCTTTTTCGTTCGACGACATTTTTCCAAATTTACGAAAAATTGACAGTGAAGCATGGCCAATGTGATCTATACACTCTTATCTGATTATAAGCGAAAGCTGAAGCTTTAATTCCTAAAAATAAAATTTCTACAGCGTTTTTTCCGTGATGCAATTTGATGTGACACACCCTTTATTTGAATAGTTGAATGATCTGTCATGTTTATTTGTATCTCTGTTCGCTTTTACAACGCTTTTAATAATAGCATTAGAATATCTTCAAAAAAGAAACAAGCAGATACAGAATCAAACGTTAAAAAGTTAGCTACTAAGTCTTGAGTGGCTTAGTTACTTAGTGAATAAAACGATTTTTTCTTATATCGATTTCAAAATTTTAAAATCTGTTGACAGCGATCTTCTTTCGTCGAAGTCATGTTCCAACAAAATGTCATTTGACAGAATTGACTGGAGGTGTATATCAAAACTCAAAAGGTATTCGAAGTTTTTCTCCGTATGCCACTTTTACACGGGATATAATTCAGACCAAGTCCTGGTCCAACGACCTCGCTCGCTGAGCTCTTTTTCTTTTTTCTAAAGCGGATCCGACACGATCGCCATCTTTTCGTTCGAGTCCTCCTCCTTCTTCCTACTCAGGTTCTATGTACAAAAAGGATGAGACTAGCAAAACTTTGTCAATGTTGAAATAGACATAACAGTCAGTTGCATTATTCGGAGAAATTTATCTAGTTTTTTTTATAATTTTCTTGAATGTTCAGGGGACATGTTGAGAGGAGCATTTTCCATGGCTTGAATTCTTGTAGATTTTTTTCTATCACATTTATTTATTTATTAGGCTCATTAGCATGCTAGCTGTAACAGAGCCGAGTTTTAATCGTGTACATGTACATATGTTTATGTTTCTATAAATTGTAAATTACACAGTAGTAGTAGCCATTTAGGCGTTAGGTTTTCTGTTCCATTACATTATGATAAACACAGTAGTAGCCATTTGGGCGTAAGGATATTCTTTCTGTTCTTCCATTGTTCAGCAGACCAGACAGCGGAGACAGTTGATATTGATCATTGTTGGGTTATTAATAGAACAGCAGCCCGATGTTTCTTGCAGAGCAGAGCAGTTATATGGATGAATCGATCTTTGTTCCACCGTGGATCGATCTCCATCGCTGATGATAGTTGCGTGGACGTAATTATTCTATAACAACACAAAGGTGGTCAATTGAGGGCCCTGAGTTTGAACTCACGATCGACCGCTTAGTAAGCGAACGAGTAACCAAGTGGCTATGAAGACCCCCCTTCTTGTAGAATTTACAAATATCATTCTTTTTGTTTATCCCCTGTATATAAAGTAACGATCAACGTCGTCATAATTTTGACTTTTTTAAATTTTAAGGTGAAGGTGGAAGCTAACCACAAATGGCTGCCACAATGGCGCTCATTTCTTTCATCTCCTTCTCTTACCCCTCGCCCGAAAATCAATAATTTTGCAAAACCAGTGTGAAGAAAATGATCGTTTGCACACACTTCCCACCAAGTAATATTAACCAAAATCTAATCGATTACTCACCAAATATTAAATTTTCATCTGCCATCGCAATGTATAGTGGAAAACGTCGTAAAACTCGAGCTAGTGCTCTGAAAGTTAACTTTTCATTGTTCAATTTTCCGCAATGGTGTTGTTTGTACTGGAGAAAACATCGTTACTTTTTCGACACTGATGCCAGACAACATCATCGAAACAGCTACAAAAACCATTCAATAAAATATTATTCCTGAGGCATAGCGTTTCATGTCATGAAAATTAATAAAATAAAATTGTGTTGATATCAATACAATTATTATTTTTACGTTTAATGGGTATATAATGTAAGTTTAAGCAACTTTAACATTGGTTAAGAAAATTGTATTGCCAAGCTCGGAACACTGCCACGGCTGCCTATGCTCAAGGCGCGTAGAAGTATATCCTAAGGTGGGCCAACTTGCTAAAACCACTCTTCAGCCATCTTGGAAGTCTACTGTGTTTTGTTTGTAAACAAAACACAATACGCTTGTGCCCAAGCTCGCTCGTGATCAGTCTATCTCTTTCACGCTTGAAGGAAAAAATTTCCCTTCTGCTTTCTTCCGTACTGTTTTCATATACCGTTCCCCTAACCAACTTAGTGATGAAACGGCCTCACCTAGTACCATAGACCCGTCTTGGTTTCCACCTTCACCGTAAACACATCTACTCCAATCTTTGTTGCACTTATCGTTGTGCTTCTCTCCGTTACTATGTTTCTGTACGCATTAGTGAAGCAATAAAGCGACACGCAGTAGTTGGTCATAAACGTGTGCTTCATTCAAGTTGCTCAGAACAAAAGTGCGTCTGATCATTCGACATATCTCTTTAGCAAAAGCCCTACTACCATACACACCCGTATTCATCGAAAATAATTGGAATCGCATGACATCCATTACGGAAAATCAGATGTGGTTGCAAAGCTGTAGAAATGCAGACCGATGAATGGTGCCATCCTATGGAATCCGGTAATGCAATACACCTCTGATCCATACAGCTTCTCAGACTTTTTCTATCGAATAACTCATTCCGACAAACGAACCAAACACAGGGTTTATTCCTTGATTCTCTTAACAGCAGCCCGATTGTACCAGGGCTGAAATTTACGGCAACCGTCGTTGTACTAATTGAATCCTAACCCCTCTCCTAACTTCTCCGTAACCTAGAATCGTTTAACATTTACAACTTTTGCATGGTCATCATTTGACTCTTGCAAGCATATTCTCCCCCAAAACACCCCTGTTCACAATTCGTTGCTCGGTATGGTCAGATTACGGAATAGGCCCGGACAATGGAAAATCACGTCCGGCCGGTCGCCACGAAAACCTATGATGTGGTCCTGAAGGGATTGCATGTTCTAAACCACTTAATGGTTTTGATTATTACTTGTATCTTCTCCGCCTGGGTCAACACGTTTTCCTACACACATGGCCCCATCTTCCCAAACATACCGGACCGGACGGGGCAGCCATTTTGACCACTACGTACCGACACACGTACGAACGGGATACACCCGATAGGTTCTGCCTGATTTCCAATAATAGACGGCAAATAGCCAAGCTTGGTCAGTTCTACCAGCTTCCCGGTTTCAGGAAGCCGAGCAGAAACAATTGACAAACGGAACAAACCGATTGCCAACGGAAGACACAAAAAGCTGGCTCCCGATGGAGGGGTGAGAACACGACAGCCGCACAGTGTGAGTGTGGGCGCCCTGCGGAAGTTATCCTGTGTGCTTCATTCATGCAAATAATCAATACGAGTTTTACAATTTCGCCCTGCTGTTCATTTCGATGCAATCTAATGCATTCACATGCTATTTGACTTGCAATTCGTAGGTTTTCAGCGAAACCAGGGAACGACGTTCTCGTGGATATCTCATCTGTCGATACGTGGTTTGGAGAGAATGAAGTATTCAGATTCACATGCATCCTATTTCACATTACATTACGCATCTAAAGGACGTATCGGCGAATAAATTGGAGATCATAATTCAACTTGTCATACACTCTGATGCTAAACATATTTGTTTTCATTTATCGCTGGGAAAACAGTATACTCTATAAGGAATAAAAATCACATACCAGAACCATTTGTTGTTCCACAACCAAATCCAATTACACTTCGGCTTTCCCTCTGAGTTCGCTAAGCCTATTCGCCGGTTTTGGGTCAATATTTTCAATCCACTGTCAATTTTATTGTTTTTATTATTGTATTTTAGCTATGCAAACAGTTTGGGATTATTCCATTCCAATTGACACCTACGCCCACCCGTGGCCAACCGATTCGGGTGGCATTGATAATGTTTCGCTACACCCGCATCCAGCACTCTGTCCGCCCCGTTGTGTGGAAATAATTTTAGTCCTTTTGTTTGCTTTTCCACAAAACCAATTATTACCTCGTTAGCTTTCCAGGCGGGAAAGATAAATTTTCTGCTCAGCTTCAATTACTCCCCCCACTGTGGTACGTATGCAAATTGGACCCGAACAGTTCTTATTATGCTCGTGTTAATTAATCCACAACTTAGGTTGCTTCCAGCAACGCAGGTTTCGCTTGCACTAAGACACCCTGTGGATGCTTTATTACTGTTTTTGATTTATAGTCTCGGTTACCAGGTATGATCAGGTACTATCGATTCCGGCCCAGGTAAGCTACCTTCGTTGTCGTTGTTGGATAGCACATGTGGAAAGTGTTTTAACAGTTTTGCGCGAGCAAACTTCAAGATTTTTTTCAAATCGAAATATTCGTTCCAACGTATTCGATGTCGTGTTTCGCATTTTGATAAAATGTAGGGTAAATGATCTTGGTTTGTCCAATTTGGGGTGTTTTTAAGCAACTAGTAAATGCAAATCGATTTTTCTTCATGAAAATCACACATAATCGATACGAGTTCTGGTTTGTTGAAAAGCCCCAAGTCTCTAGTTGCTAATACTACCATAAGGTGTTGAAATTATTCAAATTTTTATGTTTTTTAACGATTTTCCTTAAAGAAGAATTATGATCATGGTTTGCCCAAAAAAATGATCATGGTTTGTCCGGTTTTAGAAATCTCCATTTTTGAATGAAAACATTCGAATTCACAATTAGATGTTGCATTTATCATTGCTTGAGTTTACTGTCATCATATTGATTCATTCATAATTTAGGCTTTCTTCAGAATATTGCCTTTTCTTTGGCATTTTAGAAGGGTTCACCTCAACACAATCAACACAGAAAAACCATACTTCTGCTATGCGCGAAGCACACCATAAACAACATAAACAAACTGCAGCGCGCCAAGCGGTTGCCATAGAAATCATGTGGACAAAACAACATTATTGAATTGGACAACTCATGATCAGAATTGAGTTCATCAAAATGCGTTAATTTAATGGTTTAGCTATGTAAATCCGATACAAATGGTGAGCAAGCATGATGTTTACAATATTTATAAGTGTTGTAATCCAGAAAAGGTCTGAATACGTGCCAAATAATCATCTGGTGATCGATTAAAAGTTAGCTCGAATGAGGGGCGCATTGACACAAATAGAAGGTGTATTTTATAATCCTTTAAAACATGTGATTTCGTAAAAATATACTATCAAACTACTATAAATCATGTAAAAGGCAATTTCATTTATATGTTTCGAAACATTCGAAGGCCTTATTTGACACAGGAGCGCTGAATTAGAGCATTCAAAAAAGTGGGCAAACCATGATCATATTTTCGACTGGACAAACCATGATCATTTACCCTATTAGATCCGCAAGCACTTTTTTATCCCATTTGTTTTTTTTTTTATTTTGGCTCATTAGCATTTTATCTGTAACAGATCCGGATTTTAATCGTGTACATGTTGCATGTTTATGGTTTCTAGAAATTGTAAATTACACATTAGCGTAAGAGTATCTCTTCTATTCTTCAATTGTTTAGCTGAACTGAAAAAAGGTCACAAGTAGGTTGGAAATATTCTGACACGGAAAAACATTATGGGTATAAGACGGTTTGTGATGCCGTGCGCAAGTATACGAGATATGATTTTGCGTGCTAAATGTACAAACCAAAATATCTATAACTGTGGAAATTTCTTTAGATCTTTGGGCAATAGTTTTGAATTGCAATGAATGATATATTTCAAAACAAAAATTAACCGGGCATACGTAATGCACCAGGCAAACGCATGCGTTCGACGCTCGCTAAATCTCGTGTTAAACCTTGCTAAAGGATCGTATCCTATGTTTCAAGCTAACCGGCAATCAGTGGAACACAGGTTTGTGTACGAGAGACCGCCGATTCCGACGGCGGGCCGCCGGTCAACTCGGATCGCGGCTTGGGCCGCCTCGATTCCTTATACTCGTTAAATGGGGCGTCGCCCCCATCACATTGACCTCAGAACAAATTTCGAAAAACGAAAACGAAAAAATGAATTTATAATAAAAATTCGCTCTTTGACGTAGGACTACGTCTTTCATTTCTGTACCGGGGTGTAAGTTCAAAGTTTCGAAAACGAAAGAGTGACGCTAGACTGCAAGGTTTTGAACGTTAATACACCTTTTCCGGCTGAACGGAATGGTATGATAATCGTTTTATTCTAAAGACAAAATGTCCACGAGTTATTTGATTGGCAATTATTGACCCAAAAACTTGTTTCAATAGCCTTAAAATAACTTAGAAAACAGGTTATTGAAACCATATACAAAATCGCATACGCTCTGGAAATCCATTCAGTTGATGCGGCGATGTGAGATGAGCACGGTCGCACTCAGACGCCTATGCATTATGGTCTTCTTTTCCATTTCCATTTCTCTTCTGCAGTTGAACCGAACGCATGGCTTCGAAACTTGACGCTTTCTTTGCCTTGGTTCATTTCTACCTCTACTCACGTACCGTGAGAACTCGTTTCATTGGGACCAATCCGCCAAAGGGAGGAAGTAGACAATGGAAAAGCTCCATTGGTGAAGGCGGTCAATAATGAAGACGATTTGGTGCCGGTTTCGAAACCGGTCGACAGAGCTATTAACCTTGGCTATTTTAGGTAAATTTCGTAGTTAGATATGTGAAAGATGCTCGGAATATTATTAATAACAAGGGTTTTCTTCCGGCAGATTTGATGTTCCGCTATCACAAGATTAAAACGACGAGCAGGTGTTGCTGACTTCCGGCTCGGCATGAGGCTGAGTGGAGAATTTCTTATTAAATTGAAAGAACAAGTACTACCAATTTTGATCCACAATGATCAATCAGCATGTGACTAAACAGAGATTTTTTCACTATGCAGCTTCCATTGGGATTTCCAGTTAAAATAGGTAAACGCTCAATTGTTTTCAAAATATTTGACACTGTGTTACGCAATTCATTCTATTTTGTAGAAATAACGCTGTTTCATGTGTTGAACGCGGTTATCATATTTGGCAACTTATTCGAATAAGAGACACCCGTGATCAGCGTGAGCCCCATCAAAGAAAACGAGGAGCGTACGAGAAGCATTATCGAGGGTTACTGTTTTGATGTCCCGTTCGAGTACGTACGACGTGGTGCCGATTTCTGGCGTCAAATAATCTTCGAAGATGAGAACGAGTTGATGCAATTTGCGATCCAGCAAAATTTCGCAAGTGTCCGAAAAAGTACACTTTTAAGTACCGTGATACCCAACTCGCTCGCTAAAAGCCTGCTCAAAAAGCTTTTCAATATTTTATAAAAATAAGAATAGAATAAGAATATTAATAAGAATAAAAATATTTGAAATGAAAATTATATTACTCAATTATATTGAACCAATGGAGGGCCAACAAATCAGCCATTACTGAAGCCAAAATTGAGCCAACACTGGACTTACAAACCATAGTTTTGTTTGACATTTGTGTCTATCAATTTTTTTTCGTAGGATGTACCAATGATTAGTAGGGTAGAAAATGACTAGCGAATTGGTAACATTTACCAAAAAATTGGTCATATATACTAAATTTTCCTCTCAGTGCAGAAGTCAACCGAATTGCGGATCAGCTAACCTTGCAGCGTTTGGTTCGTGGAATTGTCCAGGACATCAAAACCGACTTGCACTTCCAAAGGTTATGACACTGCTCGAGGCCTGTTCGACGATACCGCGCAAAACGCGTCACATCATGCCCAAGGACATCCAGCTGGCCCGTCGTATCCGAGGAGAGCGTGCATATAATCAACGGCTCATTTCAGGCCGTTTTTATTTGTGTACGAATGCCGCAATCGATAGTCGATTCTAATTTGCTAATTTGCGATGGGTATTTCCTCGGAGAACTCGATTCCTCCTTTGAGCATTAATAATCTCTTTATGATAAAACGAAGTGGTATGATAATCACATTATTCGAACGATCAAATGCGGAAGTTATCTGTCAATCCTCTTTCAACCTCCATCATCTTTTTCTCCCGTTTGTCGTTTTTCAATTCCATTTCTCCTCTGCAGTCGGACCTAACGGAGCATTTAGCGAAAACCGAGGTATCGATGATAATTCGATACCGATGGGTGCCATTGACTATGGATTCGATAGTGAAGAACACGATATGGTATGGTGTAGTGGATATTATCGAAGTGGATATTATATTACATATCAAAATTCGTTTACGAATGCAGCAATCGATCGTCGTTATTGGGAAGTTGGAATTGTTGGGAAGGGGCTCTTATTTTTACTGTGTAATTTCGAGGAGGAATCTCTCTCAAGTGTTAATAATCCTGCCTCGGATCAACGATAATTCCAATTGTCGGGGCTTGGGGAGTGGGTAATCACTTTATTCGAAAGATGAAATGTCTAAGATTTATATGCTAGTTACTTATTTATTGCTAAGTCAACATTAGTCCTACGTCCATTTTGCGGTTATATCAAAGATATAACCCACTTCTAGTTCTTTATTTTCTCTTCTGCGTCTTTGTTCGACGAGAATGACTATTTTCAGCTATGGTTCCAAAGTTAAAGCCTTTTAAAAACAAAATGTAGTAGTGTAGCTATGGTAAGAAATCGTTCGTACTAGCGTAAAAACACCCTATGCCAAATATTAGCGCAATCGGATTTTAACATATTGCGGACCACTCACGAGTTTTCTTGTGTTTTGCATTCCGTCTGTTACGGATGTATCACGAAATAACCCGCGTTTTCTGCACTTGATGGGTAAATCCTTGGTTTACCAAAAATCTATCAAGACCTACCGATGGCTCGCCTTCGTCTCATCCACACAGAAGCAAACGATTTCATTCGAGGAATCCGTACAAATGAAGCGTTCCAGTTTGCCCCAAACCGTGCGGATTTTAGGATACCAAATGTCTTAAAATTGCAAGAAACGTCGAGATCTAGTGTCATCTCGAATTTTTTTTTTGTCAATTATCGATACTCTGGGACTTAGTGTCACAGACATTTGAGTTTTTTTTTTTGAAAAAAAACGGAAGATCACCGAAAATCGAGGTTTAAAAAAAATTGTTGATGCCAAATATCTTAAAATTGCATTACTCATCGAGATTTACTGTTATCTCGAAAAAAAAGGAAAATAAAAAAATGGCACTTGGTCGTTTTTTCGTCTAAAAAGTCGATTTTTAACAAAAAAATGTGCTATGCAATTTTTTGTGCCATGCAATTTTAAGACAAATTTTTGAAAACCCCGATTTCCGGTGATTTTTCGGTTTTCAAAAAACTCAATTTTTTACGTCTGCAACATTAATAAATGAAGTTCGAATGAGCTAATATTTTGCATAGGGTATATTATCGTGTAAACTAACATTTCGCCACAAGTTCGGAATGAAAAATCGAGAAAACTATTTTTATTGACACTAAAAATCATACGTTTCGTCTCATATTCCGGAAACAAACCAGCCCCAGAGTGTCGATTTTCGACAAAAAAAAATTCGAGATGACACTAGATCTCGACGTTTCATGTCATTTTAAGACATTTGGCATCACATTTTTTTCGAAAACCCCGATTTCCTTTACTTCCCCCTTGGGTGATTTTCCGATTTTTCAAAAAACTCATACTTTGACCGCTTTGCGCCACTCTCCCTTAAGTCCGATTGAGCGGATATTTGGCAAAGGGTGTTTTTTCGAGCTGGTAAACATTTAGTATATGGTAACTTTTTGAAATTTCAGGGTCGATTTTATCCCATACATTCATTGGCACCCTACTATTGCGTGTTGCTTCGCTTGAATTAGTTGTTCTGCTGGATGATTATGTCGATCGTAAAATGGACGAAGAGCGCGATGAGTTCCTCGTACTGAATCGTTGTCATCGTAAAAAAAAACTGCAAGATTTTCAGGCGTTATTCAGAAGGCAGTCTATTCATGATGAAATGGCACCACTGACCAATTTCATGCCAACTTGACTGGCTGTGGGTCTAAAGACATTGATCATTTGCAACTTTGCATTCTTGAAATAATTAAAAAAAGAATTAGAATACTTCAAAATTTTGGTCTAAGAATAAAATGTAGAAAATTGTTTAAATTTTCATAAAAAAAAGAACAAAAAAATTAAGGAAAATAAAATTTAGAAATGTATTTAAAAAATTAAAATTCGTTCTTCTCAAAAACGTTTCAATCAAATTCTAAAAAAATTTTTTATACATATGAATACGCCTTACATTTCTCGCTTTTTACATGTTCTTGACATGTTTTTAAAGAGAAAAAAAGTTTGCAAAACATGTCAATCGTGATAAATGTTACAAGTTGAACATTAGTTGTAATTTTTCATAGAAAACATGAAAAAGTTGTTATTAGAAAATTAGAAAAAAGTGTCCATCTTTCCAATGTATGGATGACTTGTTGGAAATAATAAGGGTTATTCATTTTTTTGAGAATTTAAATAAAAGAGGAAGAGAAAAATTGATTTAAATTTTCAATTTTTTTCAGTATGTTAAAAAAAATGAATTTTTTATGACCATTTTCCTATATTTCATTCATCGACCAAAACTTTCTAGGTATTATAGTTTACGAGGTATGGCTATTAAATAACGAGACTGCGCGCTTGAAGGGCACCCTAGAGGGGTGGGGGGGAAAACGAATAGTGCATTCGGTAGCTTGAAGTGTCTGCTATAAACGTACGAAAACACGTTTTTGTCACTATAGTAGCTTGCGAGCAGCAGTGGTCTGAATGGAACGTGGTTTGTAGCGCGCGTCGGAAATCATGTGTGACGAAAAACACGAACAACAACGCATCTGGCCATAACGCGCTGTCGGTGAAGCAATTTTTAGCCGATAAGGACATTCCAGTGCTCGAACATGCACCGTACTCGCCATATCTAGCCCCATGCGACTTTTTTTTTCTTTTCCCCAAGATCAAATCCGTGTTGAAAGGTACCCGATTTCAGTCCGTAGAAGAGGCGAAGGAAAAAGCGACGCGGCTTTTGAACGCCATCACAAAAGAAGAGTTTCAGCACTGCTTCGAACAATGGAAAAAAGGTATGGAAGGGTGTGTGAGGAGCCAAGGGGAGTATATTGAAGGGGAGCATATCGTTGTACCGTAATTTTTAAAATACAACCCTGTTTCGTAACCAGTCTCGTTATTTAATAGCCATACCTCGTATGAGTTATATTTTTTTTTGTAGAAAATGAAGTAAAAAAACTTTGGCTCTTTTCAAATAGTAGTATTTTTCGTATATTTGCTTAAATGACCGTCTATACACCCACAACGTTGCTGTCAACTCCTCGAACGAGTTGGCATGGAATTCGTCAGCTGTCCAAGTGGCACACACAACGAAAAGTGTTCCCATATTATAATGCAATACTTCTACAATGAACATATTCATGGATATTCTGAATACACTGGGAATGATCCCGGGTACTTGAGTGCGCTCGACAGGACTTTGGATTGGCATCGGAATGCCGGTGGTTAACAATTCGACTGGAAAGTTTATAAGGCAACACAGTAAAACAATTTTCTTTTGCAAAATTCAATTTTATTATTAAACATAATTGCCTTTGAGGGCGATACAGCGGTTATAGCGATTTTGCAACTTTTCGATACCATTTTTATAGTACTCTTTCGGTTTTTCCTCAAAACAGGCCTTAGTTTCGGTAGTCAATTCATCATTGGTCTTTCTTATCAGCGAGCATTCTCTTCAGGTCTGCGAAGAGAAAATAATCGCTGGGGCCAGATCTGGAGAATAGGATGGATGCGGAAGCAATTCGAAACCCTATTCATGCAATACACGGAATTCGGATTTTTTAATTTTTTTCACAATAACAAAAGTTGCTTCACTCTCAATGCTGTAACTCACGAACCAATCGACCGATTGCTGTCAAATTTTGACACGTATCCATTGAAAGATGGTGCTTTGTGATAGTCAAGTAGATTTTTGCAAGAGGCGTCATCTAAACGTCAACCTTATGAACTTTTCAGCCGAACTGTTATATTATGAATACCTAATCACATTATGAAGTGTTGAATTTTTAATGGCGCATGCAATTTTAATTAAAATATTTCTTCAGTGCTTACAATTAGATAATGAGTGTTAGTGAGTGGATGTTTGGATGATTTTTCAAGTCGCCCTCCGAACAATTACTTTTCTAGTTGCGATAGAGTGCAATTTGTATGTGTGTGTGTGAGAAGTGTAAAAAGGAGTGTTCAGAGACAAGCAAGCTTCCATTTCGCTCTCTTTCTGTACTAGGTCGTCACCTAGGACCGTGGATGAAGGGTAGTAAAATTGGCATTTTATTCAAATCACACAAATCAGGCTAGAGTCTGGCTGAACAAAACCAGATAGCCATTAGTGAGAGCCGTTGCAAATTCATTAGCTTGCTCGAGCACTGTGGTTTGAGTATGGGTGTTGATGAGTGCAAAAAAAGAGCAGTAGATTTTGCGGGGACTTTTAAAAACTGTATGAAACGCATGCAATTTGGAGTGAGTGTGGTGTGAGTGATGAGTGTTAATTAAATGCGGTGAATATAGGGGATGAAATGAATTAAATATAGTGCAGGTGGAGATGATGTGGATGCTGATGTTGACAGTGCCAGCGTTGGGTAGATGATGAATTGCTGTCTGCTGCTCAGCATGCAAATGATTTTTTGCCGAATCCAGCGGCAGAAGGCGGTAGGTCACATTCAGCTGGAAATCTCGTTCACGTATCGTTTCCTCGGCTAGACTTCTTGCATTGCAAATGGAATTGAATGTCACTGCAGAATCAACGCACAGAAGAAATCGGAGCGATCTATTCCTTACCAGCGATTGAATGGTGAATTTTCCGGCTGAACAATTATCTAGCGCAAATTGGAGCAATGTACTGCTGTCAATCGCTTCAGAGCAACAACATCTCGTCCATACACAGTGGCGAGAGTGCATCTTGGAAAAATCGATAATCAATTAATGGTTTGAACACTGCGACAAGCGCACGAGAAGGTGGGTGCTGCATGGGAACGATTAATTAAAACCATTTTTTCTTGCTCCACAATAGCGCGTTTCCTGGCAAAGTGTGCCTTCGGGTGGTCGTTGCATCTCTCTTGATAGGAATTTTATCTTCGTTTTACCGTTCGCAACAGGAGCCCGAAAGACACGGTCCATATTTAGTCGTTATACCTGTGAATGACAAAATTATTTGCCACGAAGATGTGTTGAATGTAACATCATGATTTAGCAACGGCGTAGCTTACCTTGAATAATCATCCCTTACGGCTGACAACCAGCAACTCATCATCCGCTGGCAGCATATCATCTCTCTACTGGCCGCTGGAGGTTCGACGCTCCGCTCCTGGAGCCGCCGAACCAGAGAAGCGTGACATCGACGAAGAAGACGATGCCGGCGACATATTTGCGAACGGATTTCCGTGTTGACGGGTGTACAGATCATGGATAGCCATCAGTATCTTGCGGCGGGCACCGAGCGGTTTGATATCTAAATTCAGCAGGTCCTGGTCGGTGAGCGTCTGAAACACGGTCATGTCGATTTCACCGTTGATGAAGTTTTCTGCGGCGAAACAATGTTTGGAATTGTTATTTATTATTGATAAAATGAGGTGGTATCGATGGCACAGACGAACATATACGTAAGTACGAGAAAGGCTAGTCATCAGTATTTCAGATTTAACATTTTATTTTAGAAAAATATCTACAAAATTGTATCAATTACACTTTTTTGACGTAGAACTACGTCTTTCATTAAGGGTGCCAAATCAGAAAACAGGTCACGTTTTTACGAAATAAAGTTAACGTTAATATCTATTTTTACCGCGAACGGATTTTGGCGATTTACATATTAAACGAATCGGAAATTCCCTAAGATTTGTTTGATATGCTATACATTATAATCCCATAGTCTGTATATGGTTTAAATTAATGAAAATTGGAAGCATTCCCATTTCCTCATACATTTGTTCTGTTCGTTTGTGTGCTTTCCCGAACAGAGCTGTCAATAACGAGAAACTTATCGACGAGCAATGAAGGAGAAATCGTAAGATGTAAAGTCTCCGTGGACAAAGGAAAAGAAGAACAACGAAGGAGAATATTTGTCTAGAGTATGAACAGTGGATCTCACTGAGGCAAACTGCTGGGTGAACTGAACGGCGAGGGATCGAATGCCTTTCTCAAGGCAATGGGAGTGGAAGAGTAATATTATGGATAAAGTAAAGTTATCCAAGGGCCTTTATGAAGGTTATAGATGAATGAACTGAAGAAGTTTAAAGTATCAAGCAAGGAAGGAAGGCAAACTTTCAGTATCGTTCTGTATTCAAAGCAATGAATATCGCTTGTTCTTCCTTGTTTTGCGTCATCACATGTCTTCGTTTCGGATTGAGCTGTGCACGCGACCAAATTACTCACTCGCTGATGTCTCTGGCATTGCAATCATTGAATCAAACTGACGCCATTGCATTGAAGTTCTGAGCTACACAATATGGCTATCGTCAGCTCACTAATAAAATGAATGTTCTGAAATTTTGTCATCGACATCGAACACGTTGTTTGGTCGTGCGAGTTGTATCTTGTCGCCAGATCGAATTTAGAAAACTCCCTTCGGGCTGGAGGAAAGTAGTCCAATGTGCCGGTGAGAGATGTCTTGGCTCGGTTAGACCTTGATTACTTGTCCAAAATATATGTTTTCCTTAAAGCTATCTTAAAGCAAAATTGTAAATACATATTAGATGTAAGGATAGTTTTAAGAATTGAGTGTGAAGTGTCAGTGTGAATGAGAATGTGAATGTGAATGTGAGTGCGAGTGTAAACACACATCTCCTTACATCCCATCCTTTTCCTAATGAAAATGTGTCACCCTTCTAAACTCGAGTCGACCGCGAGTAATCGGTTTCCTATTTCATTAACCATAGAATTAAGGAAACAACATGTTGATATATGCTAGTTGAAATATAGTTAAGAGTTTGGCTCCATTAAACTTATGTAACTGAGCCTGTAAAAATAAACGGATTAATAAAAAAAAAATCCATCGATATATAGATATTTGTGTGCGTACGTGCGTGCTTCATAACCCGTGCGTAAAAATAGTGCATCTTCGCTACGCTGAAACCCCATTCATATCTGCTCCCGTGTACATTGGTCCTGTAATGATGCAACAATCGCCTATTTTTTATGCTATGGTTCATGATTGTTTGGTGTTGCAAATGTTTGTTTTCTGTCATCAATGCATTGAACTGACGCTATGGTGAAGCAGGTATTAAGATTGTGCCCCAAAAAAAATATTTGGGGAATACCAAGTTATGTTAAGTTATTAATTTATTTTGGCTCGCGTGCCAGTCGCAAAACTGCTTTCAACTGGGATTGCATTTGCGCTAATCTTGATCATAATGAAGCAATGCTACTCTTTTCGAGGTTGTTGAGATTAACAGATGGAGTTTATTTCGTCACCAAGAAAGTAAATGTCGTTCTGAAATGTTGTATGTGATTTGGTTCCGCTTGCCAGTAGCAAAATTTTCTCCACTAAGGATGACAGCTGCGCTTATCTCGAGCATGTATTGATTCTACAATAAAAAAACCTTTCAGGACAACACCGGTAGAATAGTTATTTCAAAATTTTCTTAGCATTATAAAATAATATCCGCAGTTATAAACAAGCGACTTGAATTAAACTACAGCGTAGTTCCACGTCAACGATGCGGTCGTGTCTTGAACACAACATCCTATAATTTTGACGTAGAGCTACGTCTTTCAGGAAGGGTGCCAAATCAGAAAACAGGTCACGTTTTTGTGAAATAAAGTTAACGTTAATAACTTTTTCCACAGCTGACAAATTCTGATACTTTGCGCACCAATGGAATCGGAAATTCCCTAAGATTCGTTTGATATACTATACAGTACAATCCATTAATTCCTAAATAGTTAAAATTAATGAAAATTGGAAGCATTCTCATTTTCACATACATTTGTTCTGCCGACTTGTGTGCATCCCCGAACAGAGCTGTCAATAACAAGCAACTGATACATTCGTTCCTTGTAAAGTGACGAACCAACCAAAAGTGTTGAAAGTCACTATAATACAGATAAAAAAAAAAACATTCGTTCCTGCCCGTTTTCGACATTCATGGTTTAAATAAGCCATCCGCGATTTGAAGCCACACCATTTTCGCCAGCCTCTTCAAGGATGGTGTTCAATGGCTCTTCTCAGGGCTAGAGGTGAATGAACTGCAAAGTTTAAAGACTCTCAAAAACAAAGAATGGAATTGAATGAAGCCACACCACTTCTCGTTTGGTGCTCATCGAAGCAACGTGGTTGCTGCAGAGCATCGAGCGGGAGAGGATTGTTTTCTTGTCGGATGAAGGAGGAGTATGGAATGCAGTTTCTTTCCACAAGGGAGCCTTCTCAAGGCTAGAGGCGGATTGAGCTAGCATAACACAACTAGCGGATATCATTCATACCTAATGCTGATTTCACACACATACACACAGCTCGATACAAGGAGAGGAAGCCCTCTGTATCGAGGTGTGCTACGACAAAGAAGAGCAGCATACGAGAATTTTTTGTGCTAGTGCGGCATTCTAAAATAATATCCAAAGTGACAAACAAGTGTATTGAATAATATAATTCCGTAGTTCTACGTCGAAAACTGCGGTCGTGTCCTAGATACAACCCATTACAACTTTTTTTTTATTAATTCGTTTATTGTTACAGGCTCAGTTACATAAGTTTTAAGGAGCCGAATTCTTAACTATATTTGTATAACTAAGGTAAATAATTTTGGTTTGTCCAGTCGAAAATATGATCATGGTTTGCCCACTTTTTTGAGTGCTCTAATTCAGCGCTCCTGTGTTAAATAAGGTATTCGAATGTTTCAAAACATATAAATAAAATTGTATTTTTCATGATTTACAGTAGTTTTATAGTATATTTTTACGGAATCACATGTTTGAAAGGATTATAAAATAAACCTTCTATTTGTGTCAATGCGCCTTGTATCAGATTTACATAGCTAAACCGTTAAATTAACGCATTTTGATGAACTCAATTCTGATCATGAGTGATCTGAATGATGTTAGTTTGTCCACATGAATGAATTTCGTTTTTTGGACAAAGCTGTAATTATTTCTCAACACAGTTTCCTTCGAGGGCAATACTTTTGGTATAGCGAGTTCCCAACATTTCGATTCCCTTTCTGTAGTACGAAACGTCTAAGTCTTCTAAATATGCCTCAGTGCCACTCTGCAGACTGCCTATTGGACTCAGGAGTGTAGTAATAGATCCACGTTTCTTCCATTGTCACAAAACGTCGAAAGAAGTCCACTCGATTACGCTTCAATAATGCCAAATCCGCTGTTGAATCATCAACGCGCCGCTGTTTTTGGTCGACGGTCAGCAAACGCGTTATTCATCGCGCGGTAGCTTTTTCATGTCCAAAATGTCGTGCAAAATATATTCCACTGGTTCATTTGAAAATATTACGGCCTCAGCTAACTCGCGTAACATCACTTTACGGTTATTCAAAGCGAGTGGATGGACTTGTTTTACGATATCTGGATTCGTAGCCTCTTTTGGCCTTCAAGAGCGAGGTGCATCTGCGGTGTTTGTATGGCCCATTTTAAATTCACTAAACCACCGATAAACTGTTATTTTCGAAGGGACAAAAGTGGAATAACATTTCGTCAACCACTGCACTGATTGTTTTTACCATCAAAAATGTTTGATCAAAATATGATATTCCAAGTTCTATACGAATGCTCAGAAAGTGACAATTAAACAGTAGTTTGTTAACAAATAAAGGAAATATCATGAATCTTCAGAGGTAAACTAGTGACAGATGAACCTCTCGAAATGAATCTTGATCATGTTCTAGTGGCGTCATCTGTTGAAAATCCCGGAACCTTTCAGCCCATGTAGTATGTGCTAACAATATCCCATTTTCAGATTCAGCAGAACAGGACATTCATTATCCATCGTACATCAACCGCTGTCCCGTTTATTTGCAAAAAAGGCGCACTTCATGGCGTCCCCGTTGATACTTTTTTTAGTTGTCGGTGAATCCTCCCAGCAACGGACTAAGTAAAATGTTTTCCTTGTTTTTTTTTCAAGAACGTCCCTTCTTGAAAAAAAAACAAGGAAAACATTTTACTTAGTCCGTTGACGACTCTGACGACGCGTTTTTTATCGTTATTCCAGAGACTTTCAGTCTTCTGGCCAGGTGTCTGCGTTGTAGGTCCACATGAAAAACGTATAGTAAAAGTGTAAATGTAACAATATCTGGTATCAGTTTCGCTGGAAATAGCTTAAAATCTGAAACAATTCATTTCACAATTTATATACACCCATTCCATGCCAAACCAATATAGTGGTGCTCAGATATTGGTGAACATACGAGGGTCGTTCAAAAAATAAGTTTCAGTGCGGAAAAATAAAGTTAGGACGAAAAACAAGGTGATTTTCGTAATCTATATTTTATTTTCTATTTTTCTACATAATCGCCGTAACGTTCGATATATTTTTCATAGCGTGGCACGAGTTTTTCTATTCCGAGCGCGAAGTGCGTAACGTCCAACTTTTTGCAGTACGATGTAACTGCGTCACGGATTTCTTCAGTGTTATCGAATCGTTGACCGCCGAACGCCTGTTTCATCACCGGGAATAAGAGAATGCTCGAACAAGGTCCATTTGATTTTTTTTTCAATTGCTCTTGAGTTACGCGAGCAGAATGGGGCCGCGCATTATCGTGGATGACTAACATTCCTTTCGTCAATAAATCTGGCCTTTTGTTTTTAATCGGTGCAAAACTTCACAATAGTACGGCGATGAAACAGATGTTCACACTGAAGAAATTCGTGACGTAGTTACATAGTACTTCAAAAAGTTGGACGCTACGCACTTCACGCTCGGAATAGAAAAACTCGTGCCACGCAATGAAAAATGCCTCGAACGTTACGGCGATTATGTAGAAAAATAGAAAATAAAATGTTGATTTCGAAAATCACCTTGTTTTTTATCCTTATTTTATTTTTCCGCGATTCCTGAGGCACTGAAACTTATTTTTTGAACGACTCTCGTAGGTAGTTTTGTTCCTTACCGCAAAATTTTAAACCCATATTTTTAATTTTTTTCATTAGAGTACCCATTTCCATCTTAGATCTTCAGATCTTAGGTCCTAAAATAATTTCTTCATCTTTTTTTTTTTTCCAAAAATGACTTCAAGAATTCATAATTTTTAAACTACCGGACCGATTCAGATAATCGGTATACCAAATCAGAGCCAATGAGATACGCATTGCGTTGAAGCTGCCAGGGTGCTAATATCTCATTGCAAGCTGAACAATGTGGTATGATAATCACTTCATTCGAAAGTTGTTGTATGCTTGTTACTTATTGACCCGGAAAATTGTTTCAATAGCTTGAAAATTGTTTTGAAAACAGGTTGTTGAAATCACACAAATCTGTATATAAACGGATGTCCGCTCGGAGATCCACTTAGGCTGGAGAATGTTCTCGCTCGCTCACCAAAGCACTATACTCTCCCTATATCAATTCCGTTTTTATTCTTCTACCGATTCGAATGGGGCCTCTAGCGAAAAACAAAGTATCGATGATAATTCCATACGGATTACGAACAATTTGTGGTATTGGCTATGGAGTCGATGGACGAGAATACGAAATGCTTGATATGGAGCTGTGAGTATTTCACCATATCAAATAAACCGCAATGGTTTGATATGGCAGCAGCATATCAAATGTTTACGAATGCCGCAATCGATGAGTAATCCAAGTGATCAAGGTCGGTGCTGCATGGCGGCCACATATTCGCCCAAAACGGTAGATGATCCTAACCTTGTTTATTATTTATTTTTTATCTATAATAAGATGCTTGGTTTTTATGCTCGTTAACCACGTCTTCTACCGGGAGAGTAATCATGTGCGTTTTTTTGCCCTCGACTCCGCCTCGCAATCTTTCATTACGATCTTCCATGGCGTAAAGTCGCTGATCCCGTGTTCCCACGCCATTTCTTCATTGAACGCCCCGGATTCGCCCGAATCTTCGTTTCGATGGCAGCGATAACCCTCGGAATCCGAACTGACTGTGGGGACATCCCCACAGCGATTGAAATGTCTTTTTGCGACATTTGTGCGTAAGACAAATTAAGAACACGCTGTCACTTCGTCATGGTGCATCTGTCTAACTAAAGAAATCCACTTCTTTTACTCGCAGCCTATTATATATGAAATATAGCTTACGTGCTTGTAAAGAAAACCAAGACATTGCATGCACAGGTGAGACGGGAACCTTCTTGTACGATGGTGGAAACATTATCACGCATACGGTTTATCAAGCCATTTTGTAGTCACAAAAAATTGTAACCAGATCAACCGTACTCTTCAGACACTTCCCTTGATTATCTCTTGTACCGTTCGATGGATTGGTTGAGCAGAACTCAAATGATTTCGAAGGAATTCAAAGCGGATCAATTCATAGTTTGCTATTCAGATGTAGGTAGAAGTGTCCAATAGTATGGTGTATTTCAAAAAATAGGTTTATTCGTCAACTTCCAATTAGCATATGTTGTAATCTAAAAAAACTCATCCCCCCGATTACAATCTGGTGATGTATCTCTTGAAGAATTTATTATTTTATTCACCAACTCGAAACATATGATGTGAATTGAATATTTTGGTTAAGAGGATAAAATATGCATTAAGTAACTTAATATTTAAGGACTGAAAATAGCTTGAATATCGGAGATGAACTAAAAACTAAGCTTAGATGATAAATAGTTTCGGTATTTATCATATCTACATATAACATCTAGCCTATCCAACACCCGTACGAACACTTCACCAATACTCACTGATATAGTGCTCCAGCCCCAGGCTGGTCAGTATGGAGGTAACGTCATTGTACTGCGATAGCTGCTCACGTTGACGCATCGGAGTGACCTCGATCATCGTGGTAGTCATGTTGAGGCGTGAATCGCTGCCGGCAGCACTTCCGCCTCCGCCCCCGCCACCGCTACTGCCACTGCTGTTGGCCCAGCTCAGGTCGCAAGCCTCCAGTGGTACAGGGGAAGTCTGGCTGAGCCCGAGGCCCTGCCAGGAGGGAGTCGGAGTACGCAGTTCGCCCTGCTGGGGTGGAATGTGCATTGCTTTGTAGCCGGCAACGACGCGTGGGTCAAAGTTGAACACGAAAGTATCGTTGAGTGTGCTCTGGAAGAAGAAAACAATAACACATACTTGAGAAAAGATCCGAGGCGTGATTATAACGTGATTCTAACCTTCTGCTCGTAGGCCATCGGCGTCCGCTGGTCAACTAGATCCGATTGGTACTGGGGACTGTCACTATAGCTCATATGGCGGCACCGGTTCAGTGCTATCCCACCAACGCCTCCATTGTCTGGCGAATTTTTTATCATTGAATTTGAACCTGACCCAGAGGAGCCGGGCATCGAGGTGTTGCTGAGATGGAGTTGCTGATCCAGCGAAGTGTTGCTACAATTCAGACTGTGATAACCACTGGAGTGGTCTCCGCCTGCGCTGCTGTTGCTTGTGTTCTGGCAGGGGATGGATGCACAGCTAGCGCTTCCACTGCTGCTAGAGCTACGACCACTAAGCGAATGATGCGTATGATGTTGTCCGGGAACCTGTAGTAGCGTTTGGCCGTGTGAAGTATTCAAAGATGGATGAAGTTGCGGTTTTACATTGTTGTTAAAATTCCCCAAACCGGGCGGCATCGCCAGCGGATGGTGCATTTTGGTTGGTCCTAGATTGAAGTTCTGGAATTGATTACGCAGTTGGTTCAATGCAAACTCCGCCGGTGGTGTTGGCGAAGGCCAGTTGTGCGTTGCGAAGGGCATGGGATTGATGGGCGATAGCGGAGAGAACGGTTGCGGTGCTGGACCGGCCAGAAGTTGGGATACATTTTGGGAATTCTTTGCTTGCTCGTTCGGTCCCAAATAGGACCGCGGAATATCCGCTACTACCCTTGAGGCTGTGCATTTGAGTAGATGGTAGCGCGCCTCGTAGATGTTCGAGATAAACTTCTCGATCCCTTTGATAACAATACACAGCGTGCTCTGCCGCGATTTCTGTCGTACGGAAATGAACACATCGTGGGCGTACATCAGCTTCGTTATTTCCTCCGAGTCAACCGTGTTCTCAGGATAGTCGAATATCAATGCAATCGGGAGACTACCCTGTTTCAATTGAAAATTAATTTTGATTACAATCTATACGCAAATTGCTCCTGTCCGGAGCAAATCAAATAAATCCGATTTGGAGTCACTTTGCCGGGATTGCAAAATTGACCTCCCGGACAGTTTTCTTACTATTAATTGCTGCCTTGCCAGATAGACGCCGTTTATCGAGCCGGTAATGGTCACCTGGGAGCGCTTGATTGGCTTGATATTCACATCGTTTGCATCCGGGAACATTATCTGGAACGGAGCACAACCCGCAATAAGGATCGATATCGGTGATGAATAAAACAATTGACGGTTATTATTACTGGTCGGGGGATGCTGTGAAAGTAGGCTGGGAAAATTTGCCTCTTTGCCAAATCACATCATTACGGAAAGATAGTCTAAATTATTCAAAAGTTATATAGGTAGGTACACTAAAACAAACTTTTTTTTATCGACATGAGATATCGGAAAACCTTCAATAAATTGCATTTCAATAATTTTAGATGAACTTCATGCCAACTCGTCTTAGGAGTTGACAACACCATCTCAGATAGCAGTGCAACGTTGTGTGTGTAAAGACATTGGTCATTGAAGTAACTTTGCAAAAAAGAATTAGACTACTGTATGAAAAGGGCCAAAGTTTCTTTTCTTAAGGGGGTAATACCAGCCGTATGGCACCCGCCATGTATTTGGTGCCAACATCTCAAACGCCAAAAGTATTTGTTTTCTTCAAAACAGCGATCCGCGTTGGCGCCATTGAGCTTCGTTTACTAGTTTAGGGGAGCGTCAAAGAATAGCTGATTTTCAGTCGGAATGAACGTTTTCAAAATAAAAATTATGAATGAAAATTAGCTTTTCCATATCAAATTAGTATTCTATTTAAATTAAAAACATTTTTGTTTGCATTTGAGGAAAAAGTCTCATACGAAAATTGTTTATGAAGACAACTTTATATTATACTGAAAAAAATCAGTAACAATGTTGGAATTGTATAGCCATATAGTTGAATGAAAGTCAGAAATATGTGTCTCAAGTAATTAAATAACATGATGTGAAAATTTTCATTTAAATTTTTGAATTCAAAAACCGGCTTCGTGTCTTCTAATCTGATAGAGATTACGCTAACGAGTTTGGGACCCAAATCGAGGCCCTAATTTGAAGTCGCCACCAGACTTCGACACTATTTTTCTGTCATCGCGAATTACCAATTTACCACCATCTGACATATCGTGAAGTCGATGATGGACTTTTACAGCAGAGGGATAAGTGCGATTCACATACAACATACACGTCACGTTCACGTCCCGTCACGTCACGATACGTCAATGATTCTACCATGCAATTCTCATGAAAACATTCACATACACCAGCAACGTAACGACCCGTCAGCATACGTTCAACGAAAACGACCGGCAGGGTTTGTAGAAAAGAATAATTGACGGAGACGGACGGCTCGTTTGGTTTTTGTCTGGGCTTTGTGTCTCGGCTTTTGTTTTGATTTGGTTGCACAGTAATTTACATCTACATCGACATTAAGCTAATTGAACAGATCTGTGATGCAACACGTTTCATTAGACATTTTTACCTCTAGTTGGACATTTTTGTAAACATTGAGTTCGGGGCCCAAATTATGGCCCCACATTGAAAGTCGCCACCAGTCGCAAATGTCCAATTACTGGTCGAAACTGACTCCAATGCGACACTGAGTGGTGCCTCAGTATATCGCTTTATAAGTAACTTACTGTACTTTTTATGCCAACATATCTCTTTGGAGCTAAGTCATTCGGAGTGAAAATCATTCGCGACTAGTTGAAAGAATTATTCTATTTATTATTATTGTTGCATAAGGGTCGGACTACGGGGTTTAAGCATTTAAATAATTGAATTCAATGATTCTCATTGAATTTTTCTAAATTTAGAACTGATTCTAGGCATGCTGATTTGAAAGAGGGCATTGCAATTCAAAATTGTTGTAGGTGGCGACACCATGAATAAAATTAAATAAATCATTCGTTTGGCATTTGACGTGACGGTGCTGGTGGAAGCATTGACTGCATGTGTGAATTGGTGGAGACGTTGACGGAACGTAGACGTTCTTCTCCGTAACGTGCTATGTGAATCGCACAATAGTGAGATAGGCGGTGACGGTAGGTAGAGTGAGATAGCGATAATCGTGCCATACAGCTGGGTAATACACTATGGAAACTTGAAATAAAAATAAATTTCTGGCTTAAAATATTCTCTGAGACGTCTACTTTATTAAATTCAGAAATAATGGCAACGTTATATCACAAAATATCCACGGATGCAGATCCGCAGCACAACTACTGTGCAGAAGGCGCAGATTCCTGGTATACTTGGCAGAAGGTTAGGGCTAAAAATTAACTGAAAAATGACACACATAAACCAGTTATGAAGAAAGAGGTTTTCGACGCGATTCGTCCAATATATGATGAATTGCTGGAAGGATGCTTAGGAGGCTTCACACAAAATGTTTCTATACGGCCGATGTCTTCAAAAACCATTCATTGTGGAAAGAGTTTTTTGGAAATTATTAAAATATAGCAACCTGTAACTTCAGTGATGGCCTACAAGACGTTTTGGAAATAATGCAAGAACTTTAGCTTGAAATATTTTATTGTTTGTTAAGTAATATGCTACCATGAGCAAGAAGTTCCCGAATCACCCCGGGTGGCGCTCTCAGTCACCAATTCTTATTTTTCTTTTTTTATAGGTTGGCACATCTGTCATTGGCATTCTATAAAATTTGTAGTGTGATAGTTTTACATTACAAGTTATGCTGCATTGAGTACATCTGCACACAATGCCATCGTTATTCGTGGACATTTGTATAAAAACGAAACGAGTACCATTCAGCAACCACCAAGGGATTGCTAAGATGGCCGCCATTCTGTAGCCAGCATAGAAACTCATGAGCATAGAAATCATAACCTAAATTTAAAAATGAAGTGCTCCACGCGATCCTGTAGCAGTGATTTTAATTGCAAATCGCCATGAAAGCTTCCGGGTGGGTATAAAAACATTGCTTGCCAAAGGAAACTATCCAACGTAATCAAATATTAACATATATGACTCCAAACAGTAAACAAAACGTGAGCCCCCTTAGCGCGAGCCCTGCTTTATGCTGCCTACGCTCAATTTCAATTGGTTGGGATAGGGTTGCCAGAGCCCCGGCAACCACCGAATTCACTTGATTTGACTCACTCCGACTTTTTCCTATTCGAACGACACGAGATGAGATAATGGAAAAATCGAAGATGACGCTGATGGCCATACCGCAAATTGAATATAATAATTGTTCCGATCATTGGATCAAGCGCTGATATAAGTGCGTTGCAGTCGATGGAGAGTGCTTTGAAGGGGACAATATCGATATTAATGTATAATCTTGTATTTTCCATTTCCTGAATAAATTCCGGAAACTTTTTGATCAAGGTAGTATACCTAATAAAACTGTGATATCGGATTAATCATAGCAATTCATTTTCTAATTGAAAAAAATCGCAAGAATCACTTTTTTTTCTACTATTTTAGCTGATTCATGAACTTATTGTTTCTTGTCAGTATATTCATTTGGAAAATGAGCTCATCAAAGAAAATTGTTTGATGCTAAATGTCTTTAAATGTTATTTATAGCACAATAGTCCGATGTTTTTATAGTCGCAAGCAGAGCTTGCATATGGATAGAGAGGCCAGGACTCAAACACTGAATCGATCTCCATCACTGATGAATGTTAAGTGAACGTAGTTATTCTATAACAACACAAAGATGGTCAATAGAAGGCCCTGAGTTTTGGACTCACGATGGAATTAAATCTATTGTCATCTTGAAAATTTCTGATGGAAAAACGACCGAGTGCCAAAAAGTTAATTTTATATCATTTTTTTTAAAGAAAATTTATAATTGCACGTAACGACGAGATCCCCTGTTATCTAAAAAAAATTGTTGATGAAGAGAAAAACGACCAAGCCATATACACCTGTCGCCGCAAGGATCACGATTTTAGAGCGTGATTCATTGCATAGCTATAGAGCGTGTTGTTAGAACGCGCTCTATCATAAACGAACCAAAAAAGGATGAAAAATAAACAAAGCAGGCAGCATTAACAGATCACTCATTGATCACGAACGCAGAAGCATCGTGGCAGAAACTAAATCAACCGAGTAGATTTAGCTGTAGTGAGTATACAGGGGCCGAATCAACTTCAGTCAGGTTCGAAAATTCCATCAGTCCTCCCTATTTCCTTCATTTTCCTTCTGGCTCCGCCCGGCCAAAATCCCAAGTGACGCGGTACTACCGGATTACACCAGTAGGCGCATACTTGTTATGTGCTCTACGATCTGGTCTACCAAAAAGCGTCCATTCGGTGGCTCCAGAGAGGAAGAGAGGCTAGCTAGAAGAGAGCTAAGCCACCGCGTTATCAGCACGATCTGAACCGTAAGCTGAACCTGGGAACCACAACACCCCTTTCCTTCTGAGCCCCTCAATTGAAATTCATTTTCCTCAGAAGAATATTTTTCTAAATTCTAAAATCAAAATATATGAATAGCTCTTACAATTTCCAACAAGTCACCCATACATTCGAAGATGGACACTTTTGCATGGATAAAGTTTTGTTGACGACAACTTTTTAATGTATTACTTTGAAAAATTACAACTAATTCTAAATGTGTTCACAGTCGAAGACGTCCACTTTCTATCTTTTATAGTTTCTAGAATATATGGCATTTATGTATGAACACTCCTGAAAAAAATATGTTTTACTCGTAGCATTTTTGTGTGTAAATTCTCGCGTTTGATGTGTTGTTTAACAGCTTCCCGTATTATGTAATTATGTCAATATCAAGTGATTTCGATAATTCATTCTCTCAACAACATTTCTCTCGTTTCTCTCTCTCATGTATGACGTATGCATGTATCGATATTGAGTTCACCGTGGTTTGACATATACTACAGGTGAGCTAGCTAGTATCGTACACGAAAATTACTCACACATATAAAATAGCGTGCAGTGTTCAGAAACTCTGACAAAAATGTGAATTTTGTTGGTTTAAACCCATTTTTCTGTATTTTTTATTTCACAAAGATGAACTCGGGGAACTAAACTTTGTTTATAATTTATCCACTGCACGATATTTACTAATACTAACGCGAGAACCTTTATAGCATATTTGATAACTGTCTAAGTTCGTTGGTTTGTGTTCACGGTGGGTAGACAATAAACCGTCCATTGATGGTGTAAATACTTTTTTGCATCAAGTTTTCGTTTCACTTTATAGTAACAAGATTCAAGTCAGGGGGAGTAGTGGTGTGTGGATTGAAGTCAGGTTAAATGAAGAGGCAGATTTGAATTCATTAGTCACGTCAATTAGAATAATCATTGACTAGAATAATTAATCATCATCCTCGCTTTCAACGCTCGTCAATTCATTTTCTAGTCAATTCAAATCATGTTGACGGCGATTGCCGAAGTCCTAGTCTTAGTCGAAGCGAAACTACTGAAAGGAGAGACGATTTTCATTTTTCATCTTCGAAGATTTCGGTCCCTGATAAGAACTACAGAATGTTGGTTTAAGAATGAAATGTAGGAAATTATTGATAGAAATATCAAATAAATAGCAAAACAAATTCATTGAAAACATTTTTTTTTAATTAAAATCCATTTTTCTCAAAGCTATATTTTTCGAAATTCTAACTAAAAGGGATAAAAAGGAGTTAATTCCAGAAAACAACAGGCAGCAAACATTGAAAGGTGTTTTTTTAGTTTTAAAATATTAGTTTGTTATTTTGTGTACTAGTTTTGATTTTTTATTTGTCTCAATAATTCGCAAATAATATGTGGCGCATTCCATGTATCCTTTTTTTTCGTTCGTAACCAAAAAAACATACAGTATGTCTTATGTTACTGAAGTATACATAAATAAATAGATAAATAAAAAAATGAACAAAAAAGTTATATACACAAAAACATACGCTTTATAGACGTATCTCATCTGATCCTTCCATTGCATTCGAACAAACAGTTAATTTTCCTATATTAAACTCTCGAATCACAATCCTTAGCCAGAATCAACACCTCCATGAAAGCATTCAATTCACCTCAAGAACCTACCTGTGTTCCAGTTCTGCTCATAATTTCCCGCAAATTGCTGGAAGCACGACCAAGCACAATTGGATGATGTTGTGTGGATATTTCCAGCTGCATTTGGACCGGTATTTGGCTCTGCAGATGGTGACACGTATGAAATACGGAAACGGGGGAGAAGAGAAGAGAAACGAGAACTCGTTGCAGAAATTACAATTTCGCTATCATAATTCATAATCAAGCAATGTGAGCCTGGGAACGTACCGCAATGTTCTCGCACATGAACTCCATCAGACGGCGGGTGGCTTCCTTCACCTTCTGTTCCTCCTTCTCGGCGCCCTTCACCAGCACCAGTGAGGAATGCAGCTTGGGTCGGGTGGAGAATATGACCTGCACATTGAACTCCCGCTCCACCTCCTTGACGTAGGGGGTATCGTTGTCCGGTGGTGTCTTACCGGGGGCGAGAATCGGTAGCTCGAACGAGATCAACAGTGGCGTCGAGATGCGAACCAGCGCACGTGCTCGCTCGACACCCTCCAGACTACCGCACAGCGACACCTGGTTGCTCTTCTCCGTTGGATTCGAACGATTCGAGTCCGGGAAGTGGATGTGGGTCGCCGTCTCCTCCATAATCCGCTTGATATTGTTTCCCCCGCGGCCGATAATGAACGAGTGATCCGTGTACGAGACGTCCATTTTCATAATGACGCGACTCCCCTGGAACCGTGAACAATGCAATGCGGTGAACATGTCGAAACGTTCAATTTCATCGACGAAATGGAAAATTGGAAATTACCCGGGAGTCCAAACGTGCCATCACTTTGTCCTTCGCCTTCAACACGTCGGCCATTTTGCCGACGATCCGGATGTGCGGATCCTTCTTCGTTTTCGCACCAATTTTGAGGCGGCAAGGCCAGCTGACGTAGGTGGTGGTTTCCTTCATGATCTGGGTACGGGAGAATGTTTAGAAATATGTATAATTCAACTCCGTGGAAAAATAATTATGGACTTACATTCGTGAAGAATTCCTCTGCGCTATTCATTCCTTCTGAATACGTTTCGACTGAAATGAGTGAAGAACAAATGTAAACATATTATGATATTCACATCTAGTTGGCCATGGAGTTAGTACGTTAGTCAATGTGTTCTATTCTTGGGCTAGATATAGAGAAGAAAGGTACAATATGCACCACGTAATGAAAAATGAATTTATCTATTACGGACTAAGATTATATACAGTTTTTGATTTCTTTTCACTGTATATAATCGAATCCTGTATATAATCGAGTCAAAAAAAAATTTGTGTTATTCATTTTTTTGCATGTATTTTTTGTTTTTTGAATATTAAAGAGGAATTTGATTCAACTCCTTAAAGTCAAAAAACACCTTTCTCGCATGAAAAAAATAAATTTATCCGGATTCTTTCAGAAGGTGATAGACGATTGATGAAAAATTTTTGAAAATTTGATGAAAAAGAACCTTCTACGCATATGTTCGAATTTCAACAATGACAGAGTTATAGAACTTTTTTTTTGTTTCGGACTCTGTTGCCTCAAACTGGCTCTACATTACAAAGTACGCTACAGAAGGCGATTTTGTTGCGTTCATTTGAAAGATGAGAAAATTTAGTACAGGATATAGTAGTGGAACATCTAAATAAGTGGATTTTTATAACATTTTGGAAGTGAAAAACATAACAGTTAATTATTTTTAATGTGTTATTATTAATTTCATCCTAAAAAATTATATTAAACTAGATTGTTTTTATCAATTAAATTGAAGCTTTTTAACCGTTCTACAATTTGTTCTTTGACACCGAACTTCCATCGTTTTTAATTTGGCTGCAATATCGATATAAACAATTCTTGGTGAAAATTCAATCAAAATCTTAAAAAATCACAATTTTTACCCCACTGTACATGTAATAGCCACTTAAATTACACCTTAACATTGAAAGGTTACATATTTTCTTGAAATAAGTCATCTTTGAAATATAAAAAAAAAATATTTTTTTCCAAACTGTATATAATCGAGTCCAAAATTGTATATAATCGAATCACATATAATCGAGTCTGTATATAATCGAGACTGTATATAATCGAGTCCGACCTGTATACTGAATTTATTATCTGTGCTGTCCAATGTTAAGATTTATCATGAAACTTCGAGGCGGGATGGCCGGATATTCGGCTCTTCATCCGCGAATGCGAAACTAGGAGATACTGTATGTGTGCATTAAGCAAATAAATGATCACATTTCAAGGAGAAATGTACACAATTTTTACATAAAACAAAAAAAAATTGATTAAACTTTCCGTTTAGAATCAATATTCCTAAATAAAGAATAAAGGTCCTGTTTTGATTATACATAATAAAAACAGAAAAACAATTTTAAAAAAAATCTTTTATGTACTACAGGTCGGACTCGATTATATATAGTCGATCATTTTTTTCAACAAATATTTTCAAATCCTATACATAATCGAATCTTAAGAAAACATTTTTTTCATTAATTTATGAATGTCAAACATTAATAGCAAAATCGTTTTTTTGTAGTTCGATTATGTATTGGATTCCAAAACTAACGTTGAAAGTGAAATTGCGATTATATATAATCGAGTCCTATGAGTAATATATTTTGATTTTTGAATATAAAGGAAGAATTCAATTTTTGATTCATCTACCTAAAGGCAACATGAAAAAAATACATACATTCGGAATCCTTCGGTAGGTGATAGAGAACCATATTTGATGAAAAAAGAAATCCTTCGGCGCATATGCTCGAATTTCAACAATAACAAAGTTATTGAATTTATTTTTTGTTCCAGACATTTAAAATAAAAAAAAAATTGTTTTCAAAAAAGTTTCTGTTGCCTTCATTTGGTCGGTTTTAAGTCAGAGCGGACCATGTCGTAAAATTGAAAATTTCGAGTTATTGATTACATTTAGTTAAGTATTATTTAAGCTACATACCACATTTATCAGATTTGGAAAAGCACGCATACAGCAGGAATAACGGATCGAAATTGTTATGATTGATAAAAAAAAATCCTCATAGTATGCAGTCAGAACGGACCATGTACCATTTACCATGGCGAAATGACTCTATATCATATGCAGACAGAGTGGACCAACAATATCCAAGCGCCGAATTCAAACCAACAAAACATTTCCTTGAAGCTAAGATGTACCTTCTTGAAATGTGCTTGAACCCGTTGGTGTAAAATGTGCACATTCTGAGTGTATTAAAAAATGAACTCGGTCCCCTTGACTGAACGGATCAGTGAAAAAATCTGGTCTTCAGTGTGAATAACCGCAAAGTGTACTAATTCAGAGTGCGATTTAGGCTGTAACGAAGACAATAAATTCAAATTGGACGATTCTATTGACGAATACTGTCTAAAGCACCCCATACACGCACAATAATATGGTACGAATTTATTGACATTATTATTGAAGGTTGTCCATAGACGTACAATATTATGCCGTCACAGTCATACTTGTGTAATGAAATTGAATCATTTGGGGATAATATTGAAGTCGGTCCTGAATACTGTGCAAGGCTGGCTACTGACGTTCAATATTTCATCGGAAGTACTCGTTGGAACCTGACACTTGATATCCCATAATGCCGGAAGTGAAAGATTAGTCTCAACAAACTCGGTAATAAAATCCCCGTCGGCGTTTTTGATGGACATCGCGACACACGCGTTCTCAAAAAACAGTCTGTGAATTTTTTTAGGATAACACTCACTTTACACCCGAGACGATGTAAATGTAAACATGAGCTTTGACATTAACTGACATCATATTGCACAACGTCACACATAGATCATGCAATATTGTAAGCTTTGCACAATAAATACCTAATTTTTTTTTATCATACATTGTACAACATTTCAATATCTGAAACACACCCTCAATATTATTTCACAATTTCACAATGTTGTGCAATTATATTGTATAATATGGGCCGCTTAAGATGATTGAAAATGGGAAGTTTATGCTTAGCATGTTTGCCGTGCAATAATGTTCATGCCAGCAGTAGATGGCAGAGACTATTATACTGAACGCAAACAAATGTTTATGCAGTTCCAAACTCACAATCCTTCTCGCTCTAATTTCCATAGCAGGATGGCACAATTTGACAACTGTTAATTGCGGGTCTCTGGCAACCATATCCCAACCAATGCAAATTGAGCGTAGGCAGCATAAAACAGGCTCGCGCTTAGGGGGCTCACGTATTGTTTATTGTTTGGAGTCGTATATGTTAATATTCGATAAAGTTGGATAGTTTCCTTTAGCAAGCGATGCTTGGATGGGTATCCGGAAGCTTTCTTGGTGATTTGCAATTAAAATCACTGCTGGAGAATCGCGCGGAGCTCTTCATTTTTAATTTTAGGTTATGATTTCTATGCTCATGATTTTCTATGCTGGCTACAAAAAGGCGGCCATATTGGTTAATTGATTGAGAAATATTTCGAAACTGTTCATTCATACTGAACCAACTCTTAGAAAATGCTTCATTTGGTTCAGTCAGAGTGGATCATGTAAGTATAGGCAGCCAAGTAACTGCCATTTTTGGCATGATATTTGATGTTTTTTTACATCTATCATACGTCAAAGTATTGCCAGTGAGCAGCTAACATTTCTAAGAACAATATTGAACGAAAAAATTAACTGCTTTGAAAATTGCAGAGCATTAAACTTTATGTTCGTTTTTCTCGAAATCATAAAAATGTCACATGTGCCGATCTGACTTAACACCGAAAAATGAAAAAAAAATAGTACAGTAAATGATTGTGAAACAGCTAAATAAGTGGACTCAAACCAACGCCGAATTCAAACCAACAAAACATTTCCTTGAAGCTAAGATGTACCTTCTTGAAATGTGCTTGAACCCGTTGGTGTAAAATGTGCACATTCTGAGTGTATTAAAAAATGAACTCGACCCCTTGACTGAACGGATCAGTGAAAAAATCTGGTCTTCAGTGTGAATAACCGCAAAGTGTACTAATTCAGAGTGCGATTTAGGCTGTAACGAAGACAATAAATTCAAATTGGACGATTCTATTGACGAATACTGTCTAAAGCACCCCATACACGCACAATAATATGGTACGAATTTATTGATATTATTATTGAAGGTTGTCCATAGACGTACAATATTATGCCGTCACAGTCATACTTGTGTAATGAAATTGAATCATTTGGGGATAATATTGAAGTCGGTCCTGAATACTGTGCAAGGCTGGCTACTTATATAACATTATGGAAGTGAAAAACGTAAAATTTAACGAGTTACAACATCAGCAAAACGAAGCAAATGAGATGAAACTGAATCAAACCTTATACGCGAAACTCATGACACCTTCTGGGACTGTTTGAACGCAGTAGAAAATCAAAATAATAGTCAGCTTCGCGTTCAGGAATAAAATCTCATTGCCAACGAAATCGGCTGTTATATCAAAACATTTCTAAATGATCCCTAAGGCCGTACACTATTTGTCCGGAGGTCAATTATTTGACACTTTTTGACAGATAAAGTTTGGTTTGAAATTTGTAAAAACACTATTTTGTTTGCCACTCTGCAATTATCAACAGTGGCAAACAATATCAAACATGGGAAAAAATCAGCTGAAATATTTAACGTAAAGTAACCATATACTAACAGGTTTGTCGAACTGATGGAACAAAAATTTAAGCTATTCATGCCGAAATGAAATTTGAGCATCCCGAGCTACCGTAATCCCAACAGTCAAACGATGCTGTGTATTTTTTTACTTACACAGTATGGCTTGGTCTGTTTCTCACTATACATGTATAGAAACAGCTGATTGTGTGGAAAAGCAGAATAGAAGTAGAATCAATAGAGACCGAAAAGAAATATAAAATTATAGCAGGCTCAGAATTGTACCGCCGTTTTTCCGTTTTGACAAGGAAATAAATTTTGATCACGTTAAGTTCTTAGTTTAAATTTAAATCAGTTTCTGGTAGCATCCGAAAATCAGATCAGTTGAGCGCGAACATAGGCGTTCAATAATTTAAAAATTATTCGTCGTATTTTGTGTCGAACATATTTGACTAGTACACGTTGATCAAATTTTATCTGTCGAAAAGTGTCAAATATTTGTCTTCGGTAAAACAGTGTATGAGCATATTTGGTGGTCATTACTTTCTAAGCAGTACAAATTTTTCCCGTTTTTCCAAAAATGACTTTTAAAAAAAAACTATTGAACTACTGATCTACTACTGAAATAATCGACATATCAAATTGAAGCCAATAAGTTACTATTGAATTGACAAAATTTCACACGTGCAAAAAACTGGATTTGGTTTCGATTGTAGATTGTATTTGTTTTTTTTTGTAGTTTACATGGTTGAAGATAGAGAGTGCTCTATTTTTATTACTATAGTATAAAAAACAGCGTTAGACTCTTGCGGCTTCAATTCATACGGCACCCAATGTCCTTTCTTTCGGATCATTCCCATGGCTTTTAAACGATCGGATATGTTTTGCTGACCTACTCCAAGTGCTTTTGCAAGTTATTGTTGCGTTTGTGACGGATCTTGATCGAGTAAAGCCTCCAATTCTTCATCTTCAAACTTTTTTGGCGGTCCGGAACGTTCTTCGTCTTCCTAGTCAAAATTACCACTTTTAAACCTAGCAAACTACGTTTGCCACGTTCGTTGGAGCATGGTCCCCATAAACTTCCACCAAAATGCGAAGACTTCCCTCAGCATTTTTATTCATATTGAAGTAATGAAGTAACACTACCCGCAAGAACATTCTCGTTGGCGGGGAGTGTTCTCGACATATTCGAAGTGACAAAAAACTATGTTGTTTACGCTTCAACATTTTGACAAATACTGAAAAAGACGCACAATGAAAGTATCTTTCCAACGAATGTCTAAAAATTTGATTCACTGGAATAATAACCAAGTTACGTCATCTGTTGTAAAACCGAAGAAACTTACCGGTACACCTTCTTCTTCTTGAATGGCGTTAACGTTTCCTGTGGAACTTTTGCCGTCTCAACGTATGCATTAACTAGCGTCATTTATTAATACTTAGTTCAGATTTCTTAAGCCAAATAACACGCCTTGAACGTATTCCGAGGGGCAAGCTCTTGAATACGCGTGACCACAGTGCAAGTCGAAGGAAATTTCTTCGACGAAAAATCCTTCGGCCAGAACGGGAATCGAACCCGAACACCCGGCATGATAATGTGAGACGCTAACCACTCGGCCACGGGTGCACCTACCGGTACACCTAAAAAATATAAATAAAACGAATCTCTTTCATTAAATATAATTTAAAAAAATTGTAGAAAACCAGTTTAAAAGTTTTGTTGCTGCATTTTGCCAAAATTGTGACCACATACAAAATATAGATCAAAACATAAGCTTCCAAATGTACAATGTCTGCTGTAATGCAAAACTGCGAAAATTGTGGTTTTTAGTGAAGAAAGCAATAGCATTTTTTTACTATATGTTTCTAAATATTCATGTTTTATTTAGGATTTAATTAAAAGAAGTCCATGAAATTCCATTGATGAAAATTTTCATGTCACAGTAATCTGTAGAGGATAAAATACAAATTTGGGCACAAAATATTCAAACAAATAAAAATATTGCTAGATCATATAGAAGTTGTCTACAAACAAAGTTCAACCTTCATTTAATAAGTTTGACCCCGCAAGGAACTCAGCCAGCTCGCGACAATCGTGTTAAAGAAATGCAATCCTCCTATAATTTAAAACCTTACTGGGAATCCTATGCTGTGGAATTTTCCTCTCACTTCTCTGAGATTATTGGATTCCAAAATCACAATACAATCTCTTACTACTTGTATAGGCCCCAGTATTGTATATTTGTATATTTGAAGAAAATCGATTAGCCCCCAGCAAGTCACGAATATTTGGCTCGAGAGCTGATTTCCTAAATAAGAAATGATCAGAAAAATAAAATGTAGTTCATAATTGTACATTTATTGTTGCATACGTAATTATAAACAACTCATCCATACTACCGAAAGAAGAAAAAAATGTAACAACTTCACGTCCCTATGTAACGTAACGTGTATCGACGTACATTCTAATAACAATGATTAAAAAAATAATCGAAAACTGAATTGCAGTAAATTGTAGTTTGTATATGACATAAACAAATTATATTAACATATCTCGATAGTTGAATTTTGTTTTCTATTGTAGCAATGTGCCGAAAAACACATAAAAAGGTAATAAATCAACGAAACTAAAAACTGTTTTTATGATTGATTACAATATGAAGCCGAGTGAAGTTACGAGAATGACAGTATATTCTATCGGCATTTTTACAATATTTCTAGCATTTGTAATTTGTAAGAACCGAATTCATGATCAAAATCATACCAAATGAATGATTATAAAAAATGAAAATAATGAAAATATATTCATAATTTCAAGAAGAAATTCTTACATTTGGAGGATAATAATTAAATGAATGTAAAAATGTTCTCACAAATGGTGTCTGCGTGCCACAACTGCGATTTACGAACCTATGCAAGTCATTTTTTGTTACAATAGACCCGCGCTAACAAGCTGTCAATCGGACATAACTCATCACCTGCAGGGGATCAAATTCTCCTACCTTTAATCATATCCTCCAGCTTCAGGCGGTCCACCTTGAACCGCTCGACATGTAGATCGTCCGGATTGGCTACGCCCAACTGAGCCGCAATCAACCGCAGGTCACCCCAATCACTCTCGACCGACGAGATTTCGCTGCCGGTCGTTTCGCTCGGAGGTCCCCCATTGATGAAGATGTGCTTGTTGAAAGGTGGACAGGATGTCATCATTTTTCAGAGCCCAGCTGCTGCGGTGCGGTTCTTGCGTTTGAGTGATGTGTATATGTGAGCGAGAGTATTTGTTTCTCGATTTTTTTTTGTACGCCCAGCGTTGTATTGGGTGACGTCGGTGATAATGTTGATGGTTATTTGTCGCGTATTGTCCGCTCGTAGATATATCTATTCTGAACCGCTGTTGAAAGCTGCAACGGGATATGGAATGGAATTTAAAAAAAAGGCACCATGAAATGCGACCCCTGGTGGTGGTGGATAAATAGGATTTTTTTAGACGTAATTGATTGCATCTCGTGAATAATGCCGTTAGACTCATAATAGAAAATGTCGATATGCTAGTGAGATCCTGATTCGAATATTCGCTCCACTATTCGGCACCATTGCTGTCGAATATCCAAGATCCTATCAAATCACACAGGACGAAAGTTAAGCTGTACATCGGTATCAAAAAACACATAAATCAACATAACGAAAAATGAATTACACGCTCGACAATTTGTTGACCGTTACTAACTAGTATAGATTTTCATCAGATAAAAGCATTTCTACACGCTATAAGCATTCGGAAGGCACGGCTAGTGCCTACAAAAACAGTCCAGCCATCGACAACGAAATCCCCGGTTGTTTCCGTTTGTCGTTCAGTCATAAACGAGCGAATTGTATCTGTTTTGAAATCAGATTTCCACGATTTATCCGCCTGTTTACGAGTAATTAATAATCGGTCCCGGTTGACCAATTGGGCCGGTGGACCAATCGTCAGCGCAGGACCGTCGATTGTCGTCAAGCATTCTCCTTTGGGACGGTCGGTGGTTTTTGACCACAATAATTGAAACATTGCGAGTGTGCCTCACGCCTCGCCTTCGCCCAACAGAGAACCACCGGACTCTGCGGTGGGCTTTGGATGATGATAACCAAAGTGGCGCTGCTAAACGTATCAATTTGGTAGGGGTGGTCCACAATGACCACGTTATTGTTGTAACCACAATTCATTAGTGGAAGAAATGGCTCAGAGACAGAGGCTGAATAGAGCTAGATTGTGAACAGCCCGAATCGCCAGCCACAGATCGATTATCATGCAGCGCTGAAATTTATGAGTTGCACCCAACTTTTGTCAGTTTGGTTTACTATGCAGCGGATTGTCCCCATATTAGAAACCTAACGGGGAGTGAAAACCAAGAGTAATTCATTACAATTACAAATTTCAAAGATGTGACAGTAACTGATGGTTATGGGCGGCGGAAGCTTACAGCTGCAGTCAATCCACAGCTTGTCATCCGTTCGGAATTTATTTCTGATACTCACGCTCGAATGTGTTTAGATAATTTGTGAATGCAGATACTATTCCCTACGATTCCCTACGAGAATATTTCTTTTCAAAATTCATAAACTCTTCATAAACGTGTGAGTAAATAAAATCATGATTGGCAGCAACATGAGAATTATTGAAAAAACTAGGAACTGGGTTTTACAAAAATTATAGTAAAAAGCATAGTACCATTTGTGGAATGCTTCTCCAAATACGAGGACAAAAAGAAATTTCGGAGAAAAGAAAAGAAAAGAAAGAAGAATTTTCGTATCACATAATCACTAAAGATGAGAAATGAATATATTATTGCTATTAGAAACGTACCAAAGATAAATATCGTTGTACCAATAGTATGCTCTGTGTTTAGTGGAATCATAAAGGTAAGTAATCGTCAAACGAAATCAGTTCCATCTAAAAAAGAATAATTTCCGAAGGGTATGACATAGACAAAAATTTGCTAGTCCCATTGTTTTGGTCTATCCCCTGTCGAAAATAATCTTTGAACCAAAAATGGTCATACAAAGGTTGGTTCTTTTCATCATAAATGGCACTAACGTTCCTAGAGTAAATTCGTCGTCTCAACATAGCATTACTTGCGTCATTTTTTTATTAGTACTTAGTTGAGATTACTATGCCAAACAACACGCCTTGAATGCATTCTGAGTGACAAGGTCTAGAATACGCGTGACCACAGTGCAAGTCGGAGGAAATTTCTTGGACGAAAAATTCCCTCGACCAGAAAGGGAATTGAACTCGAACCCCCGGCCTGTGTGACGCTAACCATTCGGCCACGGGAGCACAAAAGTTAGTTATTGTAAACAAATAAATGTGTCTCGTTCTGATATAAAAAAACAACTACTCACATAAAATGACTAATACAAACAAACACTTTCAAATATGTCATCGGCCGGTTACTTTTTCTTTCACAACATGTTGATATTCTTCAAAGGAGAACAACTTGTTGTTGGCATCATGTATGTATTTGTTCTCCTGGATATCTTCAGTCTAAGTTCGATGTTTATCGTCAAGCCATCGTAGCATCTGTTAGCTTAAATTAATTTGTCTACAAACTACAAACATATAAATAATCTGTGGAGATATTTTTGGTTTTCCATATTTACTGAAACTTTTCGTTTTTTCGTTCAAGTTTCGCAAACAATCGCAAACTATATAGATTAGCGACTTACCGTTCAGTTTTTGCATATAACCAATTTTTACACGATCACACGATGGTTTTTAATATCACCTAACAGGACTTCAATTCTTCCCTTTGCGCTCAATGAAGTTATAATATAGCAAATCTAACACCTCTTGAAAGGCTTCGATTGAGCCAACCAGACTAAACCAAGGGAAATCTACCCGGACTTTACATTTGATAATTTCTTTTATGATTGGACTGAACAACGAGTGAGGAACTCAGCAAGAATAATGTATGCGAGAACAATAGGGACTTGCGTTGAAATGCGAATGAATGATTTCTGTTTTCGAACGCTTTCGAATGTGTGTGTCTGTGTGTGTGAGTCCTCATGAATAAGAAATGTTAGAGAAAGAGAGTGAGATGGATATTCAGCTTTTTGCTGAGAGATCAAATTCACATGATTTTACCAGCCAGAAATAGCATCAGAAGATATTTGCGGACATTATAATACTCCGCAAATATTAGGTTGGTGAAATTCATCATTTTCTCTGTAGTTGGCTTTAGTGATCAATATCTCGAGTATTCAATAATATTATACAGTTTCAAGTATAAGCTCTTTGTAAAACTGACATTTCACACTAAAAAAAATCTTTAACTGTTTTTTTGTTCCATTCAGTTGTGAGTTACAGGGCGTTAACAATCGAAGTCTACAAAAAGAGATTCGGTACATTTTACACTTTACCTTGTATAAAGGCGAAAATGCAAGCCAAACCTCTGGAATTGTGAATGGTTCCGATACTATAACAGTAAAATACGTGCAATATATTTTTTGATTTTTTTGTTGTTGATTTTTAATTATATTTTTTTATTTTTTATAGTACTATATACTAAATTGAGATCTCTACAGTCAACAAATGGACCGTTTGAAAATAGCGATTGACCAGAAACGGTCAGAATCGGCCAGCAGAGAAGGTGTTTTGTTCCATGAGGACAACGCAAGACCACACAACTCTGGGAGCTCGATTCGGATGTGTTAATGTTTGTTTTCTAATGCATCCACCAAATAGTCCAAACCTAGCACCAAGCGATTACCACATTTTTCTCGCATTGTAAAACTTCCTGAGTGATAAAAAACTAGGGTCAAGAGAATATTATAAAAATCTATTGCTAGAGTTTTTCTCTACTAAGAACCTAGAAAGTTTTATTTATCATAGCAACACATTTTGCAACAAAACGGTGCATATTGGACCCAAATCGGACAATCCGAAACATATTAAAAATGGTTTTGAATTTCACCCAAAAATAATGAATTACTTTTTCCTCAACTTAATTTTTGTTCCATAGTTTTCTCAGATAAAGATAGAAAGCGCTTATATATTTTTATATTTTTTCTAGAAAGCTGTGCTTTTTTCACATAGTACCATAAAAAAACATGATAAAACATCAATATCGATATTGTGCAATTCCAAATGAAATCGTCCTAAAAATGCAGATTTTCAAAACATGTTCTTTTGATTCGAATGAAAATTTGTATTCCGTTTGGGTTGGAGGAAATATGAGTTTTTAACAGTAATTGGTATTTTTTTTTAGCTCTAGTGTGACTTTTTAAAAGGGTGTATCGATTTAAGTAAGATAAATTTTTGATAATTTATATCTCGAAAATTGAAAATTGAAAAAAATACACTGAGAAAAAATAGTACTCTGTTTTTATATACAAAACAAACTTTAACTTGTAATGTTAAAGAATTTTTTTTCTATTTTTCTTAACCCTCTACAGCTCAAGCCCGCCTTTAGACGGGCTTCGAGGATTCTCTTTTCAAATTATTCAGACGATATTCTCTATATACCCCCACTAGAACGTCTTTAGAATATTTTCATCTACCACACATACACTTTTTTTTATGCTGGCAGCTTTCTGCTAGGAGTATTTTATGTTGAAAGTCGGAATTCGAGATAAAAGTGGAGTAGGTTTTTTTAGATAAATAAAAAACTTGGGTGGTAGAGGGTTATTTTTTTCGTATAAAATAGAAGTCATGTAGAAAATTCAAAAATAAGTCCAAGAAAACTATTTTTGACGGACTCTGTGGAACATCGAATTTTTATGAATTTTCGAAACTTCGAATTTTTGTATGTTAACAATCATTTTTGGCCACAAATTATGAATCTTGATGTGATTTAAAATAAAAAAAGCTATTTATCAATCTCCTTCTAAATGCAGTCATTCCCGAGATATTAAAAAAAACATTTCTAATTTATTGTCTTTTTTATAGTAAATAGACCCTTTTAATATGTTCGTCATGTCATACTGTCATGTTCTTGAAATTTTATGAATTTTATTCCGGGAACTTTTTGATCAAGGTCAAAAAATAAAAGAGGTGTTTTTTTCTCTTTTGAGTTATTATTTTTCAAATTCAACATGTTTCAGTCTTCGTTCAATATTCCTATGCAATTAGACTAGGTCTATGCGACTAGAATCCAATCTTACCGCAAGTGTAATATTTTTTTTAGCTAATTGGCTTTAATTTAATATGTTGATCATCTGAATCGGTTAAGTTGCTCAAAAGTTATGAAATGTTGAAAAAAGTCATTGTTGGATAAAATGCGAGAAATTATTTTTCGGACCAACGTTTAACTTTGAAAAATCATAACTCAAGAACTAGTTATGTTATGTTAAAACACCCAGAAAAACTATGAAAATATGGCTTTCTCTAGTCCAAAGCCATGTAAACAGTAAAAAACAAATACAATCAGGAAGTACAAAAACAAAATCCGAATTGTTTGCAATATTTCTTCGAAAAAGTCTATCTAATTGACTGTGATTTGATACGTTAACCATCTGTATTGGTTAAGTAGTTCAAAAGTAATAAAAAAGTTATGGGAAAAAATATTTTCTTACAGCAAATTACAGCAACATCCGAATTACGAAAACACTTGTAATACTAACCTCGAGCCAACCGCGAGTAATCGGTTGCATATTACTAACATAGATAATAAGAAAAATTGTCAAAGTATTGAACTCCCGGCCCCGTGAGGCTAACGCCATATGAGCCTTGATAAAAATATATATTTTGGAAAAAAAAACCATCAGTTTTATGGGGTAACTTTTTGAAACTACCTACCTTCACTCCCTCGAAAAACGATGATTGATCAAATGAAAGCCAATTAATTAGTAATTTTTGAAAAAAAAATTACACTTGCAAAAAATAGGTTTTGTTTGCATAATTGTTGATTTTATTTATTTTTTAAAGTTCGGGACCAAGGGAGCTAAAGATAATAATCCGATGCAACCTTCGTGCCGTTCAAGCAACATTTCGGACATACAAAATCGCCGTTTGACATCTCTCGCTTTTAATTCGTATGAAACATAATTTTCTTGCCTTTGAATGTAACTTGGGTCGTTTAGAAATTGCTTATAGAGGTATTCACAATGATTCTGCTAGCTCAGTTTCCGTTTGACACGAATTTTGTGCGAGGAAAGTCTCTAATTCTTTGTCATCAAACTTTTTCGGTTGACCAGGACGCTATTTCTTGTTTACACTAAAATCACTACATTTAAATATTCCAAACCAAAATCTAACCGATGGTTACCATGTACTTCTACAAGCATTCGATACACTTCAGTTGCACTTCTCTTCCAATAGAAACAAAAACAATATTCGAATAAGTTGTCCATCCAATGTTTAAAGACAAAAACAAACTGAACCTTTCTCATAATTTGATCGTAAAATGTTAGGTGTTCTTTAAAAATGTTTTGATCATGTCAACTAGAGAACTTCAACTGCAAAACAAAACTACGACTAGAAAACGTCAAAATATTGGAAAATTTATAAAAAAATATCTTTATCGGTAGAGCCAATTGTACAATTGAATGCGAAAAACAGAAGCGTTTGAGTTGTTGAAAATGTTGAGGACGATGATACCGAAGCAAAAGTTTCTGTAAGTTTGATTTAAGCACAAGTTTTTGCTGTTGTTATTACCCGACAAAGTAAGATTAACGGGAATACAGATCGGACTCGATCATATATACACTCGATTATACAGGCATTCCATGCCAAACCGATGTAGTCAAAATTGCTGAGAAAATAATACACCCGTAATTTTTTTTTGTCAGGGTGGCCATTTCCATTTCAGGATGGTCCGATCAAAAATTTTCCTTTTTCCCCGAAATTGATTTTGTTCAAAAATTCATAACTTTTGAAGTACTTGACCGATTCAGATGATCGATATACAGTAGAACTCCGATAACCTGCGGAATAGTCTGACAATGTCAATGCGAATAACAAAAATCACGGATATCGCAATAGAGGATTAAAAATGGAGTGCAAACAAAGAAAAAAGATATTTCAGCATGAAAACTATATTTTACCAATACAGAAATCATTAATCATATAGATGGACATAAGGTCGTGTTCACCAGTGGTCAGAAAATGTGAACACCATTACCAAAAACAGATGAATATGAGTCTATCACTCACTGACAAATTCCGGATAGGTCTATAGATTTACTATGGAACTCTCTGCAGCGAATGATCCGCGCCGCTGGCTCTCTCTCTAAAATGTATGTCTAATTTCCTAAATTCCTGTGGCTATAGACGGAAACCATTTTGCATAAATTGAAAAAAAAGTGGCTACAAAAGTATCTTTTTCAATCTTGAATTTTTTTTTGATCCGTTGAATCCTGTATCCTTAATGAATGACAAAAACTTTTTGTAAGAGTGATATTTAGACCACTAAATTTTTTTTTGTCATAGTTGGTTTACTTCAACTTTTGCAAAAATGTTAATCGGCGTCTGATGGCCCTACCACAAATAGAGCATGATTTGCTTTTTTAGAACAAGATCTTGTGCTGACGTTAGTACGTTACAATTTATAGTGAGTACAGCCAAACCGAAAAAAAAAGCGTATCAAACCTCACCATTGACTTTCAAAAAATAGTTTTCGCTACACAATTAAAAAACAGCATTTTTTTATGCTGTAGATAAGGACCACATAAGGAAAGTTTTTTTTAAGTAAATAATCCAATTCCTAATGATTCCATTCGTGATAATCGTTCGATTTCGTTTTATTTTCTTTTTGTACGTTAAGACAAGTTGCCTCAAGCGCACAAAAATAGGTATTCCTTTAAAGTACAGGAATACCTATTTTTGTGGATCACGATTGTTATAAATAATCTAGTATTTCAAATATTTTGGATGATTTTGAAAAGTTTCAACGTTTAAAAAAAATTGTGCATACTCCATAACCCTCCATCTAGCATAAGCAACCTGAGCCAACTGTGAGTGGTCCACCATTCGCAAGCAAATCTGTATTATTATAATTTTGTGGTAAGGCGAATTGACTCTTTTCTTGTCAAACTCTACAATTTTCTATTCATGTAAAATCGTTGCATCATTCTATTGTGAATAATAAATAATGAGATTATGCGACTCATGAGCAAAACTATCGTCGACAACAATGCTTCCGAAAATGTCACTACTCTAAATGTTGAAAAATGTTGAAAATGTTGAAAAAAATTTATAATAATCACTTCCGATAAATCTGTTCAAATCTCTAAAAAAATTGATGGAAAATCATATTCGCCTTTTTTACATCCTTTATACAAATGTAATTCTAGAAATTGTATTTCATTAACCAATTCCAAAGATATTACCTACGAATAACTTGAAACTATCACTCGTCATTTCGATGTCGTACTGAACTTCTATCAAAATCAGCGTGCATATCACATCCAAGTCACGCTGGAGTAGTGAAAGCGTAGAGTCCTTGATCGATCGAAGATTTCAATAAACTGTGTCACTTGTGAATTGCAACTTAATCCACTGTTTCTTCATCAAGTATTACTGATTAAGAATGACCATAATTTGAGGGTCCTCTTGATAGAACAGTTAGCATTCCAGTCCATGTGTTCACCATCTCATTTCGTACCATCACTCCTATGTTGTCCACCATTTCTTTGATAATAGAATAGTCTGTACATATTTACCTAGAATGTTCTTTCGCAGAAAGATGCTTGACTGTAGTAGCTGTATTACTCTCCGTTGTTCGTGTAACAAATGAAAATCACAATAATTTAACAAAATTCTTCGTATTTGTTCCGGTTAACTAACTTATGCAAGTATGGTCAAGAGTAGTGGATTTCCGAATCACAACGTTCGTACAATACCCAACAGCTTCTTTGAATAGACTAATGTTTAAGTCCTGGCCCCCGAGTCATAGAGGCGGAAGCTTGCTTTGGGAAACAATTGCAAAGTGTGATTTCGTAGACGGATTAACACTACCACTACAAACCGAGTTCATTGACCTCCGAGCACAGGTCATCGACCACAGAACGATCTAAAAACAAACCTTGTAGTCAACAACATTCGCGAAAACCACAAAACAACCACCATATTTGGTAGTGTACGTGACCGGATTAGATTGTGATATGACCAATACGCCGATGAGTGATATTCTTGTCAGAAGTTATCTCACCTTCGCACAATGTTGGTCACCCTTAGGGTAACACAATCCGAACTTACTGGAAACTGGTCGAAGCGATAGTCACCTTCAGTAGAGGTCAATAAAGCGCATAAATATCACCCACATTATTCATTGATTTCGTTTCACTAAATTAAGGCATGCAAAAATATATTATGTTTTAAAATCGCGTCACTACAATCACTATTCGCTGCTAAGTCTAGCAGTTCTACGGGATAAATGTTATCAAATATGAGTAAATTCCCACGCTAGTTGCATTGGATCGCGCCTACAAACTTGCGTCGTTTGGAACTAGTCGGACTGGACACTGACAGAGTGAGATGGCTTTAAATCGCCACTGATACGAGACCATGTGGGTGACTGTGATAAAGCTAATCAGTGGGAGGAAGAAGGTCGGCCATCTTGCTATCATTTCCTGTCGTGAGCTTAACGAAACTCACTGATAACGCTGGGGTACGTTCTCGGTTCTGAGAAGCTTCGAGTACCAGTGATGACTGGTATAAATATTCATATCACAGAATTACATAAATCGGTTATATTCGCTACAACTAATCAGTAAATCCAAGCAAGTAAGCCTCTCACATTAAACGCTCACGCAACAAATTTTAATAACTTCTACAAAAGTGAACCGATTATTATTTAAAAAGAAAGAAACGAAAATAAACCTTATTTTAGGACATTTTCGATGCGACCACCTTTTTTTTCGATTACGCGTTTTAAACGGTGAACAAAATTCTTCATGTACAACTCTAACATTACGACTTCGATGCTTTTGAATATCCGAGTTATTTCTTCTTTAAGTTCCTCCAAATTTGGTGGATTATTAACATAGCAACGGTCCTTCACGTATCCCCAGAGGAAGTAATCGACGACGATAAATGTTGAAAATCTTACCATAAACCATAAAACTTACCAAAGTTTTATTAAGGCTTCGATTGCTAGAGTAATACGATTTCACTTAAAATACACGTTCTTGTAAATTGTATATCTTGACACTAAAAACCATCCGATCAGACTGAACGAGTAGCCGAATATTATCTACCCGAAGTGGGGAATGCTGTGTTACCATCGACGGAGCGAAAAACAAATTTTATAAGGAGCTATGTTACATTTTTTTTTGCGTGCGCGTTTAATCTGAAAGACCCTGTATCACCTAAACCGGGATTCAAGGGCAATAGCTCATTTTACGCTATAAGTCCACTTTCAGCTCTCGCATAATTTTCGCCTTTAGCGGCTCCTTAAACTGATATGGAGGAATACAATTTAATAATAAAAGAAACCGAATAATGGAGTGTTGGAATATGATAAGTGTCTCGGTGAATGATGGGTAGCTTCCATCGCCTTAGCTTCTATCTATTTAGCATTCCTTTTACCGTATTGCACCGATCACGGGATACAGGGTGCGAGGACCGAGTGCCAGGATAATGTCACCATCATTCATCAACCGTCGTCCTTCGCCCTTCTATTTCCACCTGTGGACCTCCAGGAGACAACCGCTGCAAGGAATATTTCGCTCCTTGTCGTGCTGCTGATTTCCACTGACTCCGACGTAGCGTCGGGAGATAAATTAACCTTACGTTCGCTTACTCTACGTGCGAAAAGAAATATTTTGCGACAAGACGACGCCGTTAGATTTTTTTCTTCAGAGGAAAGAATACATTCAACATGTGTTTTTACGACCATCCCCACATATTATGGACTAGCAAATGATGTATTGCTGAGATCCGGTTCTCGGCGAATTTTTGAATGATAATTTTTCTTTATTGAAAATCTGTTTCAACCGAGTATGTATTGGCCATTATAATCTATAATCTTTTACCATTCTTCGGATAATTAAATAACTCCATCCTTACAGAACTTCTGTGTTTTAGCGGTGAGAAACTTTTTCAATTGATTTTCGACAGCTCTTATGTAGACTAAAAATTGTATTCATCAATGTTGGATACATTTTTCGGGGTTCCAACACAGCACGATAGCCAAGGGAACGAATTTAAGTGAGAATTTTCATCTAGAGATCGACAGTTATCCAGTTATCGTCGGTCTCTAGGCAAAAACTTTCTTTGACAAAGTTGTTACATATTGTGTTTTTTATTGTCAAAAATTGTGTGAACAAAAGTTTTCGGTAAAATAAAATATCTAACCTACTTATCTTCATAGATAGAGGTAAACATAGTTCGATAATATTGTTGCCCCACTTATTTTATTCATCTTGTAAGAACAATTTTTTTCCTATCTTTTACTACAACCGACTTAGCGCCTTTGTTCTAAGTTACATTAGAGTGACCATGGGAAAATGGTAATTGTTGTTCTTTTATATTCCAAATTCTACATCAAAACTGTGTTCGGACGATTTTTGGAGCTTATCAATACAAACATTTTGCAATGCAAAACTTATTAATATCTTGATCTTATTCAAAGATGATGTTTTTTTCATCAAAAAACCCATGATTTCAAATTTAGTTTTCTCAAATATAAAAAAAACACAGCTTACATCTCACATTATGTAGAGCCTAGTATGCCCTTTCAAATTCCGCCAATAATCATTTGTTATGTTGGTCCCAAAAACAACGACACACAGATGAAGAGAGCGTACTTTTGGAGAAACTATATCAATTACTTTGAGTATGATTGAGATATTGGCATGCTCTGCATCGCAAAATATTTGTTTTAGTAAGCTCCAAAAGTATCCCTAATACATGTAGAGTTCGAAATATACAAAAAAAATATTACATGGTGACCCTTTTGTAACATAGAACAAAAGCGCCTAATCGGTTATATTGAAATAATGAAAAAATACTTTGTTCTACAAAGTTGCCTAAAATAACTGGAGCAACAACATTGTACAATTATGTTTACCTCTATCTGTAAAGAGAAGGAAGTTGAGTTTTTATTTATCTAAATTTTTGATGACCCTTTTGTTGACCTAACAATTTTATGAAACTTTTCTGATGATACATAATTTCAATCTTTTAGTACTGCAGAGATATAACTGGGTTTCTTGGAAGAGTACTTTGAAACTAGTTTCTTAAATTAAATTCTATCTACAGGGTCTTTCAGATTAAGCGCGCACGCAAAAAAATCGAGTAGCTCCTTATAATTTTTTTTCGATCGATCGATGGTAACACTGCATCCCCACTTCGGGACGATAAAATTCGGCTACTCGTTCAGTCTGATCGGTTTTCACTGTTTAGATGTACAATTTACAACAACGTGTATTTTTATTGAAATCGTATTATTCGAGCAACCGAAGCCTTAATGAAGCATTATCCTTTTATGGTAAAAATTTCAACATTTCTCGTCGTCGATTACTTCCTCTGGGGATACGTGAAGGACCGTTGCTATGTTAATAATCCACCAAATTTGGAGGAACTTATAGAAAAAATAACTCGGATTTTCAACAGCATCGAAGTCGTAATGTTAGAAATGTGCATGAAGAATTTTGTTCACCGTTTAAAGTTGGTGGAAGAAATTGAATTTTCGTCGATCTTTCAGCAATTCCAAATAAAATCGACCAATGTCAAAACATGAGTATTTTGGATTCGAATGAAAGTTGTGTTCCGTTTGGGTTGGAGGTGATATGTTTTAATTATTTTTCTCAGTGTATATTGTTTTCACATTTGGACATCAATAGTCTATAACTCTTTCTAAGACACTATTTCGGTAGGACTCATAGTTTTTGTGATATAAATTATCAAAGATTTTTCTTACTAAAATCGGTACATCCTTTTCAAAAGTTACACTTGAGTTACAAAAATCCCAAATGCTGTGGAAAACTCATATTTCCTCTAACCCAAACGGAATACAAACTTTCATTCGATTAAAAAATACTCATGTTCTGTCATTTGTCGATCTCATTTGAAATTGCTCTTATGCATTCCACCGCTTCCCAGCGTTGAGATATCGACCCAATCCGGCGATGACATTGAAAATTGGTTTCAAGGTCGCGTCACCGGTGCTCTGACTCGCAAACTGCTGGGTGGTCTGGATGCTCTATCCGAGTATTATACCAGTTGGAAAATTGTTATCAATGTGACGAAGACTCAGGCTATTCTATTCCCGTATTCAAGATCTCATATACTTGTTCCAGCTGATAACGTCAGAAGTCAACTCGGTGATTCACTTATCGAAAGGTTCAGAGAAGTGGTTTCTCTAGGACTCACTCCAGACAGTCATCCGATTTTTAGGTCTCACGTTAATAAAATCGCCACGAAATGTAATATTCAACTCTGGTCGTTGTATTCGTTGATTGGCAGAAATTCTGAACTTTTTCTGATGAATCAGATGGCTATCTATGAACAGATCACTTACCCCGCTATTAAGTATGCAGTTCCTGTCTGGAATGGCTGTGCCCAGATACATAGGTTGAGACTCCAACGCGTCTCACGTCTTCAAATTTATTTCTCAAGATATTTCTGAATTCCCTGGGCGAGATCATCGGAGGTTGACGAAAGAGTCTGCCTGGATACCCTGGTAGTGAAATTTCACGAATATAATCATAAATTTGGAGATATGTGCTCCAATTCCGAGCATGAAATTGTCTCTAATCTGTTGTACAGTAGTATTTGAGATTTAGGTTTAAGTTAGTTTAAGTATGTAGTATTTTTTGAAATTAGAATTAAAAACAATATGTTCGTCATACAAAATATCATTTTCAATAATCTATCTGACCTTTGAATGTAATTTCTATCTAGACTTAAGAAGCACAATAAAAGCAGATAACTTTGTATGTAATAAACTCTGTATCAAACAAAAATAATATGAAATAAATATATATTTACAGCTATTCCATTCCAAGCTGATATAGTGGTTCTCAGATTTCCATGAAAAGTGGTAATGTTGTTCCTTACCGTAAAATATTAGACCCGTATTTTTTTTTTATTTTTTCGTTCTGGTCTTTTTTTGAAAAAATACTACAACTGCAGAAAGTTCGAATTTTGTTTTCGTTATTGAGTAATTCCAAATGAAATCGACAAATGACAAGACATGAATATTTTTGATTATGAATGAATGAAAGTGGGTATTTCGTTTGGGTTAGAGGAAATATGTGTTTTTCACAGCAATTGGGAATTTTTTGACTCAAGCGTAACTTTTGAAAAGGGCGTATCGATTTGAGTAAGAGAAATCTTTGATAATTTATATCTCAAAAAATATGAGTCGTACCGAAATAGTGTCTTAGAAAGAGTTATAGAGAAAAAAATATACACTAAGAAGAAAAATAAGTACTCTTTTTTTATTTACAATAAAAAAATTTTAATTTGCGATATCAAAAAATATGTATTTCTTTATATTTTGTTCAGTTTTTTCATATAAAATAGAAGTCATGTAGAAAATCTAAAAAAAATGGGCCCAAGATGGTAAAACTATTTTTGACGAAATTTGTGGAACATCGAATTTTTAGGAATTTTTGAAACTTTGAATTTTTGTATGTTAGCAATCACTCTTAGCCACAAATTATGAATTCTGATGTGATTTAAAACAAAAAAGGTCATTATCAATCTCCTTCTAAATGCAACTATTCTCGAGATATTTTAAAAAATATTTCAAATTTATAATCTTTTTTTATAGTAATTAATCTCTGTTAGTATGTTTGTCGTGTAATACCGTCATGTTCATGAAATTTTATGAATTTTCTCATAATTTTCAACAATTTTTTTGATTGATTGAAGTTTGTAATAAGATAATTTTTTTTTTTTAGTTTCGCTACGTTTTGTATTAACCCACATGTCTTCGAATGTTTCGTAACGTAACTCCTAAACATATGTCTTTACCATAACGATGTATTTGGAAAAGTTGTTGGAAATTATAAGCGAATTCATAAAATCTCATGAACATGATGGTATAACACGACAAACATACTTGAAGGGTCTATTCACTATTAAAAAATTATAATTAAACAAATAATTACACATATTTTTTTAAATATCTCGAGAATGGCTACATTTAGAAGGAGATTGATAATAACCTTTCTTGTTTAAAATAACATCAGGATTCATAATTTGAGATTAAAAATGACTGCTAACATATAAAAACTCGAAGTTTCGAAAATTTCTAAAAAATCGATGTTCCACAAAGTTCGTCAAAAATAGTTTTACCATTTTGGGCCAATTTTTAAAATTTTCTGCATGACTTCTATTTTATATGAAAAAATATAAGAAATACATATTTTTTGATATCGCAAATTAAAATTTTATTTTGTTAATAAAAAAAGAGTACTAGTTTTTCTTCTCAGTGTAATTTTTTTTAAAATTAAGCCAACAATACTCCATAACTCTTTCTAACACACTATTTCGGTACGACTCATATTTTTTGAGATATAAATTATCAAAGATTTCTTTTACTCAAATCGATACGCCCTTTTCAAAAGTTACGCTTGAGTCAAAAAATGAACCATGATGATGTATTTGGAAAAGTTGTTGGAAATTATAAGCGAATTCATAAAATTTCATGCACATGACGGTATAACACGACAAACATATTGAAAGGGATTATTTACTATAAAAAAGACAATAAATTAGAAATATTTTATTAAATATTTCGAGAACGGCTACATTTATAAGGAAATTGATAATAACCTTTTTTGTTTTAAATCACATCAGGATTCATAATTTGTGACTAAGAAAGATTGTTAACATACAAAAAATCAAAGTTTCGAAAGTTCCTAAAAATTCGATGTTTTGAAAAATTTAAAAATATGTATTTAGGATATTTCAAATTGAAATTTTATTTTGTAAATAAAAAAAAATACTAATTTTTTTTCTCAGTGTATCTTTTTTTCATATTCAACCATCAATATACTATAACTCTTTCTAAGACACTATTTCGGTACGACTCATAGTTTTTGAGATATAAATTATCAAAGATTTCTCTTACTAAAATCGATATGCCCTTTTCAAAAGTTACGCTCGAGTCAAAAAATTCCCAATTGCTGTGAAAAACTCATATTTCCTCCAACCCAAACGGAATACACACTTTCATTGGAATCAAAAATACAAGTTTTTAAAATCTGCATTTTTAGGACGGTTTCATTTGGAATTGCTGTATTATTGATTGTATTTGTTTTTTTTTATTGTTTTCGTGGTCTCCAAGGGCGCAATATTTTTTTCATACTTTTTCTTGAAAGCTGATGATTTTTTATGACATAACCTGAAACCAGAGAGTCTTTTTGTTTCGTTTTTGAGTTACAATTTTTCTAAGTTAACCAACCGGTGGTCCAAAAAAAGAATTTTATTCCTTTTTTTTTACAAAAATGCCTTTTTTTAAATCATTACTTTTGAACTAATGAACTGATACAGATGGCTCTAAAGCCAAATTGCTTTAATTTGATATATCGATCATCTAAATAGGCCCAGTAGTCCAAAAGTTATGATTTTTTGAAAAAAGTCATTCTTGGGAAATATACATTCGGAATCCTTCGGTAGGTGATAGAGAACCATATTTGATGAAAAAAGAAACCCTTCGGCGCATATGCTCGAATTTCGACAATAACAAAGTTATTGAATTTATTTTTTGTTCCAGACATTTAAAAAAAAATATTTTTTTTTTTCAAAAAAGGTTCTGTTGCCTTCATTTGGTCGGTTTTTAGTCAGAGCGGACCATGTCGTAAAATAGAAAATTTCGAGTTATTGATTACATTTAGTTAAGCATTCTTTAAGCTACATACCACATTTATCAGATTTGGAAAATCACGCATACAGCAGGAATAACGGATCGAAATTGTTATGATTGATAAAAAAAAAGTCCCAGGAGGGTTGTGTCTGAGACACGACCGCATAATTGACGTAGGATTCCGTTAGGTTATCTGTTCATTTTGGATAATTGCATCGTTAAACTCTTTGATAATGATTAGGTGGGACTGAAAAGGGCCATTTTGTTTGGTTGTTGGGTATTGTTTGTTAATTCCACCAGTGTATAACGGGTGATGATGACAGAAGGATGATAAACAGTCGTTGGATGGTGCGTATCAGATAAAGGATACCGAAGTCGAACGAGATATGATGAGAACCGCCCTCTATGATCCTAGACGAGATGCCTCTTGTGATATGTATTGATGAAATAAAGAAAAAACAATTCACCAATGTAATATAAGATAATTATTAATACCGAACACAATTATCAATTTTTCTTATCAGTAAAAACATGTTACTTTAATATAGCGAAAATATATTTGAAATGGGAAAGGTAATTTTCTTTTATAATTTTTACTTTCTGATTGTTTATTCAACCCAATGCGAATTTTAATTGGACTAACAATACCTAATACCATATGTACTATATGTAGTGAGACTCTATGTTGTACGGGAAAGGGTTAACACAACGGCTCGTATACAATACAACACCTACTCTTGTGCTAAATTTTTCACTATACACGATCGGACATTGATATGGAGTTTCACGAAGCAACCAACATTAAAGTTCCAAATTTAAATTTTATTTGCTAGAATTATTCGTATCACTCTTCTTACTTGCAATATAAAAATGCCCCCGACTTTCATGTATTTGCAATGCCGATTTCCATCAGGCAGCTTGGTTTTGATGTTTCTGTTTGGGAACACATCTCGGCGGGAGCAAAAGCTCCCCCTACTTTCATGTTTGCAATGCCGATTTCCCCTAGGCAGCTTGGTTTTGATGTCTCTATTAGGGAACTGCCGCATGTGTCGTCAATTTCGACCAATCAGAAGTAAGTATTTCCGTTAGGATAGGGGTTGAGATTTTTCAATTGTTTGATAGTTAGTTTAATGATATATATTATGTTATTCAATATAAAAAATTGTTATGGAGTGCCGAAATCGATTGACGCAAAAATTTCATCAATCCATCATAAAATGACTGAGCAATAAGCGTTTGAAATTGGACAATTTTCACGGTGTGCTCGATTCTCGATTTTCAATTTGTACCCCAATATGTTCCCGAAAGACGTAATCCTACGTCAAAATGAGAATAAACTGAATTCCCGGAACACCCTAACGAATAAAAAATGCGAATCTAATGTTTTGAGATAAAAACAAAACTACAACTCTTCATGATAATCTGAGAACCACTATATCGGCTTGGCGTGGAATGGCTGTTTATGCAAAAAAAAAAAAAAAAATGCCGACACATTGGATTAGTGTTTAAGACCATAAACGTCATCTACTGACGAATGACCCCAAATATGTTTTAAATAACCTAGTATATCGTTGATTGAAAAGCGTTCATTATTATGTGTATTTTTACTCGATGGTATTCTAAAAATAGAGAATTCAGTATTCATTTCGGTACATTTAACTACAACAAGCGCAGCATGTAAGTTCCATGAAATTGGGCTTTTTTTTCTAAACGTTGATTCATTCCATCGCCGATTAAAAATGATTAGTTTTTGTTCTCGTTCTCGATTGGTTTTTCAACGGAAAGCAGAAGTGTCGTTGAAACTTTTCATCGTGCGACCAATGAAGCATTTCAAGTGGCATGAACATTTATTATCTCTGGCCTCTGTGCTATCGCGTTCGACGTTGAGGGATACACCATTGTGTTCTTTTATTGCCCACAATTCCAATGCGGATATCGAAAACGGTATTGCTTAGTGAGGTTCCACTCCGAGCGGATAAGAGACTAGGAGCGAGATATTAAAAATTTCAGCTATCTTTCGGGGAGTTGTGAAGTCCGCGACCGGCAGCGGAAGCCTCTGCTATGATTCTGCATGGTATTCTTACTCTCTGTGATATTTGGATTTTACTATCTGTGATATTCGGATTGAATTGATCTTTTACGATACAGGGCCATCGTTTTCGATGACAGAATAGTGTGCGGACGATAAAAACAGTAATATAACACTACACATCGGACCATAGAAATTTTGATTAGAATCGCTCAATTGTAATATGAATATATTGTGCGTTGTATGTAATGGCTATATGCGTGCAAACGAGCTAAAGAATAACCAAAATAAACGGTCGTTTACTGCTTTGAACGGACAGTATCTTTTATTCTAGTATAGCCTAGCTATCCATTGGTTATTTCCACTGGTTTGGCAATGATTATTTTATGTCCGGTACAAAGCTGCAATTTTATGTTTTATTGGACATCTTTTAATTTGTTTTCTTTTTTCAAAATAACGGGGAAATATACATTCAGAAGCTAGATGTTTCCAATTTAGTATTCATATTTTTTTCATTGATGGTACATATCAATGAAACTCATTTGTGAAATATTACTGTTGTTTCATTCCTGCAATAACTTAACTATTTTTGTATATTTTAGATCTGCGCTGAACGAGAAAAACGATTTGACGTTATCAAATCCATTGTTCGCTGTATGCAGGATGACACCGTGAAAGTGGTCATACGAGTGATGCAGATAAGCATTCTTTCTCTGGTTCTGTAAAATATTAGACCTGTATTTTTTATTTTTTTTCTGCATCGAAAAATATTTGAATTAGTAAGCTCTAAAAGTCTTTTGAAGACAGACTCATTTCAAGAGATATAAACATACTTTGTTCTACAAAGTTACTTACAATAACTGGGGCAACTACATTGTTGAACTATGTTTACCTCTATTTATAAAAATAAGAAAGTTATATTTTTATTTCTAGTCTAGTCTAGTCTAGAGAATAACTATCGAGCTCTAATAACCAATTTCCACTTAAATGAACCTTCTGGGCCATTGTGCATTGTATTACTCTGTATTTTGAAATAATAACTAGCCATTTACGACTTCGGTAGGAATGTCGTTCCAAATATTCACCAAACTATTCCTGAAAGTATCCAAAGCCATACAAGGTATTAGGTAGTTGACCCAGATTCTCACAGGAGGTGATGAAGTACCATATTAAATAAAAAATATCTTTTACGCATATGGTCTAATGTTAGCTATGGTAGAATCATTGAATTATTTTGGAATGTTATTTAATTTCACTAATTTAAATGTTTCACAACTGTATTCCGTACAAAAGATTTAGAAATATTCGAAAAACGAGTAAAACTTATCAAATACTTCTAGATATTGGATAATCTTCTAATTCATGAGCACCTACATTAGTGTCTGATTGAAACCTGCCGAAAAACAAAACATACCCTCAACAGGGTTTTAAAATTTATTGTTATGTTATTCATGGTACACAGATAGAGAAGAAGTCGAACAAATAAAGGAGAATACAATAAAAAATATGTACAATCGAACTTTGAATTTGTATACAGGGTTTTTCAGATTAAACGCTCACGCAAAAAAATCGAATAGATCCTTATAAAAAAAAATGTTTCGCTCCGTCGATGGTAACACTGCATTACCCACTTCGGGACGATAATATTCGGCTACTCGTTGAGTCTAATCGTTTGGTTTTTAGTGTAAAGATGTATAATGATTTTACCCTAAGAATTTCAACATTTCTCGTCGTCGATGACTTCCTCTGGGGGTAGGTGAAGGACCGTTGCTATGTTGATAAGCCACAAAATTTGGAGTCACATCGACAATGTCCTAAAAAAAGCTTTATTTTCGTTTTTTAAAAATAAAAATCGGTTCACTTATGTAGAAGTTATTAAAATTTGTTGCGTGAGTGTTTAATCTGAAAGAACCTGTAAAAAAAGATTCAGGTAGTTTACTAAGTTTCGAGCTGAATATCTGAATGGAATATATGTGAAGGGAATCGGTTTTTAGAAACTAAAGATTCAGCAATTAGGACTTTTATGATAATTTCATTCATGATTATTTTCGAATAATATACTCTATTGTAATACCTCTATGATTTGGATGTTGGAATTCAGCCATTCCATACCAAAGTGATATTTTAAATGTTTATCGCAAAACATTAGACCCGTATTTAAAAAAAATGTCATTAGGGTGCCCGCTTCCGTTCTAGGGTGGTCCGAAAAATCAACTTTTTCGCCTTTTTTCCAAAAATGACCTTTTTTAAATCATTTCTTTTGACATATTTGACAACATATTAAATTAAAGATAATAAGCTAGTTTTACTTGGAAAAATATTACACTTGCAAAAAATTTCAACATTAGACCCGTATAATTATTTATTTTATTTGTTTTGTTTTTATAATTATTTATTTTATTTGTTTTTTGCTGTTTATTTTATTTTATTTTATTTTGTAGCATTGAAAAGGCCATTTTAGTTTGCTAAAAAATTTTTTCTCAAATGGGCATAAAACCTACTCATTTTTGCGTCAACAAAACAGTCCAAATGACAAAATCTTATTTATTTTTTATTAAATTCGTTCATTTTTACAGGCTCAGTTACATAAGTTTAAAGTAGCCGAATTCTTAATTATATTTTTATTACTATACATAAACATAGTAGAAACCGATTACTCGCGGTCTACTCGAGTTTAGAAGGGTGACATATTTTTTCAGGAAAAGGATGGGATATAAGGAAATTGTTATAATAATGATAATCTCACACACTCAATTCTTAAATCTATTCGTATATCTACTGTGTATTTACATTTCAACTTATTCTACTGTTTGTAGCAAGGGGACCAATTGAAATGACAAAATCTTAATTAACAAAGAAACAGCTCATTCTATCTTAACACTAGACATTAGTTTACAAAACAAATGACAATGTGATAAACTACAATGCACTTCGTAGTAACAAAATAATAATTTAACATAAACGAGAGTACAATGTTTTGAGAACTGAGCGAGATAAATTAAAATCAAATACACTGTAACATTGATTAAAAATTCTACACATACTATTGACAGGTTCATTTCTACCATAATTAGTCCTTGCAACAGAGAGGCGAAGAAAGTTATGGAAGCGAAAATTACGACGACGAATGTCTATATTAAGACTACTGAGAAGATTTCCATGGTTTTGGACTAGAGGGCACTATATCTTCTTTATATATAAAAATATCGTGTCACGATGTTCGTTGTCGAACTCCTCCGAAACGGCTTGACCGATTTTAATGAAATTATCCCAAAAAACTTGGTAGGCATGAGAACAGGTCATAAAGTATATATGATACCGCTACGATACCGATTACTGTATATTCGATACAGATTAGGGTAATCTTATGCAAGAAAAAAAATCGGATTTTTTTTTGTATTTTTTGCATAAATTTGGCTTAAAAATACAGTAGAATCCATTTATTATGACTCCATTTATATTGAACAACCGTTTTTTATGATGTAATTAAACAACGAAGTTTGGTTTCATTTCAAATTCTTTGTAAAAAAAAAAGTCGGATATAATGACTTCCTTTATAGTGACATGTCGCTTATTATGCCCTTTTTTTAATAAATTTTATCCGATTATAATGACTTTTGTTCATAATTGATGTTTTGTTAAAGAGTATAAAATAAAAACAATGAAATAATCAGTAACAAATTTCTCTCAAGGAAATTCATGTGACAAAATGTGTCCGAAATTCTAATCAAATGTGTCCCTTACTCAAATAATAAATAAATCACGGTTCAGTTTTCCAATTTTTTTTAACTTTGAATAAATATAACCTATTGTAGAATTCTGCAATTTAATACTTACATGAATGCCTTCTAATTCTATAGGAATGGTAATTTGTCATGCTATGATATTTGAGTAATTGTTTAGTAATTGAAGTTATCATCGTAGGCGCTTAAGTAGTCTAGTCTAGAAATTTGAAAACAAAAAAATAAAAAAAATTCTCCATATTTCTGAAATTTGGGCATTCATGAATATCTAATGTAGTACGGCCATAACAATTAATTTCGAACGCGTTTTTCTTGAAAATAGTTTTTTCAAGCTGGCTTACACGATATTTTAAGTTCTACTGAATCGATTTATGTTGAATTTATATGAATACCATCTGTATACATCTATCTATCGCATAAACCAATCAAAAATCATAATTTTGGAATTTTACTATTTTGAAAAAATCAGGAAACGAAGAAAAAAAGTTGCAAACAGTATTTTTTTTCTTCGAACGACCGTTATTTTGTCAAGAAAACATGTTTTAGATTTTTCCGAGGTTCATGCGGTAGCGGCATCTTTGCTGATTAAAAATTTGATCGATTTTTTTGTTTCAGAGATTTTGTTTGAAAAAAATTGATTGCTTTTGTGCCTCAAGAATAAATTAGATTGAATTTGGATAATACATCTTTTCCGGGCTATAGGGAACTCCATATCGATTTCCATTTTGATTAGATTCAATATTTTGAAAAGACAATCTTATGATTTCCTACTATGCATTTGTCAAGTTTTTAATAAAATTAGTTCATCTGTCATATGTTTATATAATTTTTTATTTAGAAGGACTGGCATTGTGTACGCCATGGGAAAACACGTTGAAACTAGAGATGTGCAAAACAGTTCACTTTGATGAACGGTTCAGTCAATAACCGTTCATCTAAGTGAATCAGTTCTTTTGAACCGTTCTTTCGCTCTTTCGTTCAGCGGTATTAGGAACAACATAGAATGTTAGCTGGTACCCAACATACATAGACAGCTATTAATTGATATCGTTGGTTTGGATAGTGCACGTATGGGATTTATATTTTTGTAATTTAGTAGGGAAAGATAAGCTGCTTCTTCTTTGAATGTCGCAAACTGTTTGTGAAAATATGTTTATCGGCCGACAAAAGTATATGTAATGATTTGATGCGCACAACATATGTGCAATTTTTCATATTTTCTGTTTGAGCAACACACAGGTTCCATATGAGGGGCTTAGAACAAAAGGGGTGTAAGTGATTTGATCGATTTCTCTACATCGACTCTCTCTTTTGGTCATAGCTTAGCCTCAAATACATTCCCAGCTATATTTGACAATGTGGAAGATAGGTCAGAACCTCATCTATCGGACTCTCTAGCAAACTTAAATTGGAACGTTTATGCAGTTGAGTTATTAACTAAAGAAAAAGTTGATGAAGAGAAATCGATCAAGTCACTTACACCCCTTGCATTCTAAGCTCCTCATATAGGATCATATTTCATAATGTTCATTCAGAGAAGAAATTCAGCAGCGATTTTCACAAACAATCAATCATACAAACAATCACGATAACACGTACACGCAATAGGCCAAACAATGGATTGAAAGCAACGAAAAAACTTTTTCTCAACATGCCCTCACTATAACATTTTATATTTACCTAATTCATGAATCGCCCCAGCTTCCCCCAGGAATTTTTCCTGATAATCAGGAATTATATGAATGTTACGTGGAGTTCAAATAATACATGAAATTGAAAATATATAATTTTGCCTTTAAAACTACGAAAATCTAATTTAATTTCTAACCCAAAACTGAGTATACATTAACAAAATAAACCCTGCGTGACAATATGACAATATCGTTTTATTTTTCTTACAAGCGTTCTCGTTATTTTTATCCACTCCGTCCATCAGTTCGGCTGCACTCGTTCGTTCGCAAGAGTTTACCCGCAAACACCTCGTTCTCAAACAGTTCGTTCCCAAACAGTTCACTCGCAAACAGGTCGTGCACAAACAGTTCACTCTCAATCAGTTTTTTCTCACACAGTTCATTCGCAAACAGTTCACTCTCAATCAGTTCGCTCTCAAACAGTTCACTCGCAAACCGTTCTTTCGGAATCAGTTCGTTCGCAAACCGTTCGCTCGCAATCAGTTCGTGGGAAGAACTACCATTCTTTGAAAAAGAACGACCGTTCGTTCACTCTTTTCGGCGAACTAGTTCTTTCGTACCGTTCGTGAACGGTTTGCCCATCTCTAGTTGTAACTATTCTAATTATAAATATTTTTTTTTCCGTTCAATGTTTGTTTTATTGTTAAATAATAGATAATCAAATAATGATATAATGGATAGAAAATATATTCTTTGTTTTATTTTTATGAACACAACAAAACAGACAACTTGAACCAAACGACCTATTCTCGAACGGGAGCACACCTTGGTTTTAACTTATGAAAATTAAAATAAATCGTTTCATATATCAAGTCATTTTTAACACAACTGCTACCATATACCATTTTACACTAACACTTATGCTAATTTTTTTACAATACACGATCGGTCATTGATATGAAATTTCACGAAGCAACCAACATTAAAGTTTCAAATTTAAATTTTTTTAGCTATAATTAATCGTATCACTCACCTTACTTGCAATATAAAAAGCCCCCGACATGCCGATTTCCCTCGGGCATCTTGATTTTGATATCTCTGTTGGGAATATATTTCAGTAGGAACAAAAGCTCCTCCTACTTTTATGTACTTGCAATGCCGATTTCCTCCAGGCAGCTTGGTTTTGATGTCTCTGTTAGGGAACACATTTCGGTGGGAGCAAAAGCCTCCCCTACTTTCATGCATTTGCAATGCCGATTTCCCCCAGGCAACTTTGTTTTACTGTCTCTGTTTTCAATTTGTACCCCAATATGTTCCCGAAAGACGTCATCCTACATCAAAACGGTTTCTTTCAGTCTTTTCAAAGATTTTGTGGGCCAACACATTTTTTTGCTAACCAACTCAAGAGAAAATCCAATTAACCTTATAAATCAGCTTTCATTTAGTTCCTAGAATGTACCTGTAGGACCCTGAAGGACCTTCCCATACAGAGATATTTCTGTTTTTGGACCTAGTTTATCCCCAAAACTCCAATGAACGTTTCATATTGATACGTTCAACCGTTTTTTTAGCCGATCGATCAAAGTTTTGACTAAATTAGAGGAGCACTTCATCGCAAAATATACCAGAAATACAGAATGATATACGTACTCTCAGAATGAACGTTTTTTAACTTTGGTTTTCATGCGTTTTCACGAAGTTACAGTATGTCAAAAATTACTCAAAATTTCCGAATTCGCTCTCTGTTCCTATATTTTTTTTGTCTTCTCCTCTACGGTCGAACTCGTAATTCAGCTATTCCATGCCAAACCGATGTAGTGGTTCTCAAATATTTCTTGAAATTGGTAATTTTGTTTCTTGTCACAAAATGTTAGACCCGTATTTTTATTTTTTTATTAGAGTGCCCATTTCAATTTAGGGTGGTCCGGAAAAACTTTTTGTTTATTTTTTACGAAAAAGACTTTTTGCAAAAAGTTATAACTTTCGAATCACACGACCGATTCATATTATCGACATATCAAATAAAAGCCAACTAGATAGTCGACATTAATCTACAAATACTACATCCGCAAACAATTTTTTGGATTATTGATTGTATTTGTTTTTTATGGTTTATATGGCTTAGTTAGAGCGTGCTATATTTTATTTTGTTTTTTTTTCTTGAAAGTTGCGGTTTTTCACACAACAATAAAAATCAGAGAGATGCGGTTTTTAGTTTTCGAGTTATGATTTTTCAAAGTTAACTTGTTTTCAATCTTCGTTCATTATTCCTATGCGACTAGACTGCCATTGGTCAAAATAGTTTATAGTGACTGTAACATGGTTACATTATCAATATTGATTATAATTTCTATTCCTAGACTGTCAGGTGATATGTAAAGACATGAATCAGTTTCGATGATTGCTTTTGCATCTCATGAATTAATTAGATTGAATTTAAATAAAACATCTTTCTCGAACTCCATATCGATATCCATTTTGATTAGATTCAATATTTTGATCAGACAATCTTATGGTTTCTAACTATGAATATGCCAGGTTCTGAATAAAATTAGTTCATCTGTTATATTTTTCTTATAATTTTTTATTTTACGCATAGAACATGCTTAAATATACTTCTACTGTTTCACTGAATGTTTTTATTCCAAGATCGAAAATCGTATTACGATAATAACCATCTCGGCTCATTACAATTTCACAAATCCAAACAAATCATCAGCATTTGGGTAATGCTATCTTCGACTAATTATAATAGCACCAGCCTGATAAAATTTTGATTTATAAAATGCCATTGGGATTCCTTTCCTACCACAGGCTCGGGGAATAACATTGAATCAAACAGGTATCTCCGGATACGAATGGTTTCCGAAAAGAAGCCTATACGAGCTATTCGTTCCGTTTCCAATTATCGTGTATCCATGGGTGCTGTCATGTCAGTCATTTCATTGCTGTTTTCCTGGAGACATATTCACACTAATGTCGAACTATTCTTCCGAACGCTCGGCCAAATTAATCGATGGGTCATCAACTCCAATAGCCATGAATCACTGAGCGGTTGCTTCGAACTTTCTGGAACTATAAATAATTTTAGTTCAGTTATAAACTTGTATACTTGATTTTGTAGGTTACCTTCCACAAAATCGAAGTTAATTGTTTGTACGACAAGTACTCGACAGAATATCCATTGTTATTTGATTGTTCAAGTACAGATAATGAGGTCTTGGCGTAATCCCAATTGAAGGAATATATAATCCATAGAACTTCAGTTGCTGTTAACTATATCTGAGCAAGGCAACATCTCTACCGACAACATGAGTATGTTTAGGACTGGAACCAAGACCAGCCAAATCTGCTGTTCTACAATTGCATGATTATCACTCGCATGATTCAAAAGCAAACCCAAATTTTTCAGCTCAAGTGTGTCTTCATTGTACTCATGAGCTTTGGAATGAACCTCTGATGAAACACCTGAAATATAGAAAATATGTTGTTTCGGTGTGACTGAATTTTTATACAATAAGAATGTTGGATTGTGATTCCCTAGAGCCAACGGAAATGTCTTCTGACAATGGAAAAATATGAACGTAATATTTGATATGAACTGAGTATGAGAATGAGTCTCCCAACAATATTCACTCACCCGTATATCATGAATACTGATTAGAATAAAATAAGAAGCCACAACTGGAAGTGTTGCCAAATACGAGTATCATAAATATACCTGCAAATTCTGAGGAGATCGTGTAGAGAGTCTTTAAGCGTTGAGTAATCTTCGCCTGGTCTTCATGTGTCGTTCTATTCTCTGTCATTAAATGTGTCGAAAGTCGGATAGCAGCTCACGATCTTACGAAACTCCTGCAACCAGAAAATTGCTCAAGCTGGATGTATGCATTAAGCATGGAGTGTTGCTGAAATAATAACACGTATATAATTATGTCTGTATCGAATCCGTTGGGAACGATGAGTACAAGTCACATGCGACTGAGGTGGTTATTTCAAAAGAAAACAAAAATCTAAACTAATCTAAAGAATTTAATTTCAACAACCATATTCTTAACCCTCCTATACTCGCGCATACGGTCTGACAGACCGAGAATCAATGAGATGACTGAAATCAATGAGTATTAGAATTTTCTGCAGTTTTTTCATTCAATTACATCTTTTGTTTTTAAAATTAATACCAATAACGCCTAAAAATACACAATAGCAATATATTAAAAAGACACCCTTTTTTTTGTTTATTAAATCTCTTTAACTCCGCCTGTGAATGACGGATCTCTGTAGTAGCATGTCCGAAAAAGAACCTGAAACTATTGAGAACCAGAGCAGAGGGTCCAAAGCCCCTAAAGAGGATGGTTGTAATAGCTGATATCCATGGTTACTATGAAAAGAAAGAAATGGATAAACACATCACTCAGCACAGTGAATCATGATTCTTACCTTCCCCACCAACAACTATCCCTTTCTTGATAAACGCTAGGGAACCACGCTATAGAGGCTACCCTTCTTGCTTTTGGGTGGCGAATATCATACTAATATTCCTTCCCTTCCCCTGGTAACTGTAAGGACGTGACCGGCGTCATTATTGACTATTCAAAGCTCGAATAACCGAAACTTGCACAATGAAAATGGCTTGCTACTCCCAAGCTTCATTCGGTGTGTTCTTTGTGCAATTCGCTGGTTCAGGTCAATCACGGAGAGCAACTACGAAGTGTACCGTCTACCCAAGCTCAAGCTCAAGCTTTCTTCATTGAATCTCTTTAATAAAGAAAAAAAAAGACGCACACAGTCTGTGAGTATATGGGTTACGATTTTGGGCGCGAGTACAGGAGTGCTAAAAATATTTCAATGATTTTTTATTATTCACTGGCGATTGGAGTTAACACGAGGGTCTAATTCATTTCACTCTTTTTTCTAATTAGGAATGTGTGGTAAATGAATAAAACAACGGTATTGTGAAATAGTAGCGTAACACTTTATTTTGTTCTCATTTAGTCACTAGTTGAGACCGTTTATAGCTTCTTCTGTACTCTTTTTTCTCTCTCTCTCATTCTCTCGCTGTTAACATTCTTCCACTTGTACAAAAACAGTTTGAAAACATCGTTGAACATTGATAGACAGTTATTACTTACACTATTTCTACACTCTATCGGCTTTGACTATTGTTTTACATGTTGCTGCTGCTGCTGAATGTCACCATTTTCCAGGGTTTGTTTTACCCGTTCTTCAAATATTTTCGTTTTTGCGCACTTCACGCCACCGTTTTTCATTCCATTCGCCACCCCACTGGCTGTGTGTTCGTTTAAAGCTAAGTCTTATTTAGCTAGCTTACATTTGCTACCGTATTTACAAATTGGATTTACAAACCGCTTGGAAACAAAATTGAACCTAGCAACAATTTGATTGGCATCGCCAATCTCGGGCCTATCTTTTTTTTATCTTTTTTTTTCTTTCGGGCCTATCTTTCTTGCATTTTTGCAGTTGAGTGGTAGGATGAATGATTAGCGATAGTCGGGACTGTTTCGGTGTCTTACAGGTCATAGAATCAGGGCCGTATTTGCGGTTGTAAAACATACAGTTTAAGTAACTTTTGGGGATTCCTTTTTTTACTACCAAGAAATCCATACAAAACATGTCATTTGTTAAAAAAGGTAAATTGAGTAATAAAACAATTTATTGAAATTATACAATATGATAGAGAGATTACATGAAATACAAAAAAAGTTCCATCCTGCAAGATTGCTTTTTCTATGGAGAGAGTCTGTAACTTCATCAACACTAATTTCTTTCAAAATGTAATTCTCATTGCTTATCAACATCAAATTAAGGCTTGGCGTCGGTCTTTCATAACTTTAATCTATTCTTGATTTTTGGAAACGATCACTTCCCACTTCTATTTGATACCAATATGCTCAGATAGATCCGTAATTGGAGTTTTGCAACACATTTTTTTACAAAATTTAAATCAGTTCTGATTCTGATTGGCAAATGTCATGAGATGAATAAGTCCTTTGGTCAAAAAATTGTATGAGATGATTTTTCAAATTTTTTTAATGTTGGTAGGAGTTAAAATTGTCAATCTTTGGTTCCTTGACCCTACAAAAACATTGAGGAAATCCTAGGATCAGCAGAAAATTACCAAAACATAACAATCCTTGGTTATAAATAAATACAGCCATTCCATGCCAAACCGATATAGTGGTTCTCAGATTTTCGTCAAAAGTGGTAGTTTTGTTCTTTATCGCAAATTATGAGACCTGTATTTTTATATTTTTTTGTTAGGGTGACCATTTCCATTTTAGGGTGTTGCAAAAAAAAACATTTTTTCACATTTTTGCTAAAAATGCCTTTTTTCAAAAATTCATAACTTTTAAACTACTAGACCGATTCAGATACTCAACATATCAAATTAAAGCCAATCACCTTGTCTTTTTCGCTGCTGCTGAAAATTTGAATTCTGCTCTCGTTATTATTGATTGTATTCGTTTTTTATTGTTTTCATAGTCTCAGGACCAAAGGCGCTATAGTTTTTTATATTTTTTTGGAAAGCTGAGAATTTTTCACATAACATATCTCGAAACCAGAGAGGTTTTTTTTCGTTTTTGAGTCATGATCAGTGCCGAAAATATTCACGTTCACGGCATTCAAATGCGGCGAATTTCAGCCTGTCGTGTATTGACAACCTACTGCTCAAGCGAGAGTCGATAAATATGGAACAACACTATCAATGAACACCAGTGCAATGAACATCAACATCAGCTTGCCATAAATTTCATTTTTCATTTGCATATTCATTTTCGCCATGATATTCGTAACGTCGAAAATGAATATCATTGCGTGTTAGTGAAAATCAAAGCATAAAATTCAATGTCAACTAATTGAGAGTGAAATCGATCAATGGTAAAGGATAGCCATTTATTATACAAAATTTTTGTTTTTGGCGACATTGGCAATGAAATGTATGGTATAACTCTAGCTATATTTTATGAATCTACTCCCGATTGGCCAGAAATGGCGTACACCCCAATTATATGGGCAATGGGTGACAATAACAGACGAGCGAAAAACGAACATAATCTTGTTTTGATTTCCGATTAAATAATACTGGCTATAAATGACTAGCAATCATATAAAACCCCTACGATATGGGTATTGGATGGAAGGACTTAAACAGCGGAAGTCAAATATCGTATTCCGGTGGCTTCTGGTCCATTGAAAACCGCCCTAGGAGACCGAAAATGGAGCTAGTGAAATGGAGTTAGATAAAGAAAGTGTTAGAAACTAAGATCGTGTTAGAGCTAAATGGCGATAGTAAAAGATTATATAAATCGGAAACAGAAACGGGAACGGACCGTACCCTTCACGGTAAAGATCGCGAGTTCAATTCTCACTCCCGACATTCTTCCAAAAATGGAAGTGAAAAGCCAGCCAAAAAGTGTTGAAAGTCATTATAATACAGTATAAAAAGAAAAAGAAACGGAAACGGAACGCTCAACGAAAGCTAATGTTGCCTTCTCCGGATTCCTTTGTTTCTAAATATGGAAATCAAACACGTTTTCAATAGAAATTCACTGCAAGCGATGAAGATCAACTTAACGTTCGTGATAATCACCTGAAATTATTGACAGTAATGGAAGTGCCTGAATGCAGGCTTTCCGAAATTCGTTCATGCTCTATTCGTTCAATATACCAGACAAAGTTCACGCGTCTCGACTCTTGTGTTTTACTCATTATGACAGATATTGTGGCACTGGTCATGATTTTTCAAAGTTAGCCGTCCAAAAAATATTTTTTTCCCATTTTTCCACTACAAAAAATCATAACTTTTTATCTACTGGACCGATTCAGATGATCGACATATCAAATTAAAGTCAATGAGCTAGTCTTGTTTGAAAAAATATTACACTCTAAATGAAAATGGATTTTGTTTTCGTAATTATTGATTATATATGTTTTGTTTAGAGCTTACATTGTTTTGGGACCAAGGTCGCCATATATTTTTATATTTTTTCCTGAAAGCTGAGGTTTTTTCACATAATATATCCGAATACCAGATATGTGTTATTTTTCGTTTTTAAGTTCTGATTTTTCAAAGTTTACATGTTTTTATTTTATTTTATTTTTTTTAATCTGCATTATAGTGATTTTCAACTCATTTGGCTGGTTCGTCACTTTTTACTTCCATTTTTGGAAGAATGTCGGGAGTGAGAATTGAACTCGTGACCTTTAGCGTGAGAGGCATGGATGTTACCACTACGCCAGATCGCCTCCACTTACATGTTTTTAGTTTTCGTTCAACATTTCTATGCGACTAGACTGGATGTATGTGATTATGATCCAATAAATAGGCAAATGTGTTATTTTTTTCAAAAAAAGCTAGGCTTTAATTTGATATGTCGATCATCTGAATCGGTCCAGTAGTTCAAAAGTAATAAATTTTTGAAGAAAGTCATTTTTGGGAAAAAGGGGAAATGGTTTTTTGGTCCATCGGGTAACTTTGAGAAATCATAACTCAAAAACGAAAAAAAAGCCTCCCTTGTTTCGAGATATGTTATGTAAAAAATCCTCAGCTTTCCAGAAAAAAATATAAAAAACTATAGCGCCTTCGGTCACGAGACTATGAAAACAATAAAAAACGAATACAATCAATAATAACGAGAGCAGAATTCATATTTTCTGCAGGTATAGTATTTTTTCTAAAAAAGGCCAGGTGATTGGCTCTAATTTGACATATCGATCATCTGAATCGGTCTAGTAGTTCAAGAGTTATGAATTTTTGAAAAAAGTCATTTTTGGGAAAAATGCGAAAAAATTGTTATTTTGCACCACCCTAAAATGGAAATGGTCACCCTAACAAAAAAATTACGGGTCTCATAATTTGCGATAAAGAAAAAAATTGCCATTTTTAACGAAAATCTGATAACCACTATATCGGTTTGATAGTGGATGCGATCTGGCGTAGTGGTAACATCCATGCCTCTCACGCTAAAGGTCGCGAGTTCAATTCTCACTCCCGACATTCTTCCAAAAATGGAATTAAAAGTGACGAACCAGCCAAATGAGTTGAAAATCACTATAATACAGATAAAATATATATATATATATATATATATATATATATATATATATATATATATATATATATATATATATATATATATCTGTTTGGCATGAAATGGCTGAGTAGGAATATTTCGATTTTTCGATATGCCTAGTTGAAAATTAACCTAAAACTAGATGTAACGTATAAAACGTAATTCACATTTAATATTGAAACCTATTTCGCACAGCGAGATATCAATCGTCATTAATTGTACCTAACGTATCCATTGGTAGCCCAGAGAATAATTACCATAAATCTCCCGACCATCGACTACCCATTCATTTTACCTCTCATTTGTGGTTTCGATACTATCGTTGTTATTGTGTTGTTTCATTTTTTCTCTCTTTCTTCCTGTTCGCTTTATTTGCCCGCCAAATGGATAATAAATTTCCTCTACATTATATCAACTCACAAATTAATTTACACACCTCCCATTAGCAGCCTTCAAACAGTTATTTACACAGTTCAACCTTATTCCCAATATTCGTTATTGTTGTCGCTGTTGCTGATTCCCAATTTCCCGCTTGCAGTATTATCTCTTTGGCCGGACATCTGATTCAAAGTGGCAAAGCTTGTCTTACATTCCTTCCATATACTTTGTCCGTTGTTCTGAGAGCAGCCAGAAACTTTCAATTTACATTACCTACTAAATTAGCTCCGCTTCGCTATGCCAACGGCCCCTTAATATTTGCTTCAATTGTTTGTGTTTATAACTACAACTATTTACACAGTTTGCCCCCCGATGAAGATGGCGAGCGGTCATCTACTCTCAAAGGGGATTTTTACATTCTTCCTTCATCGGTCTCACTTCCAGAGTTACTATTGTATTTTCTATTTTGTGATTTTAACTTTATTTTATTTTGCTGTCCATCTGCTTTTTCGTTTTTCCAAGCGAAAGCGGTACGGCGATTGGAAGATGGATTGCGAAAAATCAAACTAAAGCGAAATCAAAATGACTGCTTTCAATATATTTAACAAATTGTCGATAATCGAATCAAACACGTAGTCTCGAAACTATTGTTTTCCTATTGTAAAATATGAAAATAACTGTTGGTGTTAAAAAATTCAGGGCCCTTCTTTTGAAAGTCGAAATCAAGTTTTCGGAACATTATATTTAGATAAAATTATAGTGTCATATGAGAGTTAAAAGGTTTGCTATCTGTTTTCAGCTAATGTATGAAAATTGACTCAAACTCATAATCGTTGCTGATTGAAATCCCTACTCGATTTCGAAGGCGTTGACCAATTTCCGAATCCCATCATTAGTATGGTATCCCTTGTTCATTGCAACTATCTTTAGCTGTCTTTGGCCATATTTATGAGTTTTCTTTGGTATATTCGGAAGGCTATAACCACTTGATAGGTTTTGAAAATCGTTATTTTTGGAAATTATATGGTTTCTAAATTTTCTACAGAGATAATTTCCTCAGTTTTACACTGGGATTGATGTCGGAAGATTGTGGAGGAATATCAATAACTTTTGAGCAATTGTAATGTCACCATGTGCGAACTTCATATGTCTCTGGGTCATTGTATTGGCAAAACTTGAATCCTCAATTCTATCCCATTTTGTTGAGACTGTGCTTCATATTCTCCTTCAGAATGATCGAGTAAACATTCTGACCCAATACACCATCGATGATAACCAAATACCTCATACATGCATTTTCATATCATCCCTCCACCACTACCATGTTTAAACCTTGCTTTTAGATTTGTTTTACGTTTAATTCATCGTTCGCTTCCTCCATACGAAACGATAACCATCGGAGTCAAAAATATAAAATTAGGACCCATTTATGGAAATAAAATGTTACCAGTAAGACATTCATGTGTTTCATGCTGTTTGAAAGAATCAAATTAGAGCTACTGATCATTTTTTTACTGAGATACGGTTCGTCCCTCTGTGTTCGGGCATTCAAGCTGCCCTTCCTAGGCATATTACAAACTTTTTGTTTGCTCAATTGTGTTTTTATTGATGGTGTAATGAATCAGAATGTTTTCTTGAACATTCTAAAGGTGTAGTATGTAGCAAAAGGTGAACAAAAAGAGATGGAATCGAGGATTCAAGTTTTGCCAAGACAATGACCCAGAGCTCAAGACATATGAAGTTCGCACATGGTTACATTACAAATACTCAAAAGTTATTGATATTCCTCCACAATCTTCCGACATCATTCCTAGTAAAAAACTAAGGGAGTTATCTGTGTAGGAAATTTAGAAACCATTAAATTTCTAAAAATAACGTTTTTGAAAACCACTTAATGAAAAAATTGCATAATAATCATGGAATTAGGACAACGCCTTCGAAATCGAGTAGAGATTTCAACCAGCAACGATTATGAGTTTGAGTCAATTTTCCTGCATTAGCACATACATTCGCCATTTTTAGAGAAATTAAAACAATTATTATGAAAACAGATAGCAAACCTTTTAACTCTCATATGACACTTTAATTTTATATAAATAGAATGTTCTGAAAACTTGTTTTCGACTTTCTAAAGAAGGGGAAAGAGATCTGCATGGTGGAGTACGATTACGGATTTGAGTCACTGTATATGTTTCCGGTACATAAAAAAGGAGACAAATCGAATATTGACAACTACAGAGGAATTCCTAGTTTATGTGCCACGTCAAAGATGCTCGAACTCATCGTTCTGCCGTCTATGTAATTCCATTTTAAGGAACTAATCAGCAACGATCAGCACGGATTCATGCCCGAACGCTCCACAACTACGAACTTGCTGAACCACGCAATCGCAGTGGCCAAGTTGGAACGCATCGGAGTTTACGGTAATCTGCTGCAATGGTTCCAATCTGCAGGACAAACTGCGTGAAGATTGATGATCATCTATCCTCACATTTTGCATCGTTTTCTGGAATACCACAGGGTAACCATCTCAATCCACTTGTTTTTTATGTCACATCAACGATTGCGACTATTTATCAGATAGTCCACGATTACTATACGCGGATGATATGAAAATCTTCTGTCACATCAGATCGATTGATGACGCCATGTTTCTCCAAAGGCAAGTCCAATCGTAGAACTGTTAATTGATTGATCTTCTAATCGACCCCATTGAATTTACCTTTTACTAAAAAAATCCTAGTACTTCTACCAAAACTCATCATTATGCAAATAACATGTTTCTCCGTCACATGGAATAAATGTTTGATACAGAAAATATGATAGAATAAAGACATACCCCTCCCCTCTACTCCCCTTAGAGAGGGGGGAAGAGTGTATATTCACCATAGAAACGTTTTGTGCCCCCTAAAATCTTCACATACCAATTTGGCTCCATTTGCTTCATTAATTCTCGAGTAATGTAGGAATTTGCGTTTCATTTGTATGGCAGACAACACCCCCCACTTAGAGAGGGGGTGGAGTTTCTAACCACCATTGAAAAAATTATTGCATCCCTTAACTTCCAGATGCCTAATTTGGTTGCATTTGCTTGATTAATTCTCAAATAATGTAGAAATTTGTGTTTCATTTGTATGGTAGACAACAGGGAATTCTTTCTTCCAAGTTTTCATCAATTTGAACTTTATATGAGCTGAGAACCCGTAATGTGAAGCATATAAACAATTGCTGAGAATATTTCCTATCAATGTGTGTATTTGGAACCAAAATCCATTCATTATTTGAGGAGGTGGGCCCCTATAATGAACGGTTAGACGTATTCCTACGTCAAAAATATTTGCCCAAGGGCCTGGAATACCTATTCCAACCAACACAAATCACAGCTCAAGCTGTCAAGTCAGTCGAGCTGTCAAGTTTGCTTCGTTTGATCCGCAAGATGAGTGTGGATTGGGGTAATCATCGACTCATCATCTAAAACCGCCACCTTGCCAGACCTTGGTTCTACCAGACATATTCCTCCATCTCTTTTATTTATTAATTATTATTTTATAAATCCTTCATACATTGTTCACTCTTCAAACCAAATGTTTTCATCTATCAGAACAAGAAGTTTTTCTACAAATGCTGCTTTAGATCTCTGGCCATTCAGCAATGGATTTTAATACAATTAATTTATACTATTGTGAATCCCATAGAGCCTTCCTTTTTTCAATGTACCCCAGCAAGTATCGTAAAAATCCACAGTTTTAAGAAATTTAGCCTCCTATATTTCACCTGAATCAAGGAGACTTCTAACAACACCTTTCCCCTCACTAGCTGAAGAATTCTTACCAGCAACTTCAGTAGCAGATACTTCACCTCTTTCAACAAGGCCTCCCTCTGATGAAAAGCAACAATTTTTTGTGAGGGGTTTCAAATAAATCCCATTTTATAACAGGAATGTTTTTTTTTGATGATAAATAGGACGTCATAGGGAATAAGAGGAATCGTGTTTTGCCACGCTCAACCAATTTAGTATATTTTTCACCGATGAAAGCACAAAATCTGTGCAGTTATTCTACATAAACACGTTTGAAAACACGATATGAGAACAATTAAAACATTCACAGCGATCCTGAGAATATCGATTATCAAACCCTACATTGTATGTTGATGATCTTCATTTGAAAACAATTATTTAAAAATAATCAAAAGGAATAAGTATTTTTTTCTTCGCACTGGAAATGTGGTACGATTTGATAAAAAGACGGAACATTAAAAAATGATCGAAAAAACGGTACGTTTAGTCAGTTTGATATTGAGGGTACAAATTGGAAAATTAAATGTCAGTCACGTCTCGAAAAACGTGCAATTTTGAGCGCTTATTGTTCAACTATTCATTGAAGGATTTATTAGATGTTCGCATTTAAATACCCCCTAAAAATCTATTGTAAAATAGAACATTTTTAATTTTACCACGATTAAATAGCTTCCCATATATTTGCACAGAACACAAGACGTTCGTTTAACAAGGAATTCAAAATCGAGCAACGTGAGGATTTCGACTGAAGGTGATCGGCTAGCGAATTGATTGCGAAAGTTTAAAACCTTTATAATTCAAGACTTTCTCCTTTATTCTTCTCACTTTCTATTTCTCTCTTTGCAATTGGCATTCATGATTCATCCGTCACCTAACTAGTTACCAGACAGTGGCGATTTTCGAGGCATTCCAAATGGCATTTCTCAAGGTATTGGATGTTAGTTAGTTTTAGTATTCCTAATTGGCGTTTTTCAAGGGCAAAGGTAAACAAAATACAAATGTTGAAAGCCTCCATAATTCAATACTGATACTACTAATTCAAGTTGACAATTGCAAATGCGGCGTATCCTTTTCAAATTTATTTAAAATCAGCATTCAACAAATATCGCAATCCTACGTCAACTATGCAATCGTGTTGCTGATACCCTTCAACTTTTTTCCTGCGGGGCGAATTTTTTTGTACTCGGTACCGTTCACCAGTGATAGTTTCAGACGATAGGTTTAGTTTCAGACGATAGGTTTAGTTTCAGACGATAGGTTTAGTTTCAGACGATAGGTTTAGTTTCAGACGATAGGTTTAGTTTCAGACGATAGGTTTAGTTTCAGACGATTAGGGTGACAATGGATGTATGGAAAAAAAAAACATCATCGAATTTTACGGACCGAGGGTCAACAATTGAAGCGTGTTGAGGCACCCCTAAATCATGTCCGATTGAGCTGAAATTTTGCACAGGTTATTTTTTTGGGCCAATTAACAAAATGTACATGGTCGGTTTTTGAAAAATTTCACGACCATTTTCGCTGCCAGCCTAGTGTTCATATTCCTTGTTCCAGATAATGCCAACAGTAACAGTAAGTATATTTGTATAACGAAACGATAATTTCATCGCAAACAATCTTAACAATTCATCAAGACCTGATATTATTCGATGGTTATTTTTGATCGACATCTTCCAATCAACGCACCGCAGTTAACTTCCTCTTCACTTCTATTTGTGTTCATTAGCATTCGCATACAACTAAACACTATATTTATTTTGTCTTCCTTCCCCTTCCATATCTCTCGTCATTCGTAAATCGTCACTACTTCTCCCGAATAACTTATCAGCAATTACAGTTAATTGCAGATTCGTTTGCTCTCGTTTTCTTTGCCACCCGGTGCGAAGCTTACGGCAGATCCCGGCTAATTGCAGTCCTCGTTCAGGTTCAATTGCTGCTCGCTCCTTAACTCACTCAATGCTGCATTCTTTTCTCTCTTCTCGGATGAAACAAAATAACACCTTTTAGGGTAGGATTGTAAAGCGATCTGTGGAAGCAGATGGTGGTATTGTTTGTTTGTCTCACGATTGTTTTTTTTGCTCGTCAGGTGTCGACTATCGGTTGTTTACTGTTTTCGATTACTGTTGCTTCATTTCAATCCTCTTGCACTTGTCTTAGCTTCCTGTGCTATTTATATTTTGATTATCTCTTTCAGATTGTACAATCAGGATATTCCCACTCGGAGCGAGTACAACAGCACGGTACAGATGGTACAGACGTAGAATGTGATCCAGCATACCTTCACGTAGGATCCGACGATCATTCCGGCCGACGAGGTCGACGGGGGTGACGATTTGTCAGCTGCAGAAGATAAGAAAAAAGGTTCAAAAATTATTATTTCTTCATTGAAAATCTATTCAAATGGTAATAATTGCTGTTTCAAATCTGCAATCTCTCAGCGTGGATCCCACACATTTTATTTTTCGCTTACAATTCCACAAACCAAAGAGATTTTTTTCCTTTCAAACCCTAGACTTGTGGATGCGATAGACGAGGATCTGCACCGCAGCGGCGGATCACTGAGGGATCTATAATTTGTCCCATTCAATCCCAGGGCCTTCGAAGAAAGACAGGCTGAAACTTTCGCCATAACGCGAGCAGTGGTTTTCCCCTGACGAGAGCCAACGCAGAAGAAAAAAAAACACAGTGCAATCTAAATTGGTTACGGTTATTTGCAAACTGACTTTGAGGTCATTTAGCGGAAATCTGTTTTCCGTTGTGCTGAAATGCGATAAAAAGTAAATCTTATTTCGAAAGTCCTCGCATTAGGATCTTGGGCACGGAAAAAGAAATCCCGTTGAATTTTGCCATTCGTGCGTTTCTTTTGGCTTTAGTTTTTTTCTTTTTTATTATTGCGCTGTGGGATTCCCAGTCAATGTTTTACAGTCTGCTCCGGTTGTTTGTGTTCTTTCGATGGGAAGAAAGAATTGTGAAATAGGATTTCTTCCCCGGCAGAACAGACGCAGAAATTTTCCTTTCAAATCGGACTGGAGCAAATCCCGCTGAGAAGCAACCGTGGAAGATACTTCGGTGTTTTTATTTTGTTTGTCGTCGTGAAAAAGGTCATTCTGCCGTTGTTGGTTAACATGGCATAATTGTATGTGGGATTTCCTCGGAAGGAATATATTTTTGGGGGATGCAGGGAAATGAATGCCAGCTGACCTATAATTTCTTTTTTTTATGAACAGAAAATATAAATTTATTTTGTTTGTTGGGAAAACTAAACCACTGAGATATGATCCACGGATGGTGTTTTCTTTCGAAAATTACCAAAAAACGATTCCCACGCAACAGGTAAACTGGTGCAAGTAGAAATTGGGCTGCAAAGTTTGGAGAACAAGGAAAAAAGTATGGTTCTTAACCGACCCTTTCACGAGTCTCAGTAACAGCGCCGCCAACTGAATATGGTGGAAGTAACTATAGATATCCACACTTTGAAATTTCTATCGGAAAGGAATAAATGCTCTCCAACAAGATTCAAAAGCCCCAATAGGGTGTAAATGATTATGAACTTTTATGAATATCATATACCTACTTCGGCCAAACAGGGTGATTATTTGGAGGTTCGATTTTCAAATTTTAATTTCTGATAGAATGCGAAAAAATTGACCAATTGGAATAAATTACACGAGTCATTGATGAAATATCGAAATATAAATAACTCTCAAAAAAAGTTGTTGAAAATTGGACCTTTTGTTGGGACGCAATTGCGGCCACCCTATGCAAGAAACTAAAACATAAAAGTAATTATTTATCAAATGATAAAATTTTCATCGACTTTTTGCAATTGACAGATTTCATGCCGTCATTACGTCTTAGGAGTTGGCAGTACCATCTCAGATAGCAGAGAAACGTTGTGGATTTAAAGACATTGGTAATTTAAGCAATCTGCCTACTTGAAACCTTCGAAAAAGAATTGAAATATTTTTTGAATAGGGTCAACTTTTTTTTCTTTATTGTTTACAAAAACATCATGACTAAAAGAAACTATGATATCCACAAAATTCTGGTCAAAGTATGAAGTATAGAAAATTATTTTGTTAAATTTTCATAAAAAATATCAAAATTTTTCAAATAAAAGTTACACTGAAAAAAAAATTATAAAAATTTTAATTCATTTTTCTCAAAAATTAATTTTTTTAATGCTCAAAAAAGTATGCGAATAGCCCTCAAAATTTCCAATACGTCACCCATTCTTCGAAAGATGGGTCCTTTTTCGGAGAAAAAGTTTTTCATGTTTTCTTTGAAAAAGTACAACTAATCTTTATTTTGTCAAGATTTTAGATCTTATTAAAATATGATCTTTTATAGAAGATCTTAACTAAAAGCTATTACCTATTACCTATTAACTAAAAGGAGTACCGGAAAGTTTCATGGATATTTTTTCAAAAATTCATGTTTTATTCTGCAAAAACGGTCACAAATTTAATATTCAAAGTATTGCCCAATGCTAGTCACAACTTCCCCCCATCAAAATTGGAGAAGTGCTGGTCAACCAGACCATGTTACATATATCGAAAAATGTAGTAATCGGACGGAGCAATGTCTAGAGAGTACGGCGGCTGGGATACGACCTCCCATTTCAGCATTTCCAAGAATGTTTTGACCGCTTTCGCGACATGCGGCCGAGCATTGTCGTGCTGCAAAATAACTTTATCGTGTCTTTGCTCGTATTGTGGCTGTTTTTCCTTCAGTGCACGGCTCAAACGCATCAATTGTCGTCGGCAGAGGTCCCCCGTAATGGCTTTATTCGGTTTTAACAGCTCATAGTACACCACACCCAGCTGGTCCCACCAAATAGACAGCATAACCTTTTGGCCGTGAATATTCCGCGTGGCCGTCGATGTAGATGCATGGCCGACGTATTCATACGTTGCCCGACGTTAGAAAAACTTTTTTCATGTAAACGTGCCTATTTTTTGATGTATGGGGTGACTTGTTGGAAATAGAAAGGGCTCTTCAAATATATATATATATATTTTGAGAATTTTAAAATATACGTTTTTGAGGAAAATGAATTTCAATTAAAAAAATACCTTCTTTTAATGTAACTTTTCTTCAACAAATTCTTGGCAATTTTCTATGAAAATTCATGCAATTTTCTACATTTCATCCTTTGACCAAAATTGTGGAGATGTTAAAGTTTTTGATTTATAAATTTTTGTAAAAAATAAAGAATCAAATTTTGACCGCTTTCAAAAAGTACTCTAAATATTTTTCGAAGATTTCAAGTATGGAAAATTGCTTAAATGAACTTGAATGAATTGCAGAACTTGTCAATATCTTAATGCTGCTTAAAATTATTGATGAGGTTTCACCCAAAATCTAATGATTTCAATTTTGATTTACTCAAACACAAACAAATAACATAGTTTTAAAAAAATCACATATTATCTATCTATCTATATATATAAAAATGGATTTCTGTCTGTCTGTCTGATTCTTATGGACTCGGAAACTACTGAACCGATGAACATAAAAATTGGTATGTAGGGGTTTTTGGGGCCGGGGAAGGTTTTCGTTATAGTTTGAAACCCTTCCACCCTCTCTGAGGGGGGGCTGCCATACAAATTAAACACAAATTTCTACATTACTTGATAATTAATCAAGCAAATGAATCGAAATTTGACATATGGGTGTTAGGGTGCAATAAATGGTTCTATGGTGGTTAGACACTCCTGCCCCCTCTCTAGGGGGGGAGGGGGCTGCCATACAAATGAAACACAATTTTTTTCAAATTTGGCATGTGAAGGTTTCAGGGTGCAATAACTGTTTTTACGGTGGTTAGATACTCCTCTTAGGGAGGGCTGCCATACAAATGAAACACAAATTTCTGCATAACCCGAAAACTAATCAACCAAAGGAAATGATATTTGTCATGTGGAGGTTTTAGGGTGCAATAAATGTTTCCATGGTGGTTCGACACTCCACCCCCTCTCTTAGGGTGGGCTGTCATACAAATGAAAAACAAATTTCTGCATAACTCGAAAACTAATCAAGCAAATGGAGCCAAAGTTGACATGTGAAGATTTTAGGGGACACGAAACGTTTCTGTGGTGAATAGACACTCCTTCCCCCTGTCTATGGGGAGAAGAGGGTAGGGGTCTGTCTTAATTCTATCATATTTCTTGTTTTGTTCTGTTTTATATTATGTAACGGAGAAACATGTTATTTGCAAGTGGTTGAAAAATCTTGAACGAGAATTGTGTCTGAAAATAATCTGATATTATAATGATCGGGGTCGATTAGAAGACCAACCAATGAATAGTTTTGCGATTGGACCAATAGCTCATAGTAAGAAAGTACATGTGAATGTTTGAAGGTATTGAAAACAAAACACAAATTTTGGGCGGTACAAAGTTTGCCGGGTCAGCTAGTATAGAGTAAAATTTGTTCTTTCGAGTTCCGCCAAAGAATATTTTTTTTCTGCCCCAGAAAGAATGACAGATAAATAAAGAGAGTGTATTTTTTGGGAAGAAATATCAATAACTTTGAGTGGAGCTGAGATATTGACAAGTTCTGGATCGCAAAACGTTTGTATTATTTCTAAAAGTTTGTATAGTTCTAAAAGTCTATCGAAGACAGTTTGCATGTAGAGTTTGAAATATAAAATTTAGAACAATGAAATAGTTTTTTTTATGGTGACCCTAACGCAGCTTAGAAAAAAGGCGCTATATCAGTTATTTTAAGAGATAGAAACAAAATTTGTTGCCAAAATATGGTTCAAACAACTGTAGCTATAATATTGTCGAACTATTAAACATACCTCTATCTATAAATTTGAAAAATTATATTTTTTATTTAATCGACAATTTTGGTCACCCTATTTTTTTTTTATAAATTCGTTTATTTTTACAGGCTCAGTTACATAAGTTTAAAGGAGCCGAAATCTTAAATATATTTTTAAAACTATATATATGAACAATTTTCTTAAATCTATGGTTAGTAATGTGGGAAACCGATTACTCGTGGTGGACTCGAGATTAAAAGGGTGACATTTTCTCAGGAAAAGGATGGGGTATAAGGGATCCCTATTTTTGACAACATAAAAGCGAGCGCTCTATTATGAGTAACAACTTTGTCTAAGACAGTTTATGTCTAGAGAACAACTGTCAAGCTTCCACTTAAATGCATCTCCTGGACCATTGTGCATTGTGCAATGTCTTCACACCTACAATGGTCAGTCAAGTTGGCAAGAAATTCGTCAATTGTTGTGTTTTATTTTAAAACGGATCCGTCAAAAATAACCCTTTAAGGAAACGCATAAGAAAATACTTCTGCAGAGCTTTTCCCACAGATTCAATGAAAATAAAAAGAAAAAATATCCCTTTATATTATTTGCAATTACTGCAATGAAAGCAAACAACAAGAGCGGACTTCCATTCTTTCAATTTTAATTTCAACAAAAGCAAAAATCTGCACCAACACGACTTTGCACAGAAAAAATCTTCCCTCATTCAACCTGTTTCCACAGCAATGACAATCGGGGGGCCCTTGACACCCCTTCTTCGCAGCTCATTTCCTCGGAACTCGCAACAAAAGAAAGACCGACCCACGGCGGGGGAATATTAGTGCGGCAATAATCTCGGAATCGGAAAGCGCTCAGGTTTATGATTTGAATTTCCCCACTCTGTTTCGTGTTTTGAGCGGCCGCTGGCTTTGGCGGAAGTGGGCGGTCGGTGTGGGGGAGTCACAATCAAGATCTGCGGTGGACCGGTTTTTATTGCGATCCATCCGATCCAGTCCGAAGAGTGTGTTTGTGTAGGCTATTTGCCGAAGTGGCTGTCCTTTTTATAACCCCCGCCGATGGCTTCTGGTTGCTAACCAATCAACGAAATGGGACCGCAGATGTTTTATTGATGGCGTAGGAGGAAAAAGAAAACAAACCACCAGAGTGATTGGAGATGTCCACTCGGATTCGATGAATTCTTCAGATAGCTCCTGGCTCCGGTTCTACCGGCAAGTGAATTCTTGAGCTCGGAGTACAATCGACGGGGGAGCTATTAAGAACCAATGTAGTCTAAAGATGAATTGTTTGGGATAAGCAGAGAGGGGTTTATTTGCAGAAAATGCCAAGAGGACACATGGCTAGTGGATGATGACCCACATACTGTTCGTATGCTAGCACTGTTGAGAATGGTTTCTCACTTCTCTTTGAGAAATGACAAATAACAAATAAGGCTTATGATCATTCTCTCAATCTAATGCATAGATACACAATCCAATATTAAATTGAACCCATTCAATATTGTGAAAACAAAGAAATTTATATCGGTTCAAAGATGAGAATACTGGTATTTTATACCAGTATGAGCGACAAAAGCTTTGAGAACGGTATAATAAGAGGGTCGTTCCAAAAATAAGTTTCAATGCCTCAGAAATCGCGGAAAAATAAAGTAGGAACAAAAAACAAGGTGATTTTCGTAATCTACGTTTTATTTTTTATTTTTCTACATAATCGCCGTAACGTTCGAGGCATTTTTCATAGCGTGGCACAATTAAGAACCGCGATTAAGAACAAAAGATCAGGTTTATTGATGAAAGGAGTGTTCCTCATCCACGATAATGCGCGGCCCCATTCTGCTCGCGTAACTCAAGAGCAATTGAAAAAAATCAAATGGACTGTGTTCGAGCATCCTTCTTACTTCCCAGACCTCGCCCCTAACGACTATCACTTATTCCCGGTGATGAAACAGGCGTTCGGCGGTCAACGATTCGATAACACTGAAGAAATTCGTGACGCAGTTACATCGTACTTCAAAAAGTTGGACACTACGCACTTCACGCTCGGAATAGAAAAACTCGCGCCACGCTATGAAAAATGCCTCGAATGTTACGGCGATTATGTAGAAAAATAGAAAATAAAACGTAAATTACGAAAATCACCTTGTTTTTTGTCTTATTTTTTGAACGACCCTCGTAGATAGAAGAAGATATAGGCGTGCGTTTAACACATTGAAATCCATTTCCACTTTCGAACAAAACTCAGTTTCGTTAGCGCGAACATCAAATGGAATTTTTTGAATTTTCGCATTTTCCTTCAGAGTTTTCCGAAAGTTTTCAATTGTCATGTTTGGTTGGAATATGTTTGGTTGAAATATGGGACTCCTCTCCATTTCAGAGAAGGGAGGGGTGTCATGCCATCATAGAAACATTTCTCGTATCCAAAAACCCTCACATCCCAAATTTGGCTCCATTTGCTTGATTAGTTCTCGAGTTATGTAGAAGTTCGTGTTTCATTTGTATGGCAGCCCCCTTGCCTTTAGAGAGGAGGAAGGATTGTCAAATCATCATATAAACAATTATTGCCCCCTAAATTCTCCATATGCTAAATTTGTTCCCGTTTGCTTGATTAGTTCATGAGTTATGCCTTTCCCGATCGGTTCAGTAATATCCGAGTCCATAACAATCAGATAGACAGACAGACAGAAATCCATTTATATATACAGCCATTCCATGCCAAACCGATATAGTGGTTCTCAGATTTTCGTGAAAATTGGTAATTTTGTTCTCTTTCGCGAAACATTTGACCCGTATTTTTTTATTTTTTCATTAGGGTGACCATTTCCATTTTAGGGTTGTCCGAAGAATCAACTTTTTCCTCTTCTTTCCAAAAATGATTTTTTTCCAAAAATTCATAACTTTTGAACTACTAGACCGATTCAGATGATCAACATATCAAATTAAAGGCAATCATCTGGAAAAAAAAACTATATCTGCAGAAAATTCGAATTCTGTTCTCGTTATTATTGTTTGTATTCGTGTTTTATTATTTTCATAGTCTCGAGACCAAAAGCGCTATACTTTTTTATATTTTTTTCTTGAAAGCTGAGGATTTTACACATTCGACATATGAAACCAGAGAGGTATTTTTCTTCGTTTTTGAGTCATGATGTTTCAAAGTTAACATATGGTTCGATAAATAATTTTTTCCTCTTTATTGCATTCACAAAAAATCATAGCTTTTGATCTACTGGACCGATTCAGATGATCGACACATAAAATTAAAGCCAATTAGATAATCTTTTTTGAAAAATATTAGAATTGCGAAAAAAATGGATTTTGGTTTCGAAATTATTTATTGTATTAGATTTTTATAGTTTACATGGTTTCGGGACCAAGGATGCGATATTTTTTTATATTTTTTCTTGAAAGGTGAGGTTTTTTACAAAACATATCCAAAAATCAGAGAGTTAGCTGATTGGCTTTAATTTTATATATTGATCATCTGAATCGGTTCAGTTGTTCAAAAGTAATAAATTTTCGAACAAAGCCAATTTTGGAAAAAAAAAAAAGTGAAAAATGATTTTTTGGACCATCGGTTAACTTTGAAAAATCATAACTCAAAAACGAAAAAAATGCTTCTCTGGTTTCGACATATGTTATGTGAAATACCCTCAGCTTTTCTGAAAAAAATATTAAAAAATATAGCTTGGTCCCGAGACTCTGAAAACAATAAAAAACGAAAACAATCAATACCGAATTCGAATTTTCAGGTGATTGGCTTTAATTTATTATGTCGATCATCTGGATCGGTTCAGTAGTTCAAAAGTTATGAAATTTTGAAAAAGGTCTTTTTTAGAAAAAAAGAGGAAAAAGTTGATTTTTCGGTCAAACCTAAAATAGAAATGGTCACCCTGCTGAAAAAAATAAAAAAAAACGGGTCTAATGTTTTGCGATAAAGAACAAACTACCACTTTTCAAGAAGAGCTTACAACCACTATATCGGTTTGTCATGGGTTGGTTGTATATCTAGATTTTGTATACAAAAATACTAAAATCAAGAAATAAAAACAGCGGGTGGGGTTAAGAGGATGAAAACTTGGATTTTTATGTATTTTTTTAATCCAAACATAAAAAGGAAAAAAAATATTCTGAAAAATAGATTTTTTTCTGCATACGGTCACCCTAATCGGTATTCTAGCTGTATGTTATATAGTTTACGACCTTTTCTCATGGCTAACAAACTTTTTGTGTATAATTCCATTAAAATTGGTCGAACCATTTCGGAAGAGTTCAACCACGAACATCGTGACTCGAGATTTTTATATATAATATTTTTGTGCGGCAGATTTGATAGCAAATTCTGATGAACATGTTTGTCTTCAAGTAATGAAGAACCTGAAGTGTCAGTAAAACCCATTTAAAGGCTCTAACGAAGAAACTGGAGATGTGCTAGGAATAGCCCAACCGGAATTCTCGTAAACTTATCTTTTAAGTAGATGGTTATAGCGATGTTTTTTCTTGGTTGTGGCATATCAAATTGTGTAGACATGTTTGGGTTATGAAGGGCTTTTGAAGTGTTTGCTTGAGTTTGCTCAGCTGTCTGGACTGGAGAACGATCGCATCAGCAGACCGTTATCGGGAATCTAGTGAAGCGGAAAGACTCTTGTAAATTCACGGCTGATACAAATATAGGTATTGGGTTCAATTCCCGGTCGCACAAATATTTTTTCGGGTTGGTAATGTTCCTTGCATACCATAGACGAAATTCAATCACGTAATGCCTACATTTGTCATTTGGTAAAATTTCTGTGTCTGTGACCAAAGACGATTTTCATGCCAACTCGACTGGCCGTTGGCAGCGCCATTTCAAATAACAGTGAAACGTTGTGGGTGTAAAGTCATGGGTCATTTAAGCAACTTTGCATACTTGTAATATTCGAAAAATAATTAGACTTCTTTTAGGAAAAAGCCATTTTTTTTCTTAATTTTCTACAAAACTTACTTTATAACATAAAAACTAGGATACCTGCAAAATTTTTGTCAAAGGATGAAATGTAGGAAATTGTTAAAACTTTCACAAAAAATACCAAAAATTTTTTGGAAAAAAATTTCGCTGACAAAAAAGTTATTATAAAAATTAAAATTCATTTTTCTCAAAAACGTATATTTTTAAAATTCCCAAAAATACATACATGAATAGCCCTTAAAATTTACAACAAGTCGTCCATACATCGGAAGATGGGCACTTTTACAGGGAAAAAGTTTTTCGAACGACAACTTTTTCTTGTTTCCTTCGAAAAAAAAACAACTAATCCCAATTTCGTTTAAAGTCAAGATAGCGATATAGTGTATTTAACAAAGGTTTAGATCTTGTTAAAATATAAACTTTTGTCGAAGACATTAACTTTCTATCATTCTTCGCCGATTGCCCGAAGTAACCAGACGAAGGAAAGTCGCGTCTAAGTTTCGTTATCGGTTACCGCGTGATTGTTGTTTTTTTTTGCCGCTGAAGAGTTCATTTCGCTATCTGGATAGTGAGTGGAGTACCCTGAATGAAAGCGGATAGAGGCTTTCATCATCGGAAAACCAAGGATTGGTTTTTATTTTGTCGCTGCTTCGCCGACATTGGAGTTTTCGCCGAATCATCGTGCCAACAGTACCAGTGCGGGTAAGCTTTTACCGACGACTGTGTGTAGTGGTGTCGTAAGCACATTCTCACCACCAACGAGCTTTCAGCGCGCTCCCGTTCATCTGCACTGGAGTGCGTTCATAGGTGAATAAGATTAAATATACTCAGAGAAAATATTTATTAATTATAAGTTTTTTTTTTGTGTTGTGAATTATTTTATTGTGAAATATTGTTTAAAAAACAAAAAATACTTAGAATATAAGTGCAAATTTTAAAATGGCAGAGAGTGGGGGACCTTCGGATATGGAGGTCTCTGACTCCAGTTCCCTCCTAAGTGATAAAAAAAAGTCACTCAAACGCGTACCAAATACGGAAGATACTTCTTCTGGGGACGAGTCAGCTAACCCTACCAAGCCTCCCTCCAAAAAACTAGCAAATCTCCCATCTGCCCTTAACGATCCCACTTTAACTTTAACCTCGTCTTCTCCCTCTGTTCTCCTCGCTCAAGGGAATCCCCGGCGCAAAAATGTGACCACTCCCAAAGTTCAAGGACAAGTCCCTCCGGTGATACCTCCTGTTAGCTTGTCCAAAAAATCGAGTGCAGCGGATAAGCAAAATCAGGTCCCTCCTGGCCTCCGTGGTAATAGTTCACCTTCGAACAACCCAGCACTCGAGGGGACATCAAAAACCCCAACTGTCCCTGTTTTTCCGTCCAGTTCAACTTCCCAATCGGGATTTATAAAGTTGTCTGTCCTTGTGGATCAAATCTTCACGTGTTTTAATGTTTCCGACTCCATCAGAACCATTGTCACCGCAATGCTTCCAGTACTAAAGACAATTTTGCAGCAATTGATGCAAACATGGCCCCTCCTTGCAATGATTATCTCTCTTGATGTCTAAGAGAGGTCGGAGATATCACTGTTTTACAGTGGAATTGTCGTAGTCTTATCCCTCAATTGGATACATTCAAATTTCTAATTCATAAACTCAATTGTGATGTTTTTGCTCTGTCCGAAACCTGGCTCTCTTCTCAAAATGATCTCTCTTTCCACGATTTTAATATAATACGCTTGGACCGCGATGACAGATACGGAGGGGTACTATTGGGGATCAATAAGTGTCACTCATTTTTTAGAATTGACCTTCCACCTATTGGAGGGATCGAAGCTGTTGCTTGTCATGCAAACATCAGAGGCAAAGACCTCTGTATAGTCAGCTCGTATTGGCCTCCGAGAGCTGCGGTTAGCCGCAAGCAACTTGTTGACATGTGCTCACTCCTTCCTGAGCCACGATTAATCTTGGGAGACTTCAACTCTCACGGAACTGCCTGGGGGGAACCGTACGACGACAATCGTTCATCGTTTGTAACAGCTACAATATGACCGTTTTGAACACTGGGGAAACAACACGTGTACCTAAACCTCCTGCTAACCCAAGTGCTCTTAACCTCTCGCTTTGCTCGAATTCACTATCGTTAGATTGCGAGTGGAATTTAATCCAGGACCCCAACGGTAGTGATCACTTGCCAATCAAAATTTCCATCACCATTGGGTCGAATTCTTCTGAATCTATAAACATGGCATATGACCTAACAAGACACATTGACTGGAAAAAATATGCGGACGCGATTACTCTAGCCATCAATTCCAGAGATGGTTTACCTCCATTGGAGAAGTATAACTTCCTTTCTCGTTTGATCTATGACAGTGCGGTTCGCGCTCAAACGAAACCCATCCCAGGTTCCACTCTTCGCCGAAGGCCTCCCAATCCATGGTGGGATAGCCAATGTTCCAAGCTTTATCAGGATAAATCGAACGCATTTAAAGCATTTCGGAAACGTGGAACCATTGAAAATTTTCAGTCGTATTTGGACCTTGAAAATCAATTTAAAAACTTGATCAAAGGAAAAAAACGTGCTTATTGGCGAAATTTCGTGGAAGGTTTGTCACGAGAAACGTCAATGAAAAAATTATGGAATATGGCTCGAAACATGAGAAATCGCTCTTCAACGAATGAAAGCGAAGAATATTCACATCGATGGATTTTTAATTTTGCACGGAAGGTTTGTCCTGATTCCGCTCCTGTGCAAAAAATTGTTCGAGATATACCACAAGATAGGTGCGATCTTGATTCCGAGTTTTCGATGGTAGAATTCTCTCTTGCTCTCCTTTCATGTAACAATTCTGCTCCGGGATCGGATAGAATTAAGTTCAACTTGCTGAAAAATCTCCCTGATGTGGCGAAACATCGCTTGTTGAACTTATTCAATCGGTTTCTGGAGCATAATATTGTTCCAGATGATTGGAGACAAGTACGAGTTATAGCTATTCAAAAACCCGGAAAACCCGCGTCCGACTTCAATTCGTACCGCCCAATAGCAATGCTGTCTTGTATACGGAAATTGTTGGAGAAAATGATCTTGTTTCGCCTTGATCGATGGGTTGAAACGAATGGCCTACTCTCAGATACACAATATGGGTTCCGCAGGGGCAAGGGGACGAATGATTGTCTTGCGTTGCTTTCTTCAGAAATTCAAATGGCTTACGCCGAAAAAAAACAAATGGCTTCAGTATCCTTGGACATAAAGGGGGCCTTTGATTCTGTTTCAATAGAGGTTTTGTCAGACAAATTACACTCTCGGGGTCTGCCGCCTCTATTGAATAATATGTTATATAACTTGCTTTGTGAGAAACATTTGAACTTTTCTCACGGAGATTCGGCAGTAAGTCGGTTCTCTTACATGGGCCTCCCCCAGGGCTCATGTTTAAGCCCCCTTTTGTACAACTTCTATGTAAGCGACATCGACAATTGCCTTACACAAAATTGCAGCCTAAGACAACTTGCAGATGATGGAGTGGTGTCTGTCGTAGGATCAAACGAATCCGACCTGCAAGAACCCTTACAAGATACATTGAACAATTTTTCAACCTGGGCCATTGGGCTAGGGATCGAATTCTCCACGGAGAAAACAGAGATGGTGGTTTTTTCTAGGAAGCATAAACCAGCAAAACCAAAGCTTCAACTTTTGGGTAAACCGATCACTCATGCTATGTCATTCAAGTATCTTGGGGTCTGGTTCGACTCCAAATGCACTTGGGGGGCCCATATCAGGTATCTGAGTAAAAAATTCCAACAAAGAATAAACTTTCTCCGTACAATTACCGGCACATGGTGGGGAGCCCATCCAGAAGATCTTATAATGTTGTATAGAACAACTATTCTCTCAGTGATGGAGTACGGCAGTTTCTGTTTTCAATCAACTGCCAAAACACACTTCATTAAACTCGAGCGAATTCAGTATCTTTGTCTCCGTATTGCTCTGGGATGTATGCTCTCAACGCATACCATGAGTCTCGAGGTTTTGGCAGGCGTACTCCCACTAAAAGATCGCTTCAATTTATTATCTCTTCGGTTCCTCATCCGGTGTAAGGTTATGAACCCATTGGTGATCGGAAATTTTGAACAGCTGATCGAGCTAAATTTTCAATCTGGGTTCATGAGGCCATATCATGAATTCATCTCCATGCAGGTTGATCCTTCTTCGTATATTCCCAACCGTGTTTGTTTTCCTGACTACATCAATTCCTCTGTGCATTTTTATCTGTCCATGAAGCAGGATATCCATGGAACATCAGATTATCTTCGATCGAGGATCGTTCCAACGATCTTCGATGTAAAGTATGGGGATATCAATTGTGATAATATGTACTTTACTGATGGGTCCTCTATGAATGATTCCACATGATTTGGAGTGTTCAACGAATTTTTTAGCACCTCACACAGTCTTCAGAATCCTTGCTCAGTGTATATTGCTGAATTGGCAGCGATACACTGGGCGCTGGACAGCGTCGCCTCACGACCTGTTGAACACTATTACATTGTAACGGATAGTCTTAGCTCTGTCGAAGCTATCCGTTCAGTGAGGCCGGAAAAGCACTCGTCGTACTTCCTTGAGAGAATACGAGAAATTTTGAGTGCTTTATCCAGACGCTGTTATGTCATTACCTTTATCTGGGTCCCTTCACATTGCTCAATTCCGGGTAATGAGAGGACTGACTCATTAGCAAAGGTAGGTGCAATTGAAGGCGATATTTATCAGCGTCAAATCGCCTTCAATGAATTTTATTCTTTAGTCCGCAAAAATACCATAGTTAACTGGCAACGCAAATGGAACGAAGATGAATTGGGCCGGTGGCTCCACTCGATTATCCCTAAGGTTAGCCTCAAACCATGGTTCAAAAGTCTGGACTTGAGTCGGGACTTTATTCGCACCTTCTCCCGACTCATGTCCAATCACTGTTCGTTAGATGCGCTACTCTTTCGTATTAATCTTGCCGACAACAATCTTTGTGTTTGTGGCCATGGTTACCACGACATCGAGCACGTTGTTTGGTCGTGCGAGCTGTATCTTGTCGCCAGATCGAATTTAGAAGACACCCTTCGGGCCCGAGGAAGGCAGCCCATGGTGCCGGTGAGAGACGTGTTGGCTCGGTTAGACCTTGATTACATGTCCCAAATATATGTATTCCTTAAAGCTATCGATCTTCGTGTGTGATTGTCCTTATACCCTTAGTTTTTCCTTTTCCTTTTCCTTTGTGAGAGATCGGATCCCTTCTTAAGAATAAGATGAAATGTAAATACATATTAGATATAAGATAGGTTTAAGAATTGAGTGTGATGAGTGTGATTGAGTGTGTGAGTGTGATCATTGTCAATATATCCTCATATCCCCTCCTTTTCCTGAAGAAAATATGTCACCCTTCTAAACTCGAGTCGACCGCGAGTAATCGGTTTCCTATATTATTAACATTAGAATTAAGGAAAAATGTATATATACTAGTAACAATACAGTAAGGAGTTCGGCTCCTTTTAACCTATGTAACTGAGCCTGTAAAAATAAACGATTTAAATAAAAAAAAATCAACTTTCTATCTTTTATAGTTTTTGGAATATAAGTCATTTTTGTATGAAGACTCCTGAAAAAATAATGTTTTGCGCGTAACATTTTTGTGTGTAAATTATCACGTTTGACATGTTCTTCACATGTTTCTGAATAGATAAAAGTTAGCAGAGCATTTAAAGTGCGATAATTTATACATAGAAATATAACGAACGAACATTAATAGCATTTTTTTCAAAGAAAAACATGAAAAAGTTGTTGTTCGAAAAACTTTTTCCATGTAAATGTGCCCATCAGTGCCACAAGTTATCAAAATTTATTCACGAATGAAGGAATTAGATTTTTCCCAGTATCGGATGAATTCTCTTCTATTGAAACTCAACACCATATCTATCATAATGAGTATAACACAAGAGTCGAGACGCGTGAACTTTGTCTGGTATATTGATCGAAAACAGCATGAACAAATTTCGAAAAGCCTGCTTTCAGGCACTTTCATTACTGTCAATAATTTCGGGTGATTATCACGAACGTTAAGTTGATCTTCATCGCTTGCAGTGAATTTTTATTGAAAATGTGTCACACATTTTACATATAAATGGTGGTGTATGCCATTTCCGGGTAATCGTGAGTAGATTCATAAAACGTAGCAAGAGTTATTCTATACATTCCATTGCCGAAGTAGTCAAAAACAAGAATTTTGTGTGATGATTTGCCATTCCTCTACCATTAATAAATTTCACTCTCAATTGGTGATGCTGAATTTTATGCTTGATTTTCACTAACACGCAATGATCTTCATTTTTTACGAATACCATGACGAAAAGGAAGATGCTAATGAAAAATGTACTTCATGGCAAGCTGATGTTGATGTTCATTCCACTGGAGTTCATTGATAGTGTTGTTTCATATTTATCGACTCTCGCTTGAGCAGTAGATTATCAATATAAGGAAGGCAGAAATTCGCCGAATTTGAATGTCGTGAACGTGAATATTTTCAGCACTGGTGCCCATCGTCCGATGTATGGAAAACTTGTTGAAAATTTTAAGGGCTATTTATATCTATTTTTCTCAGAATTTGAAAAGCATATTTTTTCGAGAAAAATGAACTTTAATTTTCAAATTTGTTTTACAATGAAATTTTTTCCAAAAAAATTTATGATTTGATTTTTGATTTTTGATGAAAACCTAAGTAATTTCCTACATTTCACTCTCTGACCGACTTTTTGTAGATTTTATAGTTTTTTTAATTAGGATTTTTCGAAAAAAAAGTAGAAAAAACTCTAAATTTAAAAAAAAACCTACAAAAAATTTATCAGACCTACAAAATTTTATTCAAAGAATGGAATGTAGGAAGTTGTTTGGTTTGGTTTGGTTTTCATTAAAAATTACCAAAGAATTTTTTGGAAAAAATATTTCATTGAAAAAACAAATTTTTGAAAATTAAAATTCATTTTTCTTGAAAACATAAGCTTTCAAAACTCTGAAAGAAATATATATAAATAGCCTTTAAAATTTCCAACATATCAAGAACATGTGAAACGTGATAATTTACACACAAAAATGATACGTGTGAAACATTATTTTTTCAGGAATCTTCATACAAAAATGACTTATATTCCAAAAACTATAAAAGATAGAAAGTTGATGTCTTCGACAAAAGTTTATATTTTAACAAGATCTAAAACTTTGTTTAATACATTATATCGCTATCTTGACTTTAAACAAAATTAGGATAAGTTGTATTCATTTCAAAGAAAATATGAAAAAGTTGTTGTTCGAAAAACTTTTTCCCTGTAAAAGTGCCCATCTTCCAATGTATGGACGACTTGTTGGAAATTGTAAGGGCTATTCATAAATATATTTTTGGGAATTTTAAGAAAATACGTTTTTGAGAAAAATGAATTTTAATTTTTAAAATAATTTTTTTGTCAGCGAATTTTTTTTCCAAATTTTTTTTTGTATTTTCTTGTGAAAATTTTAACAAATTCCTACATTTCATCCTTTGACAAGAATTTTTTGTTTTTTAATTTTTATTATCTTGCTTACTGGTTCAGTTTGATGCTATAAAGGAAAAGCCTAATATTTAATTATCTTCGAGTTAAATCGTCCAACTCAAACCTTCATAGAGGAATGAGATGGGACCATCATTATTATTTTATTAAAACAAATATATTTGTACCTCCACTGATTTTATCTTTTCTTTCATTCGATCTGACGGAGGTTACTTAAAATGCTATTTTGTGACCAATAATAGTAGAAACTATTATTCAATCACGACATTTTCTTCGAAAAATCACATAATCAAATTACAAAATTTTTCGATGAAATGAGATGTTAATAAAGTTGAAGGAAGATTAATAGAAAAATGTAAAAATTAAAAAAATGTAATAAGTAATATTGTAAAAATAATATCTCAAAATACAAACTTTTTCGTCTTCAAATTTCCCTTCTTAGCTTTTATTCATTTTTTCAAAATAATTTCCTGTATGAACATCGAGAACAGTAAAAAATTGATTTTATTACAGGGGAGAAGTTTACAAATTTAACCCATATTACCATCCAACCGAATGACGAAATATTGTACTTTTTCGGTTTTCTGTTGCTCACTTGTTCTTATTTTAAAGGAGCGTGATATTTCAATGTAAATCCTCCAAGTAAACGAACAGAAACACTTGCTCTACACAAGAATCCTATCGGCACACCGTTCATCCGAATCAGTTCTTTCAAGGAAGATTTTTTTTCATATTCAGTATCCAGTTCCGAATCAGTTTCCGGGTGAAATTTCATACGATTTCACCGGTCGGTATCTGCATAATGCTTTGTGTAAGTGTAAACCCGAGCAAAACTCGCCGCTTCATTTGCCGGGGCCGGTCACATTTTCTATCTGCCCACGCAACCTCTTCTCCTTCCGGAAACCGGGGTATATGATTTATGACGGAGCGAATTTTTGAATACATCTCAAAAAAGAATCATATTTCACAAGTGCGTTCCAGAAGAGACTTAGTTTTACAATTTATGAGCTTTCCCTTCTAGAGAGTGCCTCCACTGGTTTCTTCCACCCATCGGTAAGTACCTTGGCCGGCCATTTATCCCGCTCCGGACGAATCCAGTGGAGGTGGAGAAAGAAGGAAAGGTATATGCTAACAAAGATGAGTGGCTTTTGGCCCGGGAGCGTGTTCTTATGGGAGCTACCGTCGAACGAAAGAACATCGTTTATCCAGTGGAAGTAGATTGTAAGCTGCTTGGTTGGGAGTCTCTGTGTTTGTCTTCCGGATGGGGGAATGAGCAAAAGATGACATGTAAACTAGACCCGGTGAGGGATGAGTTGTTGATCTCTTTCTCTCTAGCAAGTTATTCCTGAGAGGTTTTTTTCGGCTTACCATTGCAAATTTGTTGGGTGTATCCAAACGGATTGTTGTTAGTTTTGATGACTTTTGAGCAATAAGTAGGAACAGTAAGCTTGATAAATGCTCGACATGTTTTGTACCAGTATGCACACATTGTAAACAGAAGTTTGTGAATCAAAGATCGGAAAGCAGATATGTCGTTCATGCTTTTTTTATGTACAGAGATTTCCATGTTGGTCTAAGCGTTGGTAGGAAAAACAAACCTTAAATGTAACATTGGGAGGGAGACCGTTTAAAGAACGGAATCATTCTTCACCCCTTTCCAGCGTGCGACACACTTAAACCCTTTAATTGCCACCAGAGTGAGCAGCACACGTCTAATGTACCCCCGGATCATGCGAGCTTAGAATAAATGGTCTGAGATTGGATTTTCGGGATGAAAAGATTTCCTGATTTATATATGGAACGTGGTACGGTTCCTCCCCCTCCGGCGAAACGATGAGCTTGCCAAATAATGCAGAACAAGGATCCCACTTTGCAGTACATTATCAGGAATGCGGAATGAATGTTTCCACACATGGAAGCGAGAATTTATCTGCAGCATTCATCAGGCTTCCCCGCTCAACTTTCGTTTGGCTGTTGGCGGTGGGTGGTTAGGGAGATTTTTCTTTGAAAAAAAAAAAAGGTGAGAGGCACGTGCATACAATAATGGGTTCAGCTTCAATGCGCCCAGCAACACGTTGTGCGAAGCTCGGTGTACCCTTCAGATGATTTATATATTTTATAGCCCCGGCGGAGGGAGAGTGGACAAAGACTCTCGCCGGTTGCAATCAAAATAAGCAAGTGCAAGAAAATTCACAAGACCAAGTGAGTCTATTTTGGTGCCGGGGATGGTGCGCAGATGTGTGAATAACTTTGGAGAGTGTTGTTTACTTTCCCTTCCGCTGTTATAGATATGAGGATCGAGATTTTAATATCACCCCGTACAGCTACTGGTACTGCATGGAATGAAATTTGTAACGAGAAGATATTGAGTGTTGGAAGTTTTCCGCTTCGCTTCCCTGGAATGATATATGTGTATTTGGAATAGTTGCTGTGTAACCGGTTTATATCGAGAGAGAGTTCATTTTGAAAAGACTTTCAGCAGAAGGAAAGTGAGAACTTGAGTTTGAAAACTTTGAATGAGATTACAGCGAGTGGTTGTCCCAGAAGTATTTCCTGAAGTTCAATTGAGTGAAAAATAAAGTCATGCAATCAGGTAATGATGAACTAAAAACTTTGACAGTGCGTTGCGGATCCTTCACTTGTTTCCAAATGGTACTACACTATATTTCTTTATATTTCGAAGCTTAATGTTTTATATTTGAGAGGCATTCCACCACTCAACACAAAACCATTTAAATTCCATATTTTTGATTTAGCTGAAACTAATTTTCACGATAAAATTTTTAAAATAGTATCATTTCAGAAAATAGACTATAGCGCCAAAACGGGTTATTTGATCGACATAATGTCTATGGCAAAGTTATTGATTTTAATTTTGCGGTTCTTGTTTTCCGGTTTACAAAAAAAAAATTAAGTTTAAAAATGGAATGTCAAGAATCTAAATTTTTTACGCAATGAAGCCCGTACTATCTCCGACAACTGGTTTATTCTAGGCAAATGAAAAATGCAAAAAATTCTAACTCAAAAATATAATACGGGTAGGACTCGATTATATACAAACTTGATTATATACAATTTTGGACTCAATTATGTACAGTTTGAAAAAAACAACTTTTTTTTATATTTCAAATATGTCTCATTAAAAAAAATGTAACGTTTCAAGGTTTTTCAGGTTTCACTTGAATTCTCACCAGGAATTGTTTATAACGATATTGCAGCAAAATTAAGAATGATAAAAATTGGGTGTCAACAACAGGAAGTGAGTTATATTTGTGGTTTAACCGCAAGGGTGACGTAGGACTATCGTTGATTTAGTGATCATTTGTTTTTAGTTGCATCTGAATCAATTCTAAATGAATATTTGGGGGACTTCGAAAACTAAAACAAGAGCAAAAGAAGCAATCACACGAAAGTTGTATAATACATAATACCTTGCTTGTATAGTGATATGATTTGTATTCCATTTCCAATAGACAAAATATCTGTTGCATCAAATCATTCTACATAATTTTTGCGTTCGCTCATCCTTTCACACAACACCCATTTCTCGTTTGAGAAATTGTTGAGTAAACAACGTTTGCCAGTGCGCGTAGAGCGTGAATTCCTTCTTAAGATTCATTGCACTTCTAATAAATTGCCGAAAGACGTGGTCTTACGTTGATCGCACTTGATTAAAAAATCACAAAACCAAATGTATTTAGTCGCAGTATTATATGGATAGAAAACATAATACACTCTTTCGCTTGAATGCAATTTTCAATTCCAAGGGAACTGGCAGATTATTTTACAACAACGAGAACATCTTTCCAGATTCTCCTCGATACTCGATGACCACCTGTACACTGCACTTGATTGAAAAGTCACAAAACCAAATGTATTTGGTCGCAGTGTTATATGGTTAGAAAATATTAAAATAAATTCTTTCGCTTGAATGTTTTTCCTCAATTCCCAGGGGACCTGGCAAATTATTTTTCAGCAACGATAACATCTTTCCGGAATCTTCTCGACGCTGGATGGCAACCAAACGAAAATAGTTCCACGCGTGTATGTGTGTTTGTGGTGGCTTTTCCGATGTTTCAAGCGGAACCGTTTGTGGCATCACTCTCCTCCTGATGGATTCCCTTCTAGCCTAAGGTGCACAAACCGACTCTTGGTGACACCGTTCATCAGCGATTTAATGATAAACGAAGTTAGCTTCACCACAACAGCGGAAACATGCTCCAATCGCTGTTCAATTATAACTGAGTGGATTTCCGAGCGGCGCTCGCTTATACAGGTAAACTTCGATATAACGAACATTTCACTTTCAAAATTGTACGTTGTATCGAATTGTACGTTATATCGAAGCATAATAAAGTACTCACAAACGTAGTCTATAATACATTATTGAGTTGCTGTTTTAGTCAAGTTAATTAATAACTTCAATCAGAAGACGAAGCCAGCCTTTCTCATGATGTTTCCCTTCGTACTGTTGATTAAAGCTTGATTCATTTAGAATCTGGAATCACCAAACCAGCTGTATTTCGAGATTGATTGAAGGTACAAAACTTGTTTTAGCATCACAATACAGATAATTCATTGTTCTATCAGAAAAAAAATATTGAAAAAAAAAATTTCCTTTACACTTTGCAAAGGTGTACGTTATATCGAGGTAAAATGTACGTTATATCGAGTGACGTTATATCGAGGGTACGTTATAACGAGGGTACGTTATATCGAAGTTTCCCTGTATATTATATTTCAATAGCCTGTTTTGAAAGCAATTTTAAGGCTATTGAAACAAGTTTTTGGATGAAAAAATAACAAGTTTATAACGCGTAGACATTTTATCTTTCGGATGAAGTGTTTATCATACCATTTTGTTTGGTTGTTGAAGAGCTATTAACGCTCAAAATCTCGGTCTCCGGCGTAACGCTTTCGTTTTCGAATCTTTGATTTTACACCTCGGTATAGAAATGAAAGACGTAGTGCTACGTCAAAATCGAATTGTAGAGTGGTAGACCTTCGACTGGTTGATAGAATCAATCAAGTTAATTGTGAATTTTGGGATAGGAGTAATAATAACACATTCAAAACAATATCTTTAAAGTTTTTCACTTCCAAAATGTTATTTAAATTCACAAATCTAGATGTTTCACAACACTAAATTTTCTCATCTTTCATACGGAAGCAACAAAATCGTCTTACGTAGCGTACTTTTTAAGGTAGATTCACTTCAAGACAAACAGAACTAAGAATAGAAAAGAAGTTATATATATGTGAAATTGTTGAAAATCGACCATATGCGTAGAAAGATTTTTTCCATAAAATATGAACTTTTATCACCTTCTGAGATATTCAGGATAAAATTATTTTTCTCATGATAAAAGGGTAGTTTATGTCTTGAAGGGGATGAATCAAAAATTAATTTCTTCTTTTATGCACAAAAATATGTATAAAAACGATAAAAAATGTCGATTATATACAGGATTCGATTATACACAGTGAGTCCGCCCTTTACCTACAAAAATCCTCGTCAAAGGATGGAACATTGGAAATTGTTTTAATTTTCATAAAAACAATTTTGTTCTCTAAAAATTACACTGTAAAAAATATTTTAAAAACTGAAATTAATTTTACTAACAATTATTTTTAAATTCTAAAAAAAAGTAAATGAATAGGCATTACAATTTCCAACTAGTCACCCATATATCGGAAGATTGGCACTTTCACAGGAAATTTTTTTTTCGAACAATAACTTTTTCATGTCCTAATCCTAATTTATTTAAATTCATGATATGATGATATGATGTATTCGACAAAGTTTTAGATCTTATTAAAGTATGAACGTTTTTCGAAGACGTCAACTTTCTTTCTTTTAAAGTTTCTGGAATATATGGCATGTTTGTATGGAGACTTCTGAAAAATTAATGTTTTACTCGTAAAATGTTTGTGTGTAAATTGTCGCGATTGACATGTTCTTGATATGTTTTTAAATATAAAAAAGTTGCAAAATATGCCAATCGCGATAATCTACACACTAAAATGAACACTACAATGTTAAATCATAGTAATTTTTCAAATAAAATCTTGAAAAGTGTTTTAAAAATACTTTTTCTCTGTAGCAGTGTTTTTCTTCCGATTACCTACAAGTCGGTAATTGTATGGGAAATTCATACAATTTTTTTCAGAATTATATTATTTAGAAAGAAATTCAAATTTTCTAAATACTACTAAAACCTACAAAATGATGAATTTATACGGAATAAAATGTAGGAAATAAATTATGTTTTCATTAAAATATAAACAATTAAAAATAAATAAATTCATTGAAAATATGTTGCATTTTTGTGTGAAGCCTCCTGAAATTTGTTTCCTAGAGTTGTTTTTTTTTAAATTCTGAATAAAACATGTATGAATTTTCCATTCAGTCATCCATACTTTCGGAGAATGTTTGTTTTTTTTTTTTAAATTACTATTGATGTTTGAATCGTAACATTTTAGTGTGTATCTCGATTGACATATTGTGCAAACTTTTTTTCTATTTAGAAACATGGCTAGAACATGCCAAACGCGAGAATTTACACACATACATTTTTTTTCAGAATTATATTATTTAGAAAAATGAATTAAAATTTTCGAAATATTACTAAAACCTACAAAATGTTGAATTAATACGGAATAAAATGTAGGAAATGATTTATGTTTTCATTAAAAAATATCATATAATTAAAATAAAAGAAATTCATTGAAAATACATTGCATTTTTGGCTTCAGCCTCCACAAATTTGTTTTCTAAAATATGTTTTTTTAATTCTGAGTTTTACATCAAGTCATCCATACTTCTGGAGAAGAGCACTACAAAAGGGAAAAAGTTTTCCTAACATCAAATTTGTCATGTTTTTTTTTTGAAAAATTACTATGAATGTTTAAATCGTAACATTTTAGTGTGTTTCTCGATTGACATGTTGTGCAAACTTTTTTGCTATTTAGAAACATGGCAAGAACATGTCAAACGCGAGAATTTACACACAAATATCTTACGAGTAAAACATTATTTTTTCAGGAGTCTCCATACAAAAATGCCATATATTTCAGTTGACGTCTTCGATAAAAAATATCATTTTATTGAGATCTAAAATTTTGTTGAATACACTATATCGCATCATATCGCTATCAAAATTGGGATAAACTTTTTTCCCTGTAAAAGTGTCCATTCCCGATATACAGATGACTTGTTGTTAATTGTAAGGGCTATTTATGTATTTTTTTTAAGAATTTGAGAAAAATGAATTTTAATTTTTTAAATATTTTTTCAAGTCAGATTTTTTTGTAAAAAAATTAAGAAAAGATCATTGGCCGTTTTCAAAAAATAGTCTAATTTTTTTTGGAGATTTCAAGAGTGCAATGTTTATGACCAATGTCATACAATTCACAATATTTGACTGCAATCTGAGAGGATGCTGCCAACTCCTAGGACGAGTTGCTAAGAAAATCGTCTCATGTCAAAATATTTGGATATCTAAATATCCTGAGGTGAAAAATAGTATTTTCCGATGTACCGATGTATGTGTATCGACGTAAATATTTGTGACTGAAACAATGACAACAATGGTAATGGTACAAACATACGACTCAGAAATCAAACTTTGTTCAACTGCAGTTTCGATTTATCACTCACCTTTATAACCATTCATCGTTAAGTACCGATCACCTTGATCGGTGAGCTCTCCATCGTACACGTTGCTCTGGAATAGGTTCATATTGTGCCCACTGGATGATCCGGTGGCCAATATCCGGGGTCGATCCTCCTCCAACAACCGCTCGGTGCTTTCGTGGTAGATCTGATGAATCGTTGCGTCGCACTTGAGCTGTTCAAATAATATCAGACAATATTGTTAGCATAAAAAATCATTTCGCTGCATCGAACAGTGGTGGGATTTTTTATAGTAATTGTTTTTATGAGTAGAATTGTTAGTTACTTGATAGCATAGCTAAGACTGTAAATTGACGAAAAAAAATATCCAGAAGGATGACGAAAGAATCTTTTTCACGCCACGTTGGTGAAATGGTGGCACCGAGCTAAGAAAGTATGGTTATCTTTTTTTATCCCACCGCCAAGGAAAGGTTTCTCGAATCAATTAAACTTTTAATTAACACCGTTTACCCGGAATGGAATTAGATCTTTTGTTTTCCCTGGCATTGGTTCTACAAAATGATAGCAACAACAACAACAACGGAAAGTTGTCTGTCAGACGGTGTGAAGGTGAGGTGAGTATACCCCAAGATTCTTTAGACCGCTTTTCAGTTCATTAAATCGGAGTGCACCGAGCTAGAGAAGGATTTCGTTTGAACAGCAACGAAGCAGAAAAAAAGGAAGACACTGGCTTCCCCGCAACCCCCTTGCCAACAGTAGTTCAGGAAAGTCATTGCTAGGATGTCCGTCGGGGTATGTCATCCTTTGAATGGCGACGAAGAAAGGATGACATGAACTTAAATTAGAATTTATAATTAATTAATTTAACTTTCGCTGCTGAAATTATAATTTTATGAAGACACAGAACATTTGCTAGAACTTGTAGTTGGGATGCAATGCTTTCTGGTATTGTTGAAATGATGGTTATTTGTCATTTATAATTCCAGTCATTGTTTGAAAAAAATCATGTTTGATTCACTTTGAGAAAAAATTGAATATCTAGACAATAGAAAGCTTGTAGCTGTTGAAGCTTCAGCAATCACTGTAAAAACAGAAAGAAAATAAAACACCTACCCTTAGTTTTCCTTTGATGAAATGGCTGTGTGTGATCATAACGTTGATCCCCAGCTCCGAGGTTTCTAATTTTGTGCTGGCGTCTTTGATTGGTTTGTATTGCCTCGTTTGTTGCTGTAACACCTATAAAATGAAATATTGTGATTTTATCGATTCGTTTTAGATTTACTAAAAAAAATACACAAGTATGAAATCCGTTTGGTATGGAAACTGGAAACATGATAATAGGACTTCTGAAAACCCGAATCTACGAATTATCTCGCAAAAATATTGCCGACGGAGTTGGCAGCTCTTGGTTGCTTTTCAAGATGTACGCTGCTCAAAACATAATGTTTTCGGATGAAAAATCCTTTACTTCAGAGACTGTTCTGAACAAGAAGATGTGTAATGAAAATTTGCCGTGTATCATCAGCCCCTCTGAATTGTTCGCGTTGTCTCTCAATTTGAATCTATTGGATTCTGGAATTTTGGTATATGTGCTAGGAAAGTTGGGTGAAGTAAATATTTGGATGCTTTTAAGAATGATTTGGTGAAGATCTGGGACGACATGCCGTTTGAAGTCGTGTGTGTGTCTTGTGATTATTTCGAAAACCACTCACGGGTCGTAATCAAATATAAAGACGAAAGACTTCAACTGAACCAGTTCTACTTTACTGCATAACTACTTTACTGAAAATCTTGATATTAAAAAGGATCCAGAGGAGAAAATGTTCATCTGTTTCACTTTCAAATCATAAAGTGTATCACTTTAACGTTGACACCCTTTATATAAAATTGGATCTATTTCGAGAACGATCAGTCTTATGAAAATATGTTTTATGTAGTATTTGATGTAGAATTCGTATTTTTATATTACTTTTCCTAAATGGTTGCGATATAGCGAATTGTTGGAAATACGTCAATTCACTTTGGGAAAAGGAGGGGTTCAAGCAGTGTTGTCACACGTACAGATTTATCTGGAAAGGTACAGATTTTTCCGTTATTTTTGGTACAAATTCTGTACGGTATAGAGTACAGATTTTCGTTAAAAGGTAAAGTTTGGTACAGATTTTTTCCGTGTGTGAAATTTCTTACATTCGAACAAAGCAATTTATTTATTTTTAATTTTATTTAATGATAGTTTTTCTTCTTGAATGGCGTTAACGTTTCCTTGTGGAACTTTTGCCGTCTCAACGTATGCATTAACTAGCGTCAATTATCAATACTTGGTTGAGATTTCTTAAGCCAAATAACATGCCTTGCATTGAATACGCGTGACCACAGTGCAAGTCGAAAGAAATTTCTTCGACGAAAAATCCCCCGGCCAGAACGGGAATCGGACCCGAACACTCGGCATGATAATGTGAGACGCTAACCACTCGGCCACGGGTGCACATACAAATTAATGATAGTACGCAATCTAGATTAAAAAAAAAATATGTATAAGCATTATAAAACTCACGAAGGACTTGCAAATGTAAATATAGTATTTGTAGTAAATAAATGAGTATTTTTTCATGCTAAATTTCTACCACGAATATTTTCGATGGTACAGATTTTTGGACGAAAAAGTACAGATGAGAAAGATTTTTAACCCCTCTGGTACAGATAAAATGACCGACTCTACTCTCAGCTTTGCTTCGACTAGAACTGCTTCGGCAGCCGAGGTCAACAAAAAGTGACTTGACTAGAAAATGAATTGACTAGCGTTGACTAGCGAAGATGGCTGGTGAACTAGTCCAGTCAGTGGTTATTTTAACTGACGCGACTAATGAATACAAATCTGCCTCTTCATTGAACTGACTTCAATCCACACTTCCATTTCGCCCTGATACTTATTTTATACCCGCGTACGCAATCTTATTTTTACGTCCATATAAAGAGGAGCGAAAACTTGATTTCTGATGCAAAAAAGTAGTTACCCCATCAATGGACGGTTTATTGTCTACCCATCGTGAGCTCAAACCAACGAACTTAGACATTTATCAAGTATGCTATGAAGGCGTGTTAGTATTATTAAATAACGAGCAAAATAGCGCACACACACTGCATGTTTTTTATACGTGTGAGTAATTTTCGTGTACGGTACAAAAAAAATCAAGCTCACCTGTAGCGTATGCCAAACCACATTGAACTCAAACATCGATGCATGCATAATGATACATGGGAGAGAGAGAGGAACTAATTCGTTTTGGGGGAAGTGACTTCAAAAAACAATGAAGACAATTTGACTGGGACGAAGGAAATTAAACAGTTGAGTCGGTAGAGGGAGATAGCGACTAAACGTCCGACTGACTTTTAGTCGTTTTGGCGGAGGAACTGCGTGAAGAAGCCAAAAGTCATTCTCAACTGAATACGGATATAGTCAGTCAGATAGTCTATCCTCAGTTGACTATGACTATGCCGTGTCCTGGTGGCAACACTGGGTTCAAATTGGAATCACTTATTTTTGAACTATTTTATGCTAAAAAAATATATATAGAAGAGTCTATGCCTAGAAGCACGGACGGAAACTTGACTTAGGACTTTGAGGACATTTACTGTTGTATTGAAATCCGTAAATTTTACTCATTCAGTACTCCAAATGAAACCTTGAAAAATTATTTTGCAATTGAACCTGAATCGGGTTGTAATAACTTGAACCGGAACCTGAACTTTGTAAAAGAAGCAATAATTTTTAGTATTATTTATTAAAACCTGCTTTTCTAATATTAAATTGTTGAAACAACAGATAGATGTTTCAACATTAAACCATGAATAATCTGTTTTTTATATCGATGTTCATAAATGAAGATAAAATTACTATTAATAAAACCATCCTTACAGAAATATTTATCGATCGGTTGCATTTCTCTTTAGTTTATTTGTATTTAGCAATAAGGAGTAATAATCTCACAATGTATTCTTAAACTTAATTTTAATTAGCTAGCTTGCCTCGGCAATATATCCTAGTCTGTAACATTGTCTGGAATGGGTCGTAATAATTATATCGCCAGGTGATACGGATAACATATATTATGACCGTGAGTCTTCCCTTGTGAAGTTTGTGAGGATCTTGTAGAGAACTGACCCCAACGGATGCTGCTTATTTATAAGGAACAAAAAAGGGGAATGAACAAGTAGATTTGGGGAAGTGTAGCTGGCTAAATAAAACCATTAGTACTTCTTGATCAGTGTTTTAAACGGTCGACATTTTTGGTGACCATCATATACTGCCCTTGTGCGAAAGTTACGGCTCAATATGTACTGTGAACGTGACCAAGAATTCATTGCTCGGCTCCAACAGTCACATAAGAAAAAAAGCACAGCCGCAAACACGACCCTCAGTGGAACGTGTAGATGTTTTCTCTTTCTGTCGAACGTACCTAGAAAAGTGGTGAACATATGTTATTTCATTCTACCATTCGTGGTCATAGTCATTCTTTAATTCCGGTTAATTTGATTGTAGTTTTAATGTTATTGGACAGCTAATGATATATAATCTTTTCTTTCTTTATTCTGCTTTCAAGCGTAGCTGCACCCATATGCATTCACCTCCTCGCTCACACATCCATACACGATGAATAGTACGTTTCCGGATTGCTCAAATCCGGAAGGAAGGTTTGAAGGTTGCTCAAAGCAACGGTGAGCGTTCGTCGTGAACACTGTTATATGATTACAGAACGATGAACATCAAATGAATAAAACGAGATGGAGATTTCATATGATATTTTTAGTACGATGATCGTTTGTATGTTCATTTTATGATGTTCAATAAAGACACAGCACATACGTGTCCATAAATAGTCATACGATGGTTACCACTTGCAAGACTATTTTTGATAAAATATTGCGAACTGGTATGCATGAATGTACCTCTAATCGGTATCCAGTTTAGTTTTTTCATTGAACATGATATGATTAGACAAAAATCTTTCTGAAAAAATCTCTATCAAATTGAAACTCTTTAAACTAGGCTCTCATTGAATCTTTAGGGATAATACAGCTTTTTCATGCCAAACCGATATAGTGGTTCTCAGATTTCCACGAAAACTATTTGTTTTGATCCTCATCGCAAAATAGCAGACTAGTTTTGTTCTCTTTTTTTTTATTAGGATGCCTTTTTCCATTTTTGGGTGGCCTGAAAAATATTTCCAAAAATTCATAATTTAAAACTACTGGACCGATTCAAATGATCGACATATCAAATCAAAGTTTTGGTAGAAAAGGTGAAACAATGATTTTTGGACCATTGGTTAACTTTGAAAAATTATAACTCAAAAACGAAAAAAAACGCTTCTCAGATTTTTGGTGTGTTATGTAAAAAAACCTCAGCATTCAATAAAATATATAAAAAGGTATGGCCTCCTCTTTCTTCAACCGAGTAAACTACGAAAAACCAATGTATTCAATAATTACAAAAACAAAATCCAAATTTTTGGCAAATTTAATATTTTTACAAAAAAAAAAAAACTATTCAATTGGCTTTAATTTGATATACCGATCTTTTGAATCGGTCTAATTGTGCAAAAGTTATTAATTTTTGAAAAAAAGATTTTTTGAAAAAGGTTCGGCTTATTTTTCGGACCACCCTGAAATGGAAATAGATACCCGAATGAAAGAATAAAAAAACACGAGTCTAATATTTTGCGGTAAGGAACAAAACTACTATTTTTCACGAAAATCCGAGATCTACTAAAGGGTGTGTCACATCAAATTGCATCACGGAAAAAACGCAGTAGAAATTTAATTTTTAGGAATTATATCTTCAGCTTTCGCTTATAATCAGATAAGAGTGTATAGATCACGTTGGCCATGCTTCACTGTCAATTTTTCGTAAATTTGGAAAAATTTTGTCGAACGAAAAAGAGCGTCGTGAATTAATCCTGTGCACTCATTTCGAGAATCCGGAGTTGTCACATCGGGACATCGGTAAGATGCTGGGAATCATCCAATCCACGGTCAGCAGAGTACTAAAACGATACTTCGAGAACCTAACCATCGACCGGAAGGTGAAGAGCGGCAAAAATGGATGCTCCGTCAGTGAAAAAGATCACAAGCGCGTAGTTAAGGAGTAATGGATGGTTTAGACGTGATCCGAGTAGTTCGGTCCGGGATGTCGCCAATAAGCTGAATTTGTCAAGTTCATTCGTCCAGCGGACCAAGCAGCGGGAGGGCCTGCGTACATACAAGGTTCAGAAGGCTCCTAACCGCGACGAAAGGCAAAACATGGTGGGGAAGACGCGAGCCCGGAAGCTGTACACCGAAATGCTGACGAAGCCGCATTGCCTGGTAATGGACGACGAAACCTACGTCAAAGCGGACTTTCGTCAGCTGCCGGGCCTGTTGTTCTTCTCCGCAGAGGACAAATTCAGCGTTCCGGAGGAGATTCGCAAGCAGAAACTATCCAAGTTTGCCAAAAAGTACATGGTGTGGCAAGTGATCTGCTCTTGCGGAAAGCGGAGGAGCGCTTACTACCACTATTGAAGCAGCACGAGGGCCCGACCATCTTCTGGCCGGATCTCGCTTCGTGCCACTATTCAAAGGACGTGTTGGAGTGGTACGAAGCCAACGGGGTCACCTTCGTGCCAAAGGAAATGAACCCGCCCAACGCGCCGGAGCTTCGCCCAATAGAGAAATATTGGGCGATTATGAAGCAGGCCCTCCGGAAGAACCCAAAAGTTGCCAAATCGGAGACGGACTTCAAGAGAAAATGGATTTCTGTTCAAAAAAAAACTACAGCCTGACGTTGTACAGAACCTTATGGACGGGGTAAAGAGGAAGGTGCGAGCATACGGGCTTGGGCTCGAAGTATGAATAAAAAGAAAATGCTAAAAGTTGTTTAATAGTTTTTATTTTACTGTCTAAAATTTTCAAAAGGATCGGTCTACTGGGCGAATTTCTACAGCGTTTTTTCCGTGATGCAATTTGATGTGACACACCCTTTATCTCGGTTTGACATGGAATGACTGCATATAGAGTCGCCACCTTCAAATCATCTCCTCTTGTTTGATTCTGATAAATTATTGCTTGCTTGCTATTGATATCTTTGATTGTTGATTGATTAGATAGGATATTTTCTAATTTGTATGGATTTTGAGGTAGGATTACGAACATATTGGGGTACAAATTGAAAATCGAAAATCGAGCACATAATGAAAATTGTCCAATTTCGAACGCTTATTGTTCAATCATTTCATGATGAATTGATGAAGTTTTTGCGTCAATCGATTTCGGCACTCCATAACATTTTTTTATATTAAATAAAATAATATATGTCATGAAACTAACTATCGAACAATTGGAAAATCTAAACCCCTATCCTAATGGAAATATCCACTTCTAGTTGGTCGACATTGACGACACATGCAGCGGTTCACTAACAGAGACATCAAAACCAAGCTGCCTGGGGAAAATCGGCATTGCAAATACATGAAAGTAGGGTGAACTTTTGTTCCTACCGAAATGTGTTCCCTAACAGAGACATTAAAACCAGCTGCCTGGGGGAAATAAACATTGGAAATATATGAAAACAGGGGGAACTTTTGTTCGTACCGAAATGTGTCCCCTAACAGAGACATCAAAACCTAGGTGCCCGAGGGAAATCGGCATTGCAAATATATGCAAGGCATTTTTTATTACAAGTAGGGTGAGTGAAACGATTAATTCTAGCAAATCTGAAACTTTAATGTTGGTTACTACCATATACAATTTTACACTTACACTTGCGCTTAATGTTTCACAATACACGATCTGTCATTGATATGAAATTAAAAAATTAAAATTGTATATGGTAGTAATTATGTTAAAAATGAATTGAAATATGAAACAATTTATTTCAATTTTTATAAATAAAACCAAGGTGTGTTCCCGCTCAAGAGAGGGTCGTTCGTTTTTTTGTTTTCTTTATTTCATCCATACATAACACAGAAGGGCGGTTTTCATCATATCTCATTCCACTTTGGCATCTTCTATCTGATACGCCCCACCCAACGACTGTTTACCATATTTCTACCATCATCACTCGGTAAACACTGGTAGAGTGAACAAACAATATCCAACAACCAAACAAAATTGTCCTTTTCAGGGCCACCAAATCTTGACCAAAAAGTTTAACGATGTAATTCTTCAAACATATCCAAAATCAACATATTGCCTAACAGAATCCTACGTCAACTACACGGTCATGTGTCGGACACAACTCTCCTGCGACTTTTTTTTATTACTGGAGACGGAAAATCTTCATGAAAACAAACCAATCATGTATAAATATGTTGTTCACACGAAAATTATATTAGGCTGTCAAAAAAGTCCTGCGGTATTTCCGCGAGGTATCGTTGTAAGCGCGTAGTTCTAGTTGTATTCATTGTATCGAGTCATACTATAGCTTGTTGTAAAGGTATTTTTGCGCGCTATAATATAGTCCTTGACAGTGTTTTGTTTGAATAAGTCGTTCGTGAGTTATAGTGTCGCAAATATGGAGCAAAATAAAGAGAAAATCCGACATATTTTACAGTAAAGGGTGTGTCACATCAAATTGCATCACGGAAAAAAACGCTGTAGAAATTCGCCCAGTAGACCGATCCTTTTGAAAATTTTAGACAATAAAATAAAAACTATTAAACAACTTTTGGCATTTTCTTTTTATTCATACTTTGAGCCCAAGCCCGTATGCTCGCACCTTCCTCTTTACCCCGTCCATAAGGTTCTGTACAACGTCAGGTTGTAGTTTTTTTTGAACAGAAATCCATTTTCTCTTGAAGTCCGCCTCCGATTTGACAACTTTTGGGTTCTTCCGTAGGGCCTGCTTCATAATCGCCCAATATTTCTCTATTGGGTGAAGCTCCGGCGCGTTGGGCGGGTTCATTTCCTTTGGCACGAAGGTGACCCCGTTGGCTTCGTACCACTCCAACACGTCCTTTGAATAGTGGCACGAAGCGAGATCCGGCCAGAAGATGGTCGGGCCCTCGTGCTGCTTCAATAGTGGTAGTGAGTGCTCCTGTAGGCACTCCTTAAGGTAAACCTGCCCGTTTACCGTGCCGGTCATCACGAAGGGGGCGCTCCGCTTTCCGCAAGAGCAGATCGCTTGCCACACCATGTACTTTTTAGCAAACTTGGATAGTTTCTGCTTGCGAATCTCCTCCGGAACGCTGAATTTGTCCTCTGCGGAGAAGAACAACAGGCCCGGCAGCTGACGAAAGTCCGCTTTGACGTAGGTTTCGTCGTCCATTACCAGGCAATGTGGCTTCGTCAGCATTTCGGTGTACAGCTTCCGGGCTCGCGTCTTCCCCACCATGTTTTGCCTTTCGTCGCGGTTAGGAGCCTTCTGAACCTTGTATGTACGCAGGCCCTCCCGCTGCTTGGTCCGCTGGACGAATGAACTTGACAAATTCAGCTTATTGGCGACATCCCGGACCGAACTTCTCGGATCACGTCTAAACTGCTTAACTACGCGCTTGTGATCTGTTTCACTGACGGAGCATCCATTTTTGCCGTTCTTCACCTTCCGGTCGATGGTTAGGTTCTCGAAGTATCGTTTTAGTACTCTGCTGACCGTGGATTGGACGATTCCCAGCATCTTACCGATGTCCCGATGTGACAACTCCGGATTCTCGAAATGAGTGCGCAGGATTAATTCACGACGCTCTTTTTCGTTCGACAAAATTTTTCCAAATTTACGAAAAATTGACAGTGAAGCATGGCCAACGTGATCTATACACTCTTATCTGATTATAAGTGAAAGCTGAAGATATAATTCCTAAAAATTAAATTTCTACAGCGTTTTTTCCGTGATGCAATTTGATGTGATACACCCTTTAGTACTATGACAAAGGCAAAAATGCATCTCAAGCTGCCAATAAAATTTGTGCAGTTTATGGACCCGATACAGTTTCCATTTCCACCGCACAACGATGGTTTCAACGTTTTCGTTCTGGTGTAGAGGTCGTCGAAGATGCGCCACGCTCCGGAAGGCCTGTCGTCGAAAATTGCGACAAAATCGCTGAATTAGCCGAGAAAGACCGGCATAGTAGCAGCCGTAGCATCGGCCAAGAGCTGGGGATAAGTCATCAAACCGTTATTAACCATTTGAAAAAGCTTGGATTCACAAAGAAGCTCGATGTATGGGTGCCACACACGTTGACGCAAAAAACATCTTTGACCGTATCGACGCATGTGAATCGCTGCTGAATCGCAACAAAATCGATCCGTTTCTGAAGCGGATGGTGACTGGCGATGAAAAGTGGGTCACTTACGACAACGTGAAGCGCAAACGGTCGTGGTCGAAGCTGAAGCGGCTCAGACGGTGGCCAAGCCCTCATTAACGGCCAGGAAGGTTCTGCTGTGTGTTTGGTGGGATTGTCAAGGAATAATCTATTATGAGCTGCTTCCCTATGGCCAAACGCTCAATTCGGACCTGTACTGCCAACAACTGGACCGCTTGAAGGTAGCACTCATGAAGAAGAGGCCATCTTTGATAAACAGAGGCCGCATTGTCTTCCATCAGGACAACGCCAGGCCACACAGTTCTTTGGTGACGCGCTAGAAGCTCCGGGAGCTCGGATGGGAGGTTCTTTTGCATCCGCCGTATATTCCGGACCTTGTACCAAGTGACTACCACCTGTATTTGTCCATGGCGAACGAGCTAGGTAGTCAGAAGTTAGCCACAAAAGAGGCCTGTGAAAATTGGCTATCCGAGATTTTTGCCAATAAGGAAGCGAGGTTCTATAACAGGGGTATTATGAAGTTGGCATCTCGTTGGGAACAAGTCATCAAACAAAACGGCGCATATTTGACTCAAAACAGATGATTGTAACTAATTTTATGAACAAATGAAAATTCAAAAAAAATACCGCAGGACTTTTTTGACAGCCTAATATATGTAATATTTGAACTCGCGCATTTTGTCATAATTCCCGTTGATACTTAATCTAGGTTCCATCAAATATTTTTTTAATAATTTTTAATAATACTTTAATCAGATAAAAAAGCCCCCCACGTAATTTTTAAATTTTCACAAAACAATTCGGTAATATTTATCATTATAACACGTACACACGAAGCAACGATTTTTTAAATTTGTTTTCCCACTAAACATTATGTGTTTTCGAAATCATTAATTGTTTCTTCTTCTTCCGAATTTTTCCTGATAAACATAAAATATATAAATTTTACAAATGAATTGAAAAAAAAATTACACATGAATTGAAAAAAATGTACATGAGTTTTGAAAAAAAAAATAATTTTTAAAATATTTTAATTCAAAAAAAATTATATTCTTTAATGCAAATTTTAAACGATTTCCTTCATTTCATTCTCTTGCCAACATTTTGTAGGACTCAGTGTTGCCACATTTGAATCTGTACCAGAGGGGTCAAAAATCATTCTCATCTGTACTTTTTCCCAAAATATTGTACCATTGAAAATATTCGTTGTAGGGAAAAACTGATTCATTAGTATGAAAAAAAACTCTTTTATTAATAATAAATACTCCATTTACATTAACAAGTCATTCGTGTGTTTGATGATTCTTATACATAGTTTTTCTGAATCTAGATTGCATAATATCATTTATCAAAATTTTCGAGCTGCCGCCACGATGTTTGATCAAATCTTCTGATCTCAAAATAGCGTTCATCGTATCGTTGCTGAGCCGATTTCGTTTTGTTCTGATTATGTTCAGAAAAAAAATCCCTTGACAGTTGCAACATCCTTGAGCGTCGAACCATCAAAACCGAATACTTTTCTCATTTTCTTATGCCGGATTTACAATCATCTACAATGAGCGCGATTTTTTTTCTTCAATAGCGATTTTTATTCGTCAACCAATCAGGGCAAAGCGCGAAATCACCTATGACAGTGCGAAAAATGATAGAACTCTCCAAGCTTTGGCTGCGAAAATCGCGTTGCTTTGAAAGGAGACACTACATACATCAGACAGGTGGAACAAAATATACTTGATGGATGGAACGATATATCGAAAAAAATGTTCATATGAAACGCTTCATAAAGTGAGAGCTGCATCGATCACCTATTGCAAGCGTATTGCTGTATAATCATTATTATTTTAACACATTTTTGTTAATATTCGATTGAATTTGTTGGTTTTTTAATTATTAATTATCTGGCATTTTATACTTGCATTCACATTTCTAGCGATATGATTTTGTTTGTTGAGTTTGATTAACTCGTTTCGAGAAAATTCGAACTCAAATCGAATTGGTTTTAGTATTATGTATCTTTTTCAAGTTCATATGTTCGGTGTACTAGATTTAGAGCAAAATTTGTCTCCTAGAAAAATGTAAAATTTTTAAGTTCGTAAACAAAGCTGGTCAAAGGCATGTCAAAATGGTCGAAATGAACATAAAACACTCGTTTCGAAATGCGCAATGTAACCCCCGGTTTTCCAGCCTGTGCCAAACGATTTAATTGATCTGGGGCAAAACATACGTCGCACCGTCCGACGTAAATCCTTTCAGACGTTTCTTGTAAGTAATTTCTTCTTTATGAAACTGATCAATCATTGTATTGTAAATGATCAGCAGCACAAAGCGATACTGCGGCGTAGAAGTCGTCGTGTATCCCAATGTTGCTTTTTCCAAATGTAAGAAATTTCGCAAGTGAAAAAAATCTGTACCAATCTGTACTTTTTGACGAAAATCTGTACTCTGTACCGTACAGAATCTGTACCAAAAATAACGGAAAAAAAATTGTACGATTCCAGATAAATCTGTACGTGTGGCAACACTGGTAGGACTCATCGTTTTTAAATTATTGTTTTTTTATAAAAAATGTGCAACAAAATAGTTTTTTTGAAGAGACTTGAAGTATTTAAAGTTAACACGTTAAGCCCCGCGTCGGTCCCTAGGGACTGACACTGAATTTTTCATCTTTTTCGCGCCGATCTCACCGGACCGACAGTAGACTTTTCATTCGGAAAGTGCCGACATCGGGAACGGCAACAACAAAGTTACAAAATGATATTTAGAAAAGTCCCCCATCGATTCGTTGGAACCGACATGAGCCTGACGAAAAGTTCATTGTCGGTCCCCTATTTCGGTAGGGGCTTAACGTGTTAAATGACCAGTTTTTTATCCACAATGTTTCGCCGCAAACTGAGTTGGTATGAAATTCGTCTAATGTGATACCTTCAATATCACCGGGAATCCGGGAATGATTTCGTACTTTGGGCAAATTATTGTACTTCATTCCGTTTTATGATGGCTGGTGTTTTGCTGCAGGCACCTTCTTTTTTATTGAACTTGTACTTTTTTATTGTACTGATATAGCGAAACCCTCTTTTTCGAGACTAGCGATTTGAAGTGTCTTTGCTTGATGCAACGATATGGAAAACGACGCGGTGGTTTCACTGAACAAAATTGCAGTGCTAATTTGCAATAATGTTTTGCGCTTCGATTGGTATGTCATTATTTGTTAAGCAAAATAATTATTAACGTTAATTTTATATCTTAAAATCGTTTCTGATTTAGCTCCTTTACTGAAAAACGTATCGTTTCTTTACTGAAACGTGCGTATTGACAAAAGCTTCAATTGATAAACCAAAATTGTGTTGTGCAAGTGCAAAAAACAAAATAACATACAATCCCATCCCTTGCGCTCTTTGTTTTACTGCCACTTCTAGCCCAGGTATTCTCAAACTATTTTGGACGAGAGACCCCTTTTTTCAGAATGAAGTGATACCATCGACCCCCATAGTCGAATTTCTTTAAAAAAATTATCTTTATTTTTTTCATACAAAATACTTACCCCAAGAAAAACTTAGTTATTAATCAGGTAAGTAAACTTGATATCATTTTCTCATCAATAAACAGACATAAAATTCAGTAAGTATCAAGTGTAATTCATAATTATTGATACAAATTACAACATTAATATATTATACAAAAATATCAGTCATTCTTATGACAAATTGGTTCATGTAATGCAACTTATACAGTATCTTGAAAGTTTCGAATAACAAATTGTGTTAATTCATAGGGGCCAATTTTTAGACTGCGTTGACCCCCAAAATCAGTTTTCCTTTATGTCGACCCCTGGGGAACGAAATCGGCCCCACTTTGAGAACCCCTGATATAGACATTTCTTGACGAATGTCCACAATATCATTCATTCATTCATTCATTACTATCAACAGGCCTGAACATAAGTGCCCTAATGATACTAATACTACAACATCTAATATCTACTCAAAACTATACCTAACTGGAAAGAGCGGTCAAGTATGCCTTTTTCAAGCTTGCACGAAATAAGTGAAAGTCACAAAACAAGGAGTAACGAATAAAAACACGAGACATACTCGATACGGGTTCGTTGTAACCGCAACTTGTACGAGAGTGAGGGAGGCGGAGAAAAGTATGAGAACGCAGGTTACGAAGGCGTAGGTAAAAATTGATCAATTGGAGAAGATCAGCACAGTCGATTTTCGAAGAAATCAGATCTGATATGAACGTTGCCTTCGCTACACTACTAGAGCACAATGGGAGAGTGGGTCTTTGAACTGCTTGGTGACGCGAAAAATGAAGCATAAGACCATATATGCCTTGATGTACGAGATATGATCGCGGAATGTTAGCTCAGAATCTAGGACGATACCAAGGTCCTTGATAGTCATAACACGGTTTAAGGGTATATTGCGTATTTTATACGAAAATGTGACAGGCGATCGTTTCCGCGTGAACGATATGACTGAACATTTTGCTGGATTCAAAACCATTCTATTTGTCTCCCACCATTCAGAGAAAATATCGAGTTGTTGCTGAATGAATATCGCATCATCGTCACTATTGACTATGTGAAACAATTTAAAATCGTCCGCGTATGCAAGTTTGGGACATTTTACACAAAAATTAATATCATTGAGATAAAGCAGGAATATGTAAGGACCGAGATGACTTCCTTGAGGTACACCCGATGTGACCCGAAAAAGAGATGAAACGGTGTCGCCGATTTTCATTGACATCACACGATCAGTAAGGTATGAGTGTAACCAGTTTAAAAACAAACTATGGAACCCAAGGCGTTGGAATTTTGCGACAGCGATTTAAACAAGCAAGTTGTACTCTGCTGGAACTTATGTCAGGATCACTACAGATAGTAGGTAGGTAAGGTACACTGCTGGCAGCTTTAAAAATTTGTTCATTGTGGAGTCTTTCATCAACGAGAACACCACTGAATTGTTCTCGAAATAGCTCACAAATACTCTGTTTTGTTTGATGCGTCCACATTGTTGCGTGTCATTACGGTAGGTAGTCCTGACTCCTTCCTCTGCACATCGACAAATCTCCAGAATTCTTGTGGGTTGTTTTTCAGATTACTCTGAATACGGTTGAGATGAGCTCCAAATAGCGCTCTGTTCAGTCGTTTATAGTTTTTGCTGATTTAAGAGTAACGGGTTTTCCAAAGTACACAACGGAAATTGGAAAATTTCCTCAAAGTAAAACGTTTTTCCCTTTTAAAACGTTCCAAAAGATTGTTAGTCCAGGGCGGGTGACGAGAATTGCAGGCCGTCTTCTTAGGGACGAATTGATCAATCGCATAGAGGATAACATTAGATAAAGAATGAGTGGCTACCTCGATATCGCAGTCATTAAGAATATCATCCCAGTTAATGGGTGCTTTCAAAAGACGTCATGTGGTGCGAATATTCGACAATTGAAGAGAGACCAGAGTGGTGCGAATATTGTTGAAGAAAGTGGATTTAATCCGAGATTGAGAATACATCAAAAAGAAAAGTTACAATAAAAGCGAAATTCGGCTGTAATGATAGAAATGATCTCTTGTCGATGAGTTCTACATAATCATAATCGTATTTCCTTCCAACAGCGAAACCCACGACGATGACATTTCTTGCTTTGAGAGCAAGCACTATGATAGAAAAAAAATGCAAATTAACACTCAAAAGTTCAACTCGTGAACAAGTAGGGATGTATTCGCTGAAACAATGCTAAGTGCAACAGCATTTTCCAACAGCAATAGTGTATTGCGTGCTGCCGATGCGCCGGTTCCCGATAGAAGAACCAGCTAGCTAGATTAGCAAGAACAAAAAAAAACACATCCACCCACCTACAATCAAACCGTAGTCTAGGGCCCGGTACAAGAATCCGGGAAAAGTTACGCTGTTCGAAGCGTGAAATTGCCATGCCTGATTGGGAAGTGCAAATTCAATTATGTTTTAAATAGGTTTTGAATCCAGTTTGAGCTTTATGCCTCAACACTCGTATGAAAAGGTCCACGGTGGTTTGGGAGAGCAAGCAAGCAAGCAAAAAAAAAAGCCGAATGAATGGCTCAGACGCGAAATTGAATTTTGCCGTAGGCGAAATGATGGAAGGACCAAAACCAAAATCGAATCAGCCGGAAGTTCATGGTGGGGTGCCATTCTGTGGCGACGGGCTGTGGCTTTGACTTTTCAGATGGAATCGAGTCACAGGTTCCGTGCTAAACCTCTATCGTTGTTTGGTGGTTCGATGGGGCTGGACAAGCATTTCGAGCATACATACACTTAATAAGTTACTTCAATTGGATGCATCAGCGGGAAAATACCGCAGTATTTGAATTTTATCGTTTAGCCAAACATGCCTGTCTAAAACATATCGTGCTCGATTTTCCGTTAAAATACATCCATACTTACTGGCACATCATTGATGGTCCACGTGAGGTTGGCCGCGGGCTTGGAATGCAGCGACGTACAATTCGCTCGCAGGATGTCCCCGGGACGGTATCGCGTTTGCACTCCAATTATCGATGGTTTGTCCGTGGGTGGCTCTGTTTCCGTGGTGACAGCAGACCAGGATCCATTGCATGTAAACAAAGCCAAGAGCATAAGATATAGTTATTATTACAGATGGAAAACATGAGTGACATGATATGGAACTCGGTTTTTATGTGTTCTGGGGGTAGTGTTACACTTTTTAGCTCGCGGCATTGAATATGCGTAGCGGAATTGAAAGGTTCATTGTATCTTGTGAAGATTATAGCATTGCTATATGATAGATGTGAACATTTTGGAAGAGTGATATGATGCGCAATGTTGAATAGTATTATTGCAACGATCGATGTGTACATATTAGGTTGAGGAAAAAGAAATCCATTATTTTCCCGATCGATATCTCTTATCAGCCAGATTTTTCAAAGTTAACCGGTGGTCCGAAAAATCATTTTTCCCTTTTATCCAAAAATGACGTTTTTCGAAAATTCAATACTTTTGAACTACTGAACCGGTTCAGATGAACAACATATCAAATTGAAGCCAATAAGCTTTGAAAAAATATCACACTTGCGGGAAAATTAGATTCTGGTCGCAAAGGTCTAGTCTAGTTACATAGGAATATTTAACGAATGCTTAAAACATTTTAAATTTGAAAAAAATAAATCAAACGAAAAAATAGCATCTCTGACATATGTTATATAAAAAGCTTTCCAGAAAAGATTTAACCGAGGAAACTATGAAAAACTAACTCAATCAATAATTAAAAAATCGGAAATCCAAAAAATCGCAAAAATAGTAGTTTTTTCAAATAAAACTAATTCATAAGCTTCAATTTGATATGTCGGTCATCTGAATCGGTTCAGTAGTTCAGATGTTGAGCCTGATTCTCGAATACACTTTACGGTGGAAACGAAATGAAGTGCATCCGCGATGACTGTGGTACGGTGTCGACATCAGGATACGAAATTATTTTCCCACTAAAACTCATCAAAATATCTTTTATTTTTCATACATACATTTATTGAATCTTTCTGATATGGAAATAACAATATTTGGTTATGCATTTAGTTCTAACATAATAATGTATTACGTTTGTTAACAATTCTTACAGTTAAAATTTCACATGTGTGCTGGAGCACAACACCAACGTTTGACCACGTTCAAATCATTAAGGTTTTTTTCCTCAGACGTGTTACCATAGGTTGACCGAGTCGCCTTGCTAGTGGATTTGGATGATTCTTCACCTTTTCCGCATATTTCCTCCTCGTTTTATGAAGTTCTTTAACCGTCGCCATCCCTAAGTCTCGATGTATGACACTATTGCGGATGTACCAAAGGGCGCCAGTAATTTGTCTTAGCAGTTTATTTTGCACTCTTTCGATGATTTCGATATTACTTGCTGAAGCTGTTTGCCAAAGTTGACAGCCATAATGCCAAATAGGCTTCAGCATGGATTTGTATAGAAGTAGTTTCCTCTCGATTAGCCAATGTATTTGGTTTGCTCGCAATTTCAATTGCGTTTTCTTTGCTTCTATGTGTTTCTTCCAGGTTAGACGGCGATCTAGGTGTACACCGAGATATTTAACCCTCTACAGCCCAAGCCCGCCTTTAGACGGGCTTCGCGGATTCTCTTTTCAAATTATTCTGACATTATTTTCAATGGTCCTCCCTACTAGAACGTCTTCAGAATATTTTCATCTATCACATATACACATTGTTTTTATGCTGGTAGCTTTCTGCTAGGAGTATTTTATGTTGAAAGTCAGAAATCAGAGATAAAAATGGAGTAGGTTTTTTTAGACAAATAAAAAACTCGGGCGGTAGAGGGTTAATATCAGTCGATTGAGGTACTGCTGTTCCATTGAACTTGATTTGTGGGCATGTGTCCTGATTAAGCGTGAACCTAATGTGGACACATTTTGTTTCAATTACTTTTATTCTCCATTTTTGCCACTTTTCCACGACCGTTATGTGTTCCTAGAGATCCCGTGAAGCAATCGTTCAGTTTTTTGTGACTGCTGAGAATAGCTGTGTCATCTGCGAATGTTGTATTCATTTAGTTCCGCGCGGTCGGGAGATCAGCTGTGTAGATGAGATAGAGAACTGGTCCAAGAACACTGCCCTGAAGAACGCCAGCATAAATTTATCGCTCTTTCGATAGTGTTTGGTTATACCGAACATGAAACTTTCTTCCCAGTAGGTAAGAACGCATAATTTCATATACTTGTGGTAGCATGTTTTTAAATTTATAGAGCAGTCCTTCGTGCCATGCTTGAATGCTTGAGCTACATAAAAAAAAGGGCTGAGCAATATCCGCGGCCTTCATCTACTTTACGAATTTCTTCTATCAATCGGTGCACTTGTTCAATAGTGCCATGTTTTGCTCGGAATCCGAATTGATGATTCAGGATTAATCTTTCAATCTCGGGCGCTGATTTTATTAGGATATTTTTTTCGAACACTTTGGAAAAGATTGGAAGGATGCTGATAGGTCTATAAGATTCCACTTTCTGTGCGTCTTTTCCTGGCTTAGGAATCATAATGATGGTCGAAATTTTCCATGCTTGTGGGAAATATCCTATATGAGTCATTGCGTTGAAAATTCTCGTGAGATGTTTAATTGCTAGGTCAGGTAGTTCTTTGATTATATTTCCTTTGATGTGGCCGATTGTGGGTGACTTTTTCACATTGATATGATTTTAGATAACATATCTCACCAGCCGATGTTTGATTTTCATTTTGTTTTGGTTTGTAGCACCAGAAAATTCGAGCGTTTCTTGATTGGGTCCCGATTGATTCGGAGTGAAAACTTTTTGAAGATGGTTTGCAAAAGTTGCTGCTTTTTCATCGTCACTTCTGGCCCAATTACCAGAGGGCATTCTAAACGGCGGGATCTGTAGCTGTGGTCGTTTTAGATTCTTAGTTGCCTTCCATAGTGAGTAATTAGTATATTGATTTGGCGACAATTCAGTCAAGTAATTATGGAATTTTTTATGTTTCTGGTCTTGTAATAGGTTGCTTAATTTACGATGTGTCTTATTGAATTGGTTTTTAGATTCTGGCGATCTTTTGTTTTGCCAGATACGTCTTAGTCGTCGCTTTTCTGCAACTGCTGCTTTTATGTGGGAGGCAGTAATTTTTTTTTGTGTTTCTGGGTCTTTATAGGTGGGGTAGCTATCTCCGCAGCATTCTTCATGAGTAAACTGAGCTGGTTAACTGCGTTCTCGATATGATGTTCGTTATCCAGAGGTAGATCGAGAATGTTAGAGGAGATATATGTCTTATATTTTGTCCAGTTCGTTGAAAAGTTTGTGATATTAGATGACTTCTGCTTCACTTCCTTTTCTATGAAGTATTCCAGGAGTATTGGTGAGTGATCAGATGATAAGTCCAGAAAAAACTTCGATCGAATTTGTTTACTATCAAAATTTTTTGTAACAGCAAAATCTAGCAGGTCCGGAAGTCGTGCGAGATCCTCTGGCCAGTGTGTCGGTTCACCGCAGGATGCAATGTCATATCCAGAGTCAGTGATAACGTTGTATAATACGCGACCACGAGTGGTAATCAGCCTTGATCCCCAAAAGGTGTGTTTTGCGTTGAAGTCACCAGCGACGGTAAATCGGTGCGCTTGGAGTGAGAAGAAGTCCTTCAGTTCCTCCTCCGAAGGGTGGTGGTTCGGTGAAGAGTAGAGTGCTGTTAGTACTAATTTCTCCGATTTACTCTCGATGCACACAGCCGCTGCTTGGATATTTAGAGTACTGTGACGGTGCCATAAATAGTGTGGAATATCTCGTTTGATGAGGACCGCAGCCCCTCCTCTTGCTAACTCGTGCGGGTGATTTGTAACTCTGATGTTGTAGTGATCCGTCAGATGAGTTTCATTGATGAGAAAAACGTCAATGTCGTGTTGGTTCAAGAATAGTTGAATTTCATTCAAATGGTTATGTATCCCCTTTGCATTCCAATAGCAGATTTTCAAAAAAAAAATATTTTGAACATTGCAATTTTTGGATGAGAAGTTGCTAGCTGCGCAACATTTCTTGCATCATTGTTTGCATTGATGTCATGAGTTGCATAATTGAACCTATAAATACAAGTAATTGGTCCGCGGGAGGAATTATTGGTGTTGGAGGTTGGTGGAGTAGAGCATTCCTATACGATGTGCTAGGTGTAGACGTGAAACCAGGAGGTTGAGGTTTCGGGTGTGTGGCTGAATTTACCGTTAGTTGCAGGGTTGGCTGATAGTTTGCAGGTCTGCTAGTTGCAGCTTTTTGTCGAGATTCTTGCGGCTTTTTCTTTAAAGTTGTGTATACAGGGCACCCCCTGTAGTTTGGAGTATGGTTGCAACCGCAGTTGCTGCATTTTTTTGCTTCTGTTCTTGAAAGAGGGCATTTTTTCGTCTCATGAATACCACTGTATACTACGCAGACTGCTGGAAGGTTATAATACCCTTTAGTATGCCCGTATTCTTGGCAGTTGTGACACTACACAGGGCCAGTCCGTTTGTGCAGCTCTTTAAACATCACTACACGATTTAAAAGTCGGATGACTTTATAAATTGGATGCACTTCGCCTGGTTTCAATTTCTTTGTTGATGGCTCTAGTTCTACTCTATAGAGCGGCTGTAGTTTTTTTAAGTGGTTCAACATATTAGTAAACGAAGCCAGTTCAGAACTGTTATCGGTTAGAACTTTTCTTATGTCATCGGGAGGAACACCCTGTTCTATGACATTCAGCGCCACAGTTAGACCTTTCCAAGCTTTTAAGCGGTAGGTGCAATAGAGAGTTTTTTCCTTCTCTAACGCGTTCATAATTTTGCGATAATCGTCAATTGTATTGCACTGCACTTTCAGTTCACTAATATTTCCGCGTTGCATATTACGGCACAGAAGATTGTTGCTACAGATAACTTTTTTAACTAGGTCAATCGCGTTTCTGGTTACCACCAGACGCAGGTAAATCGGTGCGGACTTCGGTTGGACAGTGCACTTTCGTCGTTCACTGGAACAACCTATTGCTCAGAGGGATAACTGTGTTGGCTGTAATATTTGTTTTTTTTTTGGCTGCGTTGCCAGTGTTTTCACTATTAGGGCTCATTTTCTTTTTAAAAAAGCGATCTTGCCCTATTTGCACTTTTTTATTGTCTATTGGTTTCTTCACGTTTAAAATGAAATTACAACTACAATCAATAATTACGAAAACAAAATCCAATGTTTTTGCATGTGTGTTTTACACAGCTTGATATGTCGTTCATCTAAATCGGTTCAATGATTCAAAAGTTATGAATTTTAGAAAAAAAAGTCATTTTTGGGAAAAAGTGGAAAAACATGATTTTTCGGACCACCCTAAAATGGAAATGGTCACCCTAGCGAAAAAAATAAAAAAGTACGGGTCTTATGTTTTGCGATAAAGAACAAAATTACCACATTTGACGAAAATCTGAGAACCACTATATCGGGTTGGCATGGAATGGCTGTATTTTGGTGTCCAATAAAAATGTTTTTTTTTCTCAGCACGGGTTATTGCATTTTGAGGACCTCCATTTCCAAAACACTACTGAATTCGCAAGAACAAATTTAAATAGCACCACATTCTGACCGGGCTCCTCAGACATCAAGTTTTACCGAGTGTAAAATTAAAGCAAAATTACCTACCAATACTTGCTAAAATATCTTACGTTCTTACTCACAGAAGAAGAGATTTAAAGAAGAACTGGCAGTTCTCAGGAATACGACACATTCCGACGAATATTTCTGTTATTTTTTTTTGCTGGAGGCAAACGACGGAGCAATAGAATAAAACGCCAAGTAAAAGCGGCTGCTGCTTGAGAAAGAAAATGCCTTTGATGTGATTTGCTGCAGCAAGGTTTCCCTTTATGGGGAATTCCTTTGCCACCAGGATGTCTAGTCGAACTGCCAGGCAAGTGAAAAAAAAAACGAAACCGTTTATAAGTGATGTTACCTTCCTCGAAGCAGTACTGTGCGACGCTTGGGGAGAAGATGCTGGTGCTGAAGACCCAAGTCGTCCCAACAAAAATCCAATAAAACATGGAACGTTGGTAAATTGCTATCGGCTTGGTAGTAAGCCGGGGCAGAGCGGACAAACGCGAGCGCGTTCGAACATCGCATCGGCATCATCGGCAAGGTGTTCTGCACCGAACCCCAATCAGGGAACAAAAAAAGCAAATCTAATAATTTTCTATTAGCCGTATCTAATGGCTTGTTAGGGGCGGGATTTATGTGTCCCTTAATGTAGAGGTGATTCACTGCGTCATTTAGTTTGATGTGATGCGTAAACTGGAATTGCTCATTTTGTTCTCTAGTGGGGTACCCGAGTAATGAAGTTTGATTGTTTGAAGTTAAGTTACGGTCAGATTGTAATCAAATTAACCTAAAGCAAATATAACGTTCGTAATTAAAGGTTAAGTATCCTTGTTTTGAGACTAGAAAATAAATATAAAAACTGATCTTACCTATCACCTCCATGTCACCGGAATCGATCATTGTGTGGAAGGACGGCGCATCCGCGGATACTTCGCAACTAAATCTTCCCGACAGACTGGCGGGTTTGATGACCACGTGGCTTTCGTTGGACAGGGAACGCTGGAATGAAAGACAAGTAGGTGAATATTTCGGTTCTCCATCAACAAATCCCTAATCATAGCAAAACTTTTCCCATTTAATTCAAATCGTCTACAGCACAGATTGTACTCAAACGAGAAGAAAAAAATAATTCCTCAACCAAGCTCAACCCGACAGATTTTCTCATAATAAATTTTCATCATTCAATTCCCCCCACGGATATGACTCCACTTCAGCATGGCATCAGTCGGTCCGATGACTAAAAACACGCGCTAATTATTTAGAGTGGGCACAAAGGTGCGGAATAATGGAAGAAAGCACATCACAAAAACGATTTTTTTTTGTCTTGGGTTCAATTTTGTATTCGATATCATTTGAAGTAAAGTGGAAGCTGAAAGCGAAAATTGATTTTTCAGCCTCTCGTGTCAACAGTATTCGGCGAAGGATTGTTATCACACCGAGAATAAAGCAAACACCCGGGAGTAAAATCAATCAATTTGCAGGCAGCACAACTCATTAACATTCAAACTTTCGATAATGGATAGAGCATCGAAATAAAAAATAATCTAGTGAATCGATTAAATCGCGTCGCACAAAACTTCGCGTAATCACAGCCGGAAGAGATAGCTGATAAAGGGATCATTCTGGAAACATCATTGTTGTGCTTTGGTGCTTACAATGAACGGGGATGAAAAACCCTTTTCAGTCCCCTCTGCCCTCTAGCCATTCCCCTCCCTCATCCCCAAGCACCCGCACCCTTCAGAACCACCCGAAACAAAAAGATACTACACCGTCAGCCGTTAACTTTATAACCACGTTTCATTTCTGTTCAGCAAGCGCGAGATAACTCATAGATAAACTCGCCATTAAAAGCATTTTCCATTAAACGTAACTCGTTTTATCTGATTCTGACCTGGAAACGTGCTTTCCCGAATTGGATCCAGTCCATTTTTCCCGGCGCGTGTTTGCGTGTTCGCCGGAATCGCCCGGGTAGCAAACACGTCTCCACAAAAACATGCCTATTTGGAGGGCAAATAAAAATCTGAGTTGTTTCGCCATTCGCCGTGATCGTATGTTGAAGATTAAAAGCTGGCTAATTTTCAGCGAATACTGAAATGGTTAAAACTTTGTTAATGGAGCGAAGGCCCGAAGTGGTGCAATTATTTCGAGAGATTTTTTGCGTGTGATTTTTGCGCTCAAAGCTGGATGATTGGTACACGAAAGAATTATTGAGAATTAAACAGAGTAGGTGAAAATAATTTATATGCTTATATGCTCCTATCATGTGAGTTTTTTCTTATACGGGTGAATGTGATTTCATGTGCGGATTATAGTGTTTTATACATCATTTTTACTGTAAAAGCAATTCCACGTCAAATCAGCCGATTTTAAGACCTTCATCGATTTTTTTAAACCTTGTACATAAGGTGGCAGTAATCACAATTTTCATTATCATATGATCAATTTTAGTCACGATTGATTTTTTTATAAGATCGTATGCATTATCATTTAAATTTTAATTGTGAAATCGTAACTCGAAATCTAGATGTACAAAAGTTTAAAAAACAAAATGGCGAGGATCGAGGCCAAGGCTGCCACAATAAAGTCTGTGTTTGAATCTCAAAAAGTCTATTTATCTTAGTTTTTTCCTGAGAAAATCTGGTATTAAATTTATAAGTTCAATTTTGAAGCATAATCCTAGCTTTAACAGTTCTGCTGAAAAGTTCATAAGGTTGACGTCTAGATGGCGCCTCTTGCAAAAATCTACTTGACTATCACAAAGCACCATCTTTCAATGGATGCGTGTCAAAATTTGACAGCAATCGGTCAATTGGTTCGTGAGCATTGAGAGTGAAGCAACTTTTGTTATTGTGAGAAAAAATGGAAAAATCCGAATTTCGTGTATCGATAAAGCATATCGATACACGAAATATTAAGCATATTAAGTTTGCAAACCAAATTTCTTGTGCCGAAACCTTGAAAATGTTTCAGAATACATTTGGTGACTCAACTATGAACGATTTACCACGTCAAGGACGACCATCCACCTTCAACTGGTGAAAACATCGACAAAATAAAAGGAATGGTGCATAGCAATCGTCATTTAAGTTTGAGATACCTAGCCCGTGAACTAAACATCTCTCACGATACCGTTCGTCATATTTTGATTCATGTTTTGGGCATGAGAAAAGTCGCAGCACGACTAGTGCAAAACTAGCTCAATTTTCTAGAGACATTTCGTCGCAATCGATTGGCTGAAGATATGTTTGAACGATCAAATTCTGATCCCACTTTCTTTCAATGCATAGTTACTGACGACGAGACATGTGTGAAATAACCGCTTTGTGGAATCGGTTTTGACAGCATTGAAGACATAAAAACAATTTCGCTGCACGAACTGAAGTCAATTTCTGAATACAACTGTGAAAAGACTGATGACTGGATTGTTCGTTGGAAAAATGTGGGCAAAATGAATCTATAATATGCATAATACTCAAGTTTCTGCTTGAACGTCTCTCAATTAGTTTTGGGCAAAGCTTCGAGAGCCCTGGGGGTCTTCGTCGCCACTTGGTGCGCGTTCGCTTTCTAAGCGCTCGATCGTGAGTTCAAACTCAGGGCCCTCAATTGACCATCTTTGTGTTGTTTTAGAATAACTATGTCCACGCAACAATCATCAGTGATGGAGATCGATCCACGGTGAAACAAAGATCGATTCATCCATACAACTGCTTTGCTCTGTAAGAAACATCGGGCTGTTGTACTATAAATAACACAACAATGATCATATCAACTGTCTCCGCTGTCCGATTTCCTGAACAAAGGAAGAACAGAAAGAACACCCTTACACCTAAATGTGTAATTTAACTGCGTAATTTACCATAATCCAATCCATGCCATCTCTCAATTAAAAAAAAACTCTTATGCCTAAATGGCTATCATTACTGTGTAATTTACAAATTACAGAACCATAAACATGTACATGTACACGATTAAAACCCGACTCTGTTACAGCTAAAATGCTAATGAGTCTGGATAAATAAACAAATGGGATAAAAAAAATCGAGAGTTTGAGTTTTCTAAGCCAACAGTACAGAACGAGGAAAATTTTCAATGCTAACGAAATGAATAACAAATTCCATAGAAATTCTTCCATTGAGATTTTTAATTTAATAATAAGCAAATATATCTGATTCTAATTTTGAGGATAGTTAGATCGTTTACGACCAATGAATATTTTATGTGATTAGTATTAATAATGTAATAATATGCGTAATTGATACGTAACAAGAATGCTTTGAAATTTATAATGGTGTGAGAGTTGCTGCTGAAAGTGGCGACAAAGTGATCATGATTTTTCTCGTAAGCGTTCAATACAATTTCCCATGGTCAAAAAAAAATTGACAGTCTGGTATGGTATAGATTCTGTTTTGTTCAGTCTTAAAAAAACAATTTATCAAGAATTTACACTTGGCTTTCTGTTAATAGTGCATTGATATTTTAAGATTAGTCAAAAGTGGAAACTATGAAAAAAACCGAATATCAAATGGTCGGTGTTAATTCAGAGGGACCAAGTCGCAAAATTAAAAATGTCGACATTAGGTTAAGCATTTCGTAAGCTACATATCACATTTATCGAATTTTTAAAATCAGCATACACCAGGAATAACGTATCGAAAATGTTTTGATGTTCAACGGAAACATCTTATAGCTCTAAAATTCAAGTTCGTTTCTCTCGAAATCCTTAAAATGTCACATGGTCCGGACTGACTTAACACCGACCATATGTTAGAATCGTACAAAATAGATAATTTCATGGGTGTGAGCAAAATTGAGAATGAATCAAAAAATTGTAAACTAAAACGGACAGTGAGAAGTTGATGATGGAAAAAGCACCCAACTTTCTCGATTTTTCTTCCTCTCTGTTTGCATTTGAATTTCTGGGCAGACAAACGATGAGAGAGAAAATAAAATTATTTCTCTCGCGAGCGATAAACTACTACATTTTTAGTAGGGGAATGGGAATGGAATTTGGACCCCTAAGCAAATCGCCTAATATTTCCAAACCAACACGGTCTAAATAGAACATTTCACATTGTATACTGAGCTACACTTGTTTTCTCTCAATCAATAATGTTTAATCATTATATCACGCTTCAAATTACCAAATATATCGTAAAATAAAAGAGATGATTTCTGGACATTATAATTTGATGCGGGGTGATTTGGACCGTCGGTGGAGCGATTTGGTTCAGTATGTGTTTCATCAAAAAAAAAAAACATACTTATGTTTATGTAAAATATTTTTGGATAATGTTACAATCAGTAATAGAGTTTTGGAATCGATACCAGGTGTCTTGGTCAGATTCCAGACCAGAAAAATTGGATTGAGGCCATCTCGAATTCTGCATGAATATATTCACTGTTGTTCGAGCACTTTCGATGCTTGGTCAAAGAAAATCCGTTCTTGATGGTCTGTGTTGCTCTTCCAAGCTCCTCCTTCTTCCAACGTTGTCTGCCCATCCTCTTTGTGTAATTCAGCGGCATCTGGAATCAATTACACCAAATAAAAGCTTCAAACCTGTAGGACCAATTTACCCCACAGAAACATGCCTCCATGTCTCCCCACACAACATGCAAGAATTAAAATGCAATTAATTTCAATTATTGTTGTCAAACTTACAGTTTCGCTGTACCAAGTTGTTCCTTTTCTGTAGGCGAACAAAACTTTACTGCACAATACACGATAAGTTTGTTTGATCAGCGGGAAAAACCTCAAAACCACGATCGGAAAACCTACATTTTTTGATAATCAAAGTGCTTTCTGTGTTCATACTACCGTTTCCTTCCACCTGTCGAAATTTACAAACGTTTTTTGACGTAGGATTACGTCTTTCGGGAACATATTGGGGTACAAATTGAAAATCGAAAATCGAAAACATCGTGAAAATTGTCCAATTTCAAACACTAATTGCTCAGTATTTTCATGATGGATTGATGAAATTTCTACGTCAATCGATTTCGGCACTCCATAACATTTTCTTATATTGAAGAAAATAATATATGTCATGAAACTAACTATCGAACAATTAACAAATCTCAACCCCTATCCCTAACGGAAATACCCACTTCTGACTGGTCGAAAATGACGACACATGCGGCAGGTCCCTAACAGAGACATCAGAATCAAGCTGCCTGGGGTAAATCGGCATTGCAAATATATGCAAGCCGGGGGCATTTTTATATTGCAAGTAATGTGAGTGATACGAATAATTCTAGCAATAAAATTTAAATTTGGAACTTTAATATTGGTTTCTTCGTGAAATTCAATATCAATGACCGATCGTGTATTGTGAAAAATTTAGCACAAATGTAAGTGTAAAATTGTATATGGTAGCAGTAGTGTTAAAAGTGACTTGATATATGAAACGATTTATTTCAATTTTCATAATTAAAAACCAAGGTGTGTTCCCGCTCAAGAACGGGTCGTATGGTTTATGCTGTCTGTTTTGTTGTGTTCATTTTCATCCAAGGAAAGTTTATACGGCGAGCAAAATTGGAAAAGTGAAGAAATATTAGAAAAAGTGATTTCCCATATGCTCTGCATATAGTATTAGGTGTTGTTAGTCCAATTAAAATTCTCATTGGGTTGAATAAACACTCAGAGAGTAAAAATTATAAAAGCAAATTACCTTTTCCATTTCAAAAATGTTTTCTGTGTATTAAAGTAACATGTTTTTACTGATGAGAAAAACTGATAATTGTGTTCGGTATTGGTAATTATATTATATTACATTGATGAGTCTTTTTTTCTTCATATGCCGTTCCACTTCAGTATCTTTTATCCGATACGCACCATCCAACGACTGTTTACCATCCTTCTGTCATCATCACTCGGTAAACACTGGTGGAATGAACAAACAATACCCAACAACCAATCAACGGACGTTTTCAGGACCACCAAACCATTATCAATGATTTTAACGATGTAATTCTTTAAACATATCCAAAATCAACAGATAGCCTAACGGAATATACGTCAACTATGCGGTCGTGTCTCGGAGACAACCCTCCTGTGACTCACGGTTCAACAATAAAAGGAGATGACATAACAAAAAATCCATGTTGAGCCGTACTTTTTGAGATGAAGGGGTGGTCCAAATAACCCCGTGTTACCCTACTTCTTACATCAAATTTCCGTTTTACCTTAACAATATGTCCGTTTCACTCGCATCAGAAACAATGTTATGCCTGTTGGTATGATTTTATTCCAGTAAAAAAACATTGAAAAACATCCAGTTTACCAGTTTTCCTACAAGTTATGTGTTTCCCTAGCTATTATATGTCTCACCTCGGCATCATGGTCTACGTGTGGCAACTAACAACGCTAGGATTTGGAGAGAAGAATAACGGTATATCTTGTCAGCATGGCCTAATCGACAGAGCCTTCAATCCCTCGAACGTAGAAATTGTAAAGAGGACATTCCGCAAGACTATACTGCATATAGAATATACTGTTTTGATCTTTAAAAAAATGCAGCTAGTAGCAGAAAATTTAAGAGAAAAATCGAAAGTTGGCTAACAAAGTTAAGTGTCCTCATTACCAGGGTCGAGAAAGTCAAAGAAAACAGACTTCAAACTGCTGGATCTATCGATATCGATATTTTATCTATCGATAAAAATGTTCGTTGTTAGCGAGGGCTGATTTTCGATAAGCGATAGAGATGAGACGATAGTGTTTCGGGTACTGTAACAATCTCTATATATTCGCATAACCCCACAAAAAAAGTCTAGCGGGTTCAAATCGCATGATCTGGACGGCCAATTGGCATCACCAAAACGCGAAATTATGCGTCCCTCAAATTTCGTTCGCAATGTGGCCATGTTCGGTCGTGTTGTGTGACACGTGGCGCCGTCCTGCTGAAACCACATGTCATCCGTATCCATATCTTCAATTTGTGGCAAAAAAAATCGGTTAACATGTGACCATAGCGCTCACCATTCACAGTTACCGTCTCGCCGTCCTCATTTTCAAAGAAATACGGCCCGATGACTCCACCAGACCATAATGCGCACCAAACAGTGACTTTTGGCGGATGCAATGGCCTCTCAACAATCACGTGTGGATTTTCTGAGCACCATATACGGAAATTATGGGTGTTCACATAGCCACCGAGCTCGAAATGTGCATCATCGCTGAAGAAAATTTGATGCGAAAATTCAGCATTTTGCAGCTGTTGTTCGTTCACCCAATCGACGTATGCCCGAAGCATTCCATGGTCATCACGCTCTAATATTTGTACCAGTTGGACTTTATATGGATGTAGGTGCAAGTCCAAATGCAAAATTCGCCACAATGATGTGCTTGTCAAGCCCAATTGCTGAGCACGCCGTGGAATCGAAACATTCGGGTCATCGTCCACACTGGCAGCAACAGCAGCAATATATTCGGCCGAACGCACATTACGATGATGCACAGGTTTCACAATATCCGCTACGGGCCCAGTTTGTTCGAATTTACGCACTACATTAGCGATTGTGTGCTCTGTAGACCGTCCATGACGACCAAAATCCTTCCGTAATGCTCGAAAAACATTTGCCGGTTTTTCATCATTTTTATAGTATAATTTAACAAAATTAACACGTTTTGCGATGCTAAAACGATCCATATTGTAAAATGGCAGACATTCAACTAACGATATGACGCTTTGGTTGACAGCTATGTCAAACGGTTGTCAGCGCAGGGCTGTATACTTTCGGAAGCCCGAAATGGAAAACCCTGTATAAAAATGTTCTGTTCGTTTGTGTACGCGTCAAAAACTCGAAAAGTGCGGAAGCGATTGAGCTCAAAGTTGGACACAATATACAATCCATTTCAAGGAGTGTTGTTACGGCATAAAAAAATGGAAAATTGGAAGAAAAATGATTTTATATATGACCAGAGTGCGTTTCTGAAATTAACTTCTAATGAAAACCGACTATTCAGCAATGAATATGTGTTCTATGTGATGGAAATATATTCTTTCCACGTGTTTAACAAAATCATGAACTGAAATTGTGTTTCGAAGTGATTTAAAATGTATCGATTTCCCTCATCTATCTCTTTTTTTTATCCCATTTATTTATTTAAGGCTCATTAGCTTTTTTTAGATGTAACAGAGCCGAATTTTAATCGTGTACATGTCACATGGTTATCATATCTATAATTAGCACATTACACAGTTGTCATTCGCCAGTATTCCTTCTGTACCATTACATATGGTACATTAACACAGTAGCCATTTAGGCGTAAGAGTATTCTTTTCTGTTCTTCCATTATCCAGTTGGACCACCGGACAGCGGAGACAGTTGATTGATCATTGTTGAGTTATTTATAGAACAGCAGCCCGATGTGTCTTGCAGAGCAGAGTAGTTGTATGGATGAATCGATCTTATTTCGACCGTGGATCGATCTCCATCGCTGATGATTGTTGCGTGGACGTAGCTATTCTGTAACTACACAAAGATGGTCAATGAGGGCCCTGAGTTTTGAACTCACGATCGATCGCTTACTAAGCGAACGCGCAACCAATGTGGCTACGGAGACCCCCGCTCATCTATCTCTATATACATAAAAAAATTCTGTTCGTTTATGTACGCGTAAAAAATCGAAATGTACGGAACCGATTGAGCTCAAACTATGATACAATATACAAAACAACCAAACACATCTAGGATTGTTTTTATGTTGTAAAAAAATGATAAATTCAACTCAACCATGCAATCACAATGTGCCACAGTAAAGCGTGGCAGGGTACGGCTAGTTATAGATAAAAAATATATTTCATTTTAACTAGGCCTTCACAGAAATTCGTCTTGCAGTATGACCATAGCTTTCACCTAGCCCTTATGAATGACTTTAGCATCATTCTTTATTAAACAGAACAAAAATTCAGTTTTCAGCCAAACAATTGTTTTTTAAAAGCGTCTTAAATTTCCGCATAAACATCTGGAGTCATACTCTATCATCCGACTCATTCACAGTGCCAATCGTACGAAACTTCCCTAATAAAAACCCAACAATCGAGTAGCGCGTCGATTCCAATCCGTGCCATCTTTCAATTCACATCTTTCATCAGGATCCGGACCACTTGCTAGAATCAGTGTGAAGTACCAAAATAAGCTTGAAGCGAGAATCGTTATAACTCAATTGTTAATTGACCAGAAGGCAACGAAACTGGCATTTCGATTCTTATCTTTCCTGAATTGTTTTCAACGTTGTTCTTTCTGATGTTCACTGATTTTCGGCTTCAAGGGTGCCTTTGGGGGTTGGAGTTTGTTTTTTTTGCTTTCACCGATATTTAGGGAATTCGACTTGTATCGATGCGGAGACAGTAAAGAATGTTCGATGGGAGGGCAGACTCAAACCGTTTTTATTGCCGTTTTATGGACTGAATCGTGATGTTTGTCGATTTCTTTTGATTGGAAATTATGAGAAGCAGGTCTGTAATTTCAGTATTTGAATGAAGAAAAAATAGGTTAGAGATTAGCGCAAATACAAAACTTGTTTCAAAAAGCTGACGTATCCCACACTAGGATCAATTCTGTCGACCATCTAACTGATGACCGAATGAAATATGTACACTGAAGTCATAATTGAATGATTTAGTAGCCACGAAATAACCTTCCATTCGAGCAACTGTGAGATCGGAAACACATCGCAACGCCCGCACCGCAAGGGAAAAAAACATGATCATAAATAATTCTTCTGACATTACTTATTTCCCTGTGGAGTTTTGTGGCCAGACATATTCGGTTTGCCATCGTCAGCATTACTGATGACAGCTGGCAAAAAAAGATACCCGTGAGAGGTATCGTATCTACCATCAACGCTAGCGCCGGCAAAAGTAGATTTGTGTGTGAGCTGAATATTTGGGAGAAAGATTCATCGTTCAGTTGTGCAGTTATAGCGTTCCGATGCTTCAAGGTAAATAAAGAAATCCGAGGAAATGTAATTTTTATTGCTCACTGAAATCACAATAAAAAAAAAATCCGTCAGCATAGCAAATTCCGACTGCAACAGGAAAATAACCCTCCTCGGAAGTCTTAATGCTTTATCCTTACAGTTCACGTTCGCGTTCCCAAGGAAGACCGATACTGCGAAAGCACTGGCGCATTGAAGCATCCAATCGATGCCATTTCTTGTTCTATTCCCTCTCGATATCCTTTTACACGATTTCATGTGATGAACTTTGCGTCATTCCAAGCTTACTTTCCCTCCAATGCCATTTTTTGAAGCGCTTTTGTTCGTTTTTCTTTCTCTCACCCAAATGTAGCCCAACTCGAGCATCCTGTTCCCAGCAGCCATTGTTAGTGCTTGCACAGGCGGGTATTTGCCCATTTCCTTTTCTTATTTCGGGTGCAAAAATCCTAGTGCACTAATGATGCCATCGTCAAATTGAGCAGCAACCAGCATTGCTACCTTCTCCGTCCCAAAGGAAATGGGATATTCTTGGCGAGGCAAAGTTCAGTTGTCGTGAAAGAAAATTGTTGTTGGCTGGTCGAAATAATACCAAAAAATAATAATAATGGATTGGACTTTAGTTATCGAACATAGGAAATGAAACTGCGACAAGTCACGGTAATAATGGTCGTATGGGAGCGGCCAACCTTGCTGACAATTTGAAAGAAACCCAATTATATTTTTTTCTATGAACAACATTAAAACTTTCGACATTATTGCTCTCGGGAAGGAGCAAATTGAAATATTTTTTATTCAGTTTCTTCCGGGATTTAGGCATAAGTCTACAGCTGTGCTTTAGCAAACTTACCTCCACTTCGACGCCGTTCACGATGAAAACCTTCATCGAGGGCTGCTCCAGTGGTGTGTATCGGTAGAACTCCCGTTTGCCTTTGTACCACTTGATTGAGTAGAGCCGCTCCTTATCCTCCATCTCGTAGTTGCAGTAGAGATGAGCTGCGTCACCCTTGCGGATCGCCGTTGGCACAGTGACACGTACGGTACGCAACCCGAGGGATGACTCTGCGAAGTGGGAGGAGAGAAAGATGGAAAGCATGCGGTTTCGATCAGAATGTTACTAAAGCTCGATTAGTGGGAGAGGAAGTTGATTTCATGGTCGTTACGTAGATAACATTGGATTCTCAAGAAGGAGGAAGCCAGTGGGAGGGCTCAGCTTTAAGTTGTCCGATGAAGTATGTATATAATGATCAGCCAAGTAAACAAAGATTTAATTACAACTTGTTCAGTGGAATGATATACATCATGATGTACATGGGAAACTATACGTTTCACGTTTGGTTTGATCTTAATGTTAGTAAAATACTGAATCTGGATCGAACCTTACCGATAGTGAATGGAACACCAAAATTCAAGTTATTAGTTATTTAAAATGTTCCATTGAAATGGTACACGTGATAATATGAAATTTTTGTACTATTTATTGTAACTTGGAGAATTCACAAGCAAAACTCAAAAATGCTTATATTGCAATACAATTAGATTTTTGGCAAAGCTGTGAATATTCAATTTAATGCTTTTTTTGTTTATCAGTAAAAAAATCGACGAAGCGGAGACGATTCGTTATTTGGGTAAACAAAATGACTTTTAGTATGAAAGTAAACTGAAAAAATGTTTTTTTGTTGTTTTCAATCCAATGTTCGGCCTATTGGGTGAACGTGTTCACCGTGATAACCATTACCGGATTGTTTGTGAAAGTTGAAAAATGTCGTTAAGGGACAAACTATTACATGTCCAAGTTCTGTCTTTGATGGAACCTGGGTTTAGTCCCAACAGAATATTTTTCAAAAATTGCGCAAAATAAATTATTACATATGGACATATTTTTACATACTATTTGCGACATGATAGAATGGAATAGGATACCACTGAATGAAAAGGGAAAAACAGTTCAAAAGAACTGGTTCATTTAGGTGACCAGTTAGCGACTGAGTCAAAGTGAAGTCCTTTATCCATCTCAACTCCATGGTCTGGTTTTCTTATTTGTTCTTGCATGTTTTTTCGTTACGGACAAGGTTAGTCGATGCATATCAAGAATTATTCTACATTTACCGATATTCAGCGCAACCAATGCACGTCTCCATTATGTAGGATAAATGAAAGAAAAATCATATTCATATTTCTGAAGGGACGGTTATATTGATTAGGATTTTTATGTACATTTATGAACATTGGATACAAGAAATCCAAAGAATGTCGAGTTTATCGTGTTAATACTGGGATATCCATCTAATGGTAATTCAGTTCAAATACCAAAGGGGTTTTCTAGGTTCAGAACCCTTTCTGTTTAGAGTATTTAATAAGTTGAATTAACGGATTTCTGAACAGTTACAAAAACTCAATTCAAAAGCAATTGTCCTCAAAGTCCTACGTCAACTTTTTGTCTGTGCCTCTAGGCTCAAACCCTTCTACTTTTTTATATGTTTTTTATTCTTCATTTTTTTAATATAAAAGAAAAAATTAATTTTTAATTACCTACCTCTCTCATACAAAAAAATTCTAATTCTTTCAGAAAGAGAAAAGAATCATATTTGATGAAAAAAAATCCTTCTATGCATATGTTCGAATTTCAACAAAGACAGATTTAATTAACTTTTTCTCTATTTTGAGCTTTGTTTGTCTTTAACTGACTCTAAATCATAAATTAAACTACTTAAGACAATCATGTTGCTTCCATTTGAAAGATGCGAGTATTTTATACAGTTCAAATACTGTTATGAAACTTCCAAATTAGTGGATTTAAGTACCATTTCTGAAGTTTTATAAACTTGAAAGTTAGGGGTTTTTAAAGTTAATGAGAATAACTTTTATCCATAAGCGATCGATCGTGAGTTCAAAACTCAGGGCCCCCATTGACCATCTTTGTGTTGTTACAGAATAACTACGTCCACGCAACAATCATCAGCGATGGAGATCGATCCACGGTCGAAATAAGATCGATTCATCCATACAACTGCTTTGCTCTGCAAGAAACATCGGGCTGCTGTTCTATAAATAACTCAACAATGGATCAACGACTGTCTCCGCTGTCCAGTTTTAACTGGATAATGGAAGAACAGATAGAAAACTCTTACGCCTAAATGGCTACTGTGTAAATTTGTACCATTTGCAATGGTATAGAAGGGAATACTCTAACGCCGAAAAATGGCAACTGTGTAATGTGCTAATTATAGATATGATAAATATATGACATGTACACGATTAAAATTCGGCTCTGTTACAGCTAAAATGCTAATGAGCCTGAAATAAAACAAAAGGGATAAAAAAAAACTTTTATCAAAAAAATATATAAGAAACTTGAATGTTTCTATCAACCAAATTAAAGCTCTCTACCGCTCTACAACTCGTTCTTTGACACCCAACTTCTATCCTGTTTAGTGTCGCTGCAATATCATTTTGAACAATTTCTGGTGAATATTTTCAAATTGTTGGAAAAAAAACTATTTAGGGACAAAATTCTAAACACACTGTTAAAAAATAACTCAAAAATTGAATTAAATGTTGAAAACTTTAAACTTAAAAGACCTCCTCTTCGATATCTTCAAACATATTTTTATCAGAAAACTCGATAACGATTAGTCCTAGGATGTAATGCTATACACAGTGCATTCAAAAAGTTCCGGGACTATTTTTTAAAACAAAAGAAAACGAGTTACTCAAAAGATTAGGTATTAGTGTTCTACATACAGGCCTTCTCTTTCCACACACATTTTTGAATGTTCGTATAGATGTCAGAATACGCGTTTGAACTGCTTAGCCGGTATGGAGTTTATAATATGCGTCACATTTCGTTGAATGTCTGGAACATCATCACTCTTCACTTACTTTCACGTACTTTCACTTCACTTCACATCATTTACTCTTATCAGTCAAAATTAGCTACTGAATCGAGATAGCGGTTCACGGGAACATTTGAAAGCCAACTTACGAAATGGATCTACTATATTCATTCACAGAAAACCATAAATCAATAACCCATTTGTATTAAAAGTCAGGTCACGATGCATAGTATAGTAAAACAACTATTATTTTGGAAACGCCACCCTGCCATATATTCGGTTTGGTTCGAATTTCCAAGTCCTACGTTAATAATGCGGTCGTATCTTGGACACCACCCTTCTTTATTATTTTTTGTGCGGCCCGCGATACCATGACTAACACCTATTTGTGGCCCCTCTGCAATGGTCGAGTACCACTGCACAATGGTTCAGGAGGTGCATTTAAGTGTAAATTAGCATCTAGAGCTTGACAGTTATTCTCTAGACAAAAACTGCCTTCGACAAAGTTGTTACATATGATAAAGCGCTCATTTTGATGTTGTCAAAAATAGGGTAGCCAAAATTTTGGATGAAATAAAAATCTAACTTTCTTGTGAACCATATCTTGAGGTAGATATGGTTCGACAATGAGCCAGTTATTTTAATCAAATTTGTAGAAAAAAGTTTTTTTTCTATCTCTTGAAATAACTGATATAGCGCTTTTTTTCTAAACTGCGTTAGGGTCACCATCAAAAATACGTAGTAGAGTTGTGATATTGACGGAACTTGTCAATATCGCAACTCTACTCAAATTTATAGATATTCTTTCCAAAAACCAAGCTCTCTTCATTCGCTTGTCATTCTTTTTGGGGCAAACATAAAAAAAATTGTTGACGGAATTTGAAAAAAACATACTTCACTCTATATAATGTGGGATTTCCAAAAACAAGTCATTTTTTGTATTTGAGTAAACTAAAATTATAATCATGAGTTTTTAGGTGAAAAAGCATCAATAACTTCAAGTAGGATTAAGATATTGACAAGTTCTGCATCGCAAAATATTTGTTTTGATGTGATCTAAAAGTCGTCAAGTCAAGATAACTTTTGGTGTAGGGTTTGAAATATAAAAGTTAGAGTAAAAAACCCCGTTCTTTCATGGTCACCGTAATTAAACTTAGAATAAAAAGCGCTATATCGGATATTTGAAGAGATAGAATAAACTACAAAGCTGCTTAAAATAATTGAGGCTGCAATATTGTCGAAATATATTTGCCTCTATCTATAAGGATAAGAAAGTTAGATTTTTCATTTCATCAAAAATTTTGGTCACCCTATTCTTGATAACATGACAATTAGCGACCTATCATGTGTAACAACTTTGTCAAAGACAGATTTTGTTTAGAGAATAAAGATCTTCCATAAAGTTGTTTATAGCGCTTTCTGCATTAGGGTAACCATGAATAAACAGGTTTTTCGCTCTAACTTTCATATTTCAAACTCTACATCAAAATTGTCTTGAGACGACTTTTAGAGCTTATCATGACCAACATTTTGCGATGCAGAACTTGTCAATATCATAATACTACTCAAAGTTATTGATGCTTTTTCATCCAAAAAATCATGATTTCAATTTCAGTTTATTCAAATACAAAAAATTACATAGTTTTGGAAATCGCACGTTATGTAGAGTCAAGTATGCTCTTTCAAATACCGTCAACGAGCATTTTTTATGTTCTCCCCAAAATTAATGACAAGCGAATGAAGAGAGCGTATTTGTTGGGAAGAAATGTCAATAACTTTGAGTAGAGTTGCGATATTGAGCTCTAAAAGTCTTCTAAAGACAGTTTTCATTTAAAATTTGCAATACAAAAGCTAGAGCAAAAAAACTTTTTTTATGGTGACCCTAACACAATTTAGAAAAAAGCGCTATATCGGTTATTTCAAGAGATAGAAAAAACTATGCTCTTAAAAGTTTTCTCAAACAACTGGGGCTACAACATTGTCGAACTATAAACTATAAAGATAAGAAAATTATAATTTTTATTTCATCGTAAATATTGGTCACCCTATTTTTGGCAACATCAAAATAAGCGCTCTATCATATGCAACAACTTTGTCGAAGACAGTTTTTGCCTAGAGAATAACTGTGGAGCTCCTTGGACCATTGCACACTGTTCTAAGGGAATGGGACAATCGATGCATCCTTGCAAAGGCTGTATCTTTATGGACCGACAAAGATTCCAATTTGATCATCTGACAACGTATCTCATAATTCATAATTCGGTAATTCGATCATTAATTCGAAAGGTATCCATCCGCAGCAGTCAAAATCAACAGGGCACTTTTTATGAAATTGAACTAGCAAATGCAGGATATAAAAATATTGCAATTCAAGCTCTACCCGTTTTCAATTTGTTGAGTAAAAATTCTCGATATCACAGCATTCACCATTCATCAGTCACCCAACTCGCGACTAAACTGCAGCGAGGCTTTCCAAAAGATCTTACTCATGACCGAGAGTTTAATTCAGTTTCCTTTATTGGATTTTTCCAAGGCTAGAGGCGAATAATCTATGAAATTTTAAAGCTCTAATGCTCCCTCTGAACCAATTTCAAAAACGACAAAACAATCAAAAAAGAATTCATTTTTATATTTGTTTTGCTGGCGTTTTATTGCTTAGAGAAACGCTCACGTCTCTCACTCAATGAAATCATTCATTCATCGGCCCTTGTTAGTGCTACCAAAAGATTGAGAGTTTGATTCTACAATATGTTTGTTTCTCACCATTAACCATCTAAAACACAAACTTTCTATTTGTCTAATTGCCATGGTCTTTTTTATTTCCGTATTTTGTAACTGTCAGCCCCGGTGATCAACATTTTTCTAAAGAAAAGTTCAACGTCAGTCACTAGAGGCTCAACGTGTTAAGATGATTCGAATAATTACCGCATTCACCATCACCACTTTTCTATTCTCGAATTCTCGAATTTAAACAAGAAAACAATTCGTCTACCAAGCCAATGAACATCTGTCAGACTTCGATGATCAAGATGATCAAGAAACGTTACCGCATTCACCATATTAATTTCAGAATATTTAAACGAGAAGAATTTTGGGAAATTTCAATGCTCTAGTCTCGAATCTCAAACAACCATTGTGTCGCTCGTGGTTGTATGTAGCGTGATTGGAAAAAAAAAGAATGAAAAAGCAGAAATTCAATAAACTCGAAATTTTAAGCAAAGTTGTTTAATGTTATCACCAAACGAATTCACTAACACCGAATACGTTCCTATATTGACGCAGTAATTACTGATCGCCCCACACCCGTTCCTCGATCCAATCGACATAACTAGCCACTCGTGTGTATACCGCCGCTGATCGTCCAATTCCACAGGCTCCCGATCCTAGCGATGTGACACCGATCACGTGATAAATGCATTCATTGGAACCTGTAATCAGCTGAATTGGTCCTCCAGAATCACCCTGACATGTGTCCTTCCCCCCTCGTATACTGCCAATGCACAGCTGGTGCTCTAAAACCCCTTCCTTGAAATAACGCGTTCCGACAAACTGTTGATTGCACTCGTCGGTATCGAGAATATCAAGCTGAACCTTGCGGAGAGTGTCGGAAATTTTATCATCTAAAAAGATTATGGACATGAATCAATGTATTTGTAAAAATACATTATAGAGCTCTTACCGTGTGTCTCAAGATGTCCAAATCCTGTTGCGATAACCTTCGTAACATTCACATCAAATCCTGTCCATAGACACGCTGGCCGAATAAGGTTCGAAAATATAACATCCTCCTTCAATCTTATCAGTGCTATGTCATTATACGATGCCTTGATAGTATAATTCCGATGCCTAACGAAAGACTCAACTTCAATATCAACCTGATCATCCACGTCATCTGTTAGGTCCAGTTCACCCAGCCGCACCAGAACCGGTTTGCCATACTTCGAACAGTGGGCAGCTGTTAACACGTACCGTTCGCTTATGAGCGTTCCGCCACATTTGAAATCGATCTTTTTTGTCTCGGGATTTTCGTACCCTAGCAGCGCTTGATGTGGGAATTCGCCTGGTTTAGCGTCTTCCCCTCCAACTATCAATTGGACCGATTTATCGCACTTGGACGCATTAAAATGAATCGGTTCCGGATCGAGAGTTAGTGGAATGGCTGATGAAAATGCCATCGTTGTTTTGTCGCGATATTCCGAACATTCTGGTTTCAAAATAAAAGATGCGAATTGGTTTATCTCCGTGCTCATGTGTCTGTGTGTTGTGCGGTTTACTTACTGATTTCGGCGAGACGCAAACCTGGGTGGAGACGAGCGGAACAAGGAAGAACGAGTTGAAGCTAAGGTCTACTAGTATTGTATATGAAATAGTTACCTTGAACTACCAGGTGACCGGTCAACAGTAGTAATACAGTGCAGATTATTCTCAACATTGTCCAAAACTGAGGAACACTGACGCTGCAGAAGACGATATTCTGGGCGCAGACAATGTGAAACTGATTTTGTTGAGACGAATTTAAAATTAAATCCCGGCTTACAATCAAACCGCTGTACACGGAGGGAAGCGTCATTCCTTAAATTTATTATTCAATCATATAACATCTAACAATTACTCATACGATGCATGTGTATCATCGGCACATAATATGCGACTTCTAACGCTGATAATTTTGTTACGCGAGTTTCTCACAGTGCCGGAATTTAACATGCATTAGAAACGAATCCACCGCGGTGATTAAAGTGTGTAGATATTGGCATAAATGTATGTATTCATGCGAACAAACAACCGTTACTGATACAATCGTTTAGAAATTTGCATTTGGTTTGCGTACATCAAAAGTATTTAACAATAAAATGTAAGATTGTTAGAATCTATGTAATGTTTTTGATCAGTTATTCTCACCGCTGTTTCAATAGGTTTGGATAAAAATGTAATGCATGAGATACTGATAAAATTACGCGAAATGCCTCATTTGCTACATGTAGATGAGGTATATTATCTGTATTATAGTGATTTTCAACTCATTTGGCTGGTTCGTCACTTTTATTTCCATTTTTGGAAGAATGTCGGGAGTGAGAATTGAACTCGTGACCTTTAGCGTGAGAGGCTAGGATGTTACCACTACGCCAGATCGCCTCCACAAGATGAGGTATGAAATTAGAAAAAAAAAATGACAAAACAAATTGATATGAAATATAAAATAAATAATTATTAAATACTTTTATGAGAAGCTTTTCCATTTAAAGATTCAAACAGTGTATTAAAACCCGTCAGCGTCAATTCGGGAGAATTGACTGACGCTGCTACAGTGATAGAAGAATATATTGAGACATCGGTTTTTTCAATATTTGATTAGTTAATTCAACGTTTTCGAACTCAAAATGTTACTATTTGCCTGAGATAGCGAAAATAATCACACTACGTTTTATTCATAAATCGATGATAGTTTCAGAATAACGAAATATAATGGGAAAACATGAAGAAAAAATATTAAAGGAACTTTTTTGTAATACATGCGTACCATACATACCTCATAGGGTAATATTTTGTATTGCCTCGACTTTTTTTCCAAGACGTCAATCGAACGATTTTGCATTGAAGTCAAGACTTCTTAGGACACTTTTGTCGGTTTTTGCCCATGAGCGATCCCATCTGAATTCGAAGGTTGAAATTTTGCAGACCCTTTCTTTGTAACCAAAAAGGACAATTCGCATCGTTGATTTTCCATTGGTTTTGATAGTCTTACTTTTGAGAAGGGCCAAACAAAAAATGCTTGAAAATTTTCAAAAAAAAAACTCAGATTTTAGATTTTAATTGGAACTGTATGGAGAATTTACGAAAACAGGACTAAAAACTCAATTTTCTGAAAAAATATGTTTTTGATTTTTTTTTTCATACACTGCGTTTCACAACTATAGAACCATTCAATTTTTCTGAGTTCTCAGAAATATGTAAGAAGTAGGTTGAAGTGAAGTACATAGTGAAGTGTATACAATAACTATCTTCAAATGTAAGACGGATCATTTCAAATTTATTGTTGTGTTCAGGCGCGAAACATTCAAAAAACTAAAATTCCAGTGTTCAATAAGTATAGAAACTCTAAAAAAAAAAAACTATTTCGCAGTTAAAATATCCCATTCGGGTTGGTTTCGACCAAGCTTCGAAGAAATTTTATTCAAGTTGCATTTCTTTCCATCAGAGAAGTTCTCCTGAAATAGTGAAACCCTTGGGATTAGCTTCCACATTAGTTTTTGGACCCGCAGATTGGGATTTTTATGGTTTGGGGAGCTTTTTCTCAAACAGGCATGGTTTAGATAGCTTACCCTCAACACGAATGTACAGTCAGAAGTGCAACGAAGTACTTCAGAATCATTTTCTGCTGTTTATGCATCAAAAACAATGTAATAATTGGGTAATTTGGCATCAATTCATAAAATCCGGAAGGTCATGACATGGTTTAACAAATAGGGGCGTCAGATTCTGGACTGGTCAGCTCGTTCACCAAATCAAAACCCTGTCAAGAACTTATGAGAAGTGGTTGTACGAATAGTAGATGCAGCTTACAAGCAGTATGAGTCATTTGAAGAGCTTAAGCGTGCAGTATCCTCTTCGTAGAACAAGATGCACACTATAACATGGCGCAGCTTGGTCGAAACCACCCCGAATGGTTTGGAAGGGGTTATTTGAACTGATTGATAACCAAAAATAACTTACGAATTAAAAAGTTTTTGTAATTCATGTGAAATTTAAGTTAAATTTGTAAAAGAGTGAGAGTTTCTCTATCTGGTTCTATAGTTATGAAACACAGGAATTTTAGTTTTTTGAATGTTTCACGCCTGAACACAACAATAAAGTTCAAATGGCCTGTCTTATAAATGAAGTTATAGTTATAGTTATAGAATACTACACTACATACTTCAATTCAACCAACTTCTTACATATCACTGGACACTCAAAAAAAATGGAGTGATTCTATAGTTATGAAATGCAGTGTATATGACGGATTCCATTTCAATTCGTCTTAGAAGTAGGCAACATCATCTCAAATAGCAGTGAAATGTTATGAGTGTAAAGACAATGGTCATTGTGGCAACTTTGCATACTTGAAATCGTCGAAAAAAATCAGACTGCTATTTTTTGAAAAGAGCCAAAAATTGTTTCTTTATTGTTTACAGAAATTTATAACTCAAAAACTTTAATATCTACAAAATTCTAGTCAAAGGATGAAATTTTCATAAAAATTTGATATTTAATATATTTGAAAATTAAACTGAAAACAAAATTGATTTAAAAATTGGAATTCGTTTTTCTGAAAAACTTTTTTTTTATTTTTTTATATGTGAGTAGCCCTTACAATTTTCAATAATTCACCCATGCATTGGAAGATGAGGATAAAGGACAAGAAAAAAGCTTTTCTAACAAAACATGTTTCATGTTTTCATTGAAAACGTTACAACTAATTCTAATTTTGTTTAAAGTCAAGATGGTGATATCGTGTATTCGACCAATGTTCTGGAAAAAAGGTAATGAAGACGGTAGAGTTTCAAGTGACATAGCATGCGCTGCCATAACTATTTCTCAAATAATGACGTCAGTCGTTGTATTTATCTTTGATTGCCCACCGCATCCATGTGAAAAAGCTATTTTCAGGAAGTAATTTATCAATTAAAAACGTCCATTTTTTTAGATTTCCCGTTGAATATGAGGCTAATGTTATAGTGTGCAGTGAATATTTGTGAAATCTGATGGATAAAAGTGATATTTCCATGTGCCTTTTTCATTCCCCACGCCCATAGAAACAAGCGAAGTTTTATTATTCATGTGTATGTTGTGAGAGAACAATAGCTAAATAATCGAAATTTCACCGAAAATGTTACTGATTTCAAGAACTAAGAATACGATTGCTCTCTGGACCTTTTAACCACATCAATAATCGAAATAAGCCACGATATAATTTTTTTATCTGTTAAAAAATAAAACAGTTGAATGATTTCATGAGAATTTTGGCTCAAATTATCATGCATCCGTGGGTATTTTGAACATTGTTTTGTTTCTTCCATACACATTCCATGTGGAATATAAATAATTACGACACGATATTTTGCTTGCCAATACAGCCTACTGCTCCATTGGTATTCGACAAAGCTTTATAACTTATTAAAATATGACTTTTTGTCAAAGGCATCAACTATCTATCTATTATAGTTTATAGTTTACATGATATTTTTGTATGGATACTCCTGAAAAAGTACCACAAAAAACCAATTTTTTACAAAGTAATCACAAAACATAAAAAAACATATAAAATCTGCATCCTTGCGATATCCTAAAATTAATCATACGATACACACCGTCGTACGCAGAAATTGTTTTTCTCTGTCGAGCGCAATGTACGTATTGCGACCGGTTGCATAAAATATACGAGAGAATTTTAATTTAAAACTATTTCCACCTTTCAGGGCAGAAAAAAAAGAATTCCAGCGAAGCAAATTTGTTTTTCATTCCAACCATGGCTGGATTTCATTCATTCGCTTGGGAATGAAAAAGCGCGAAAAAATAGGGAGAGGGCGCTCGTTTTGATCAATATTCAACGCACACGCTTTAATAACATTATTCAATGTTACACAACTTTCCCACGATCGAAGGGCACAACTGATAGCACGAGATAGTGGAAAAAAGTTGACTCAAAACAAACCCACACCGAGCAGCAGAAATTAGCATGCCGATGCTAGAGAGAGAAAAAAAAATACGAAAACACGGATGCTATTGATTTATGACCTGGACAAACAACACTGGCCCGGAAGTGGCGTATGAAATTATTGAATGCAAAAAATCAATTCAATTTACATTTAGATCCGAATTTGTAGTCCAGTGTGTAAACAAACATTTGTACACGCAGAAGTGCTCTCTTCGCCAACTAATCCCGGCTTGTGTTGAGCGCGCAGTGAATTGAGTTTGGAATTTGATTTGTGGATGATAGCGGGGCATTGCTTGCCCCGAAAATTAATGGGTTTTATGTTGAGGGGGAGGCGGAGAAGCATTAAAAAGTGCTGAGAACAATAAACGGCACGAGAATTGCAAATAACAATAAAAGCGGCTGGCTTTTATGCTCGGCGTGATGGTAATTACGGGAATTGTGAATGGGAATGGTACAAACAACCGTTATAAATTAGATTTTTGAAAAAGCATTCAAGAATAGAGCGTAAGCGTAATTTTGAACCATGCATTTTTACTGATAGTTGGCCCAGCTTATTTTCTATTTTGAAGAAACACCAATAGATAATTTCATTTGACGAAAACATTGAACTAGAGTTATACCTTACTCGTTCAATATTTTCGTTGAAGATTTTTAGTGATATTTGATATCGGGGAAGGAAAAATCGTTTTTTCTCTTCCCCGGTGTTCATTGTTCATTTTGTTCATTTCAGGTTCACTTGTACAATTGTGTCCTAGTATATTCTAAAACTAGAAACATGTAGCTTGGAAGTTATCTCCTGGTGTTAGCTTATATCGAAGTTCCAGCCCTTCGAAAATCGCTCTAAAAATTCGATGTTGCTCCTTGGTTATCTATTTTTTAGTCGGGCTAATTAATATAGTTATTGCAGTTATCAGTACGAAGTGTACGTGAGTGTTATCATTTTGTACAATGATACTCAAATCGAGTTCATGTGAGAAATGAACATTGAAACCGCATTCAGTCGGGTTTTGCGAAAATGGAAATAATTACGCTAGATTAGCGTTGCGGAAAAACACAGCTTTATTGCTCAGCCGAGTATAAAGGTGACCGAACACTGTTTTTCCGGAGATCAAATATTTGACACTATTTGACAGATAAAATTTGGTTTGAAATTTGTATAAACCCTATTTTGTTTGCCACTTTTCAGTTACCAACAATGGCAAACAATGTGAAACATCGAACATGGAAAAAAATAGACTAAACTATTAAAGGTAACCTAACCATGTTCCGACAGGTTTGAAGAACACACCAAATAATAATTCTAGGCATCCAATAATTGAATATTTGATCGTCGTGTTTTGTGTCGAATATATTTGATCAGTACACGTTGATCAAATTTTATCTGTCAAAAAGAGTCAAATATTTGGCTTCGGTCGAACAGTGTATGATCACCATAAGTACTACGAGATTCGGTGTGATGCGTATGTGAATTTATTCGCCACTAAGAATGCTGTACTGTTTGGATTTTTATAGTTATGCGGGACAAATGCTACACAGACAATTATTGAAACTTTCGGCGATACAATATTTATAACAAGGAATTCGAGCAGTCGTTCCATAAATGATGTAATGCATTAACAAACATCTTAAATCCATTGAAATTTTTCTATGAATCTTTGGTATGGTCTATGATCGAATGATCTGAATAAGATCGAATGATCTGAATAATGATCTGAATGAATTGCTGGATTCAATGAATAATAAATTATTTCAATTGAAATAAATTGATTGTTCATCAAGTAACAACCTTCAAAATCATGCTCATTATATAGAGAATTGAATCATTCATCTTTCCATATAATTCCTTTTTTTCTTGATCGTGACAGAGAAAAGTTATAGACTGAAACGTGAGCATGGGTCAATATAAGATAATTTACAGAATTTTTTAAATCAAAAAAAGTTGTTCAAATAGAGTTATCGAAGTTATTTTTTTTTAAATTAATTATGTTGAAGAAAATTGATAAAAGTTATTTGAAAGGACCCAAAACACATTCTCGAGATAGTACTTATTCGATATAGAATATTTTTATCTATCTTCAGCAAAACTTCCATTGGTCGAAAAAGGATCTAAGAAAAGTTATAGTCCAAAACCTATACAACTTGTATAGGGGAAATAAATTAATTTAAAAAAGTTGTTTGAAAGGACCCAAAACACATTTTTGGGATAATACTCATTAGATAGAGAATACTTTTATCCATCTTCAGCCAAATTTTCGTTGGTCCGAAATGAGTCTCAGAAAAGGTATGGGCCAAAATGTATACAAGTTGTAGTAGGGAAATTAATAAATTTATCGAAAATATAAATAGAACTTTTTTACACTCGAAAAAAAAAATTAAGGAACAGAGTGCGAAGTCGAAATTTTAGGCGATTTTTAAAATTATTTAAAATTGTGAAATATCAACGCATGAAGATGTGATATAAATCTCTTTAAAGCATAGTTTACATGGATTTACACGGAATAATTTACAGAAAAATTTGTATTTCGATGTACGTAGATGTAGTGGACAAAAATATCGGGAAGAAATGAGAATTCGATTTCTTTCTGTTTTTTCAAAGATAGCAAATCCAATTAACGTTATCAACTATCTTTCATTTGATTTCTATAACGTTGTTATGGACCATTCAGTACTGAGATATTATTGTATGAACGAAATATTTCGAATTCGTATTTGATATTAGATAGTTCAATAAATAATTATCGAAAAACAGTTTTGAAAACTCTAATAAATTCTATACATCCAGGATTTTTTTTACGCAGGGGATAGAATTTTGTTATAATTTGTCGCGATACACCATAGTAGATGTACTTTGAGTATTTTCTCAAATTTTCATTTCCAAGCCTATGGAGAATGGGAAAAAAAAGAAAAACTATTTTTTTCACTATAGCTCTTATAGTGAGCCATATAGGAGAATTATCTTATTATTATCTGAAAAAAATCACACATATCTATAAAAGACGAAAGAAAACATTCAAATACGAATTATAGTAGTACTGAATCTCTAAACACTAAACAAAATTCAATGTTTCAAGATTTTTTTAGTACTTCAATTTTTAGGAATTTATTTTTTGATTATATTTCTCGATATATCATAGTAAGATGCACTTTCAGTTTTTTTTTTCAATTTTTCATCTCAAAGCTATTGAGAATGGCGTGCTAAAAATTGAAAGGTACGTTTTTCACCATAGATCCAATGGATAGGGATTCGAAATATAGTCAAAATTCGTATACAATAGAAATTTTTACTTCCTTTTTACTTTTTACTTCCTTACCCAGCCAGACCATTTCCCCCGTACAACTCGTAAACGTTTTTGCCAATAACTTTTCTCATACCCTTTTAGGACCAATGAAAATTTGGCTAAAAATAAATAAATAAACATATTCCTTAACGAATGAGTACTATCTCGAAAATGTGTTTTGGGTCCTTTCAAATAACTTTTTTTAAATTTTCTTCAAATTAATTTATTTCACCCGTACAAATTGTACCAATGAAAGTTTGGCTAAAGATAAATAAAAATATTCTTTATCGAATGAGTACTATCTCGAGAATTTGTTTTCGGTCCTTTCAAATACCTTTTTTTAATTTTTTTTTAAATATAGTAGAATCCGTTTATTATGACTCCGCCTATATTGACCAACCGCTTATTATGACGTAATTACACAACGAAGTTTGGTTTTCATATAAAATACTTTGTAAAAAAGTCGGATATAATGACTTACTTTACGGTGACATGTCGCTTATTATGACCCATTTTTGATAAATTATGTCCGGATATAATAACCGACATGAGTATTTACTCCTTAAATGTTCGTTGATTCTCGAGGACGTTCGGCAGGATTAATTGAAAACCACGATCTTTTTAGTCACGAAACCTGAATTCAGATTCTTTAGCAGCACCGGAAATGTGGGAAGATTATGTTGACAATTATTAATTCAAAAATGAAAAATATATGAGAGGCTCATAATGAGAGGGGTGTAAGTGACTTAATCGATTCCTCTTCGTCGATTTTTTCGTTAGAAAATAACTTAACTGCAAAAATGTTCCAATTTGAGTTGATAAAGAATCGGATAGATGAGGATCTGACATTACATGGCATTACCAGACTTAAGCACGAAGCAGAGAGAATTGGACTAAAAATCAATGCGTCTAAAACCAAATACATGCTGGCTTTCGGATCCGAGCACGACAGGACCCGATTAGGTAGTAGTGTAATGATCGACAGCGATGAGTTCGAGGTAGTGGACCAATTTGTCTACCTTGGCTCAATGATAACGTCTGACAATGATACCAGCCGCGAGATCTGGAGACGCATAATCAATGGGAGTCGTACCTACTATAGTCTCCACAAACACTTAAGGTCAAACACTTAGCAGTCTTAGCAGTCGTGCGAAATGTTCCCTGTACAAAACGCTCATAAGACCGGTTGTACTTTACGGGCACGAGACGTGGACAATACTCGAAGAGGACCGGCGAGCACTCGGAGTCTTTGAACGGCGGGTGTTAAGAACCATCTTCGGCGGTGTACAGGAGGACGGCGTATGGAGGCGAAGGATGAACCACGAGCTCACGCGACTCACCGGCGAACCCAGTATCCAGAAAGTGATCAAAGTTGGAAGGATACGCTGGGCAGGACATGTTGCAAGAATGTCGGACAACTATCCTGCAAAAGTGGTGTTCATCGGGAATCCGTCTGGTACGAGACGACGAGGAGCACAACGAGCAAGGTGGTTAGACCAAGTGGAGCATGACATGGTGAGCACAGGGTGCCCGCGAAATTGGAGATAGCCACGAACCGAGTTAATTGCAGAAAAATTGTGAATCAGGTCATTTTTTAAAGACGTTAAGCCAAAATAAATAAATAAATGTACATGCGAATACCGTTCTGAATCATATTTCGGACAACATCATACTTCGGACACTTTGTTCTAATATCTTGCAATGTTTAATGCACTGAAGACATAAGTATAAAATTAATATCACAATTGCTTCTTCAGAGTAATCCCTTGGTTTCACTATCATTTCATATGAGAACTACATTTGAATTTTAACATAATCGTCAAAAATCTGACAACACTACTCATTATCGTTTGTTTTTGACGTTTACTTAGCACGAGAACGTAGAATTTACCTGTTCATGTTAAATTTCTCCCATGTTTCATCAGTTTTCATCATCGTTAACAGTTTATGTGATTTGTTAGTAAGTGTTTCGCAGTTAATTATAAAGTATAATCAAGTGTAATGTAATTTTCGTCCAAAAACTCACAAAATAAAGTGTCCGAAATTTGAATTCAATCTGTCCGAAATTTGATTTAGTGTCCGAAGTTTGATTTTTATTCGCTTCATTTGAAAAGCATTTTATTCGATGAGTTTTTTATGTTTTCAATGAAATAGGTACCAAAGTAGAAAGCTTAAATGCATATTGAACTAATTTATTGAAAATGTCGATCAAATAATACCTGTGCATAAAGTTTAGATCTGTTTTTTGCATCATATGCCTTAAGCGTCCGAAATATGATTCAGAACGGTATGTAATACATATTAGGCTGTCAAAAAAGTCCTGCGGTATTTTTTTTGAATTTTCATTTGTTCATAAAATTAGTTACAATCATCTGTTTTAAGTCAAATATGCGCCGTTTTGTTCGATGACTTGTTCCCAACGAGATACCAACTTCATAATACCCCTGTTATAGAAGCTCGCTTCCTTATTGGCAAAAAACTCGGATAGTCAATTTTCACAGGCCTCTTTTGTGGCTAACTTCTGACTACCTAGCTCGTTCGCCATGGACAAAAACAGGTGGTAGTCACTTGGTGCAAGGTCCGGACTATACGGCGGATGCAAAAGAACCTCCCATCCGAGCTCCCGGAGCTTCTGGCGCGTCACCAAAGAAGTGTGTGGCCTGGCGTTGTCCTGATGGAGGACAATGCGGCCTCTGTTTATCAAAGATGGCCTCTTCTTCATGAGTGCTACCTTCAAGCGGTCCAGTTGTTGGCAGTACAGGTCTGAATTGAGCGTTTGGCCATAGGGAAGTAGCTCATAATAGATTATTCCTTGACAATCCCACCAAACACACAGCAGAACCTTCCTGGCCGTTAATGAGGGCTTGGCCACCGTCTGAGCCGCTTCAGCGGGCTTCGACCACGACCGTTTGCGCTTCACGTTGTTGTAAGTGACCCACTTTTCATCGTCAGTCACCATCCGCTTCAGAAACGGGTCGATTTTGTTGCGATTCGGCAGCGATTCACATGCGTCGATACGGTCAAAGATGTTTTTTTGCGTCAACGTGTGTGGCACCCATACATCGAGCTTCTTTGTGAATCCAAGCTTCTTCAAATGGTTAATAACGGTTTGATGACTTATCCCCAGCTCTTGGCCGATGCTACGGTTGCTACTATGCCGGTCTTTCTCGGCTAACTCAGTGATTTTGTCGCAATTTTCGACGACAGGCCTTCTGGAGCGTGGCGCATCTTCGACGACCTCTACACCAGAACGGAAACGTTGAAACCATCGTTGTGCGGTGGAAATGGAAACTGTATCGGGTCCATAAACTGCACAAATTTTATTAGCAGCTTGGGATGCATTTTTGGCTTTGTCATAGTAGTACTGTAAAATATGTCGGATTTTCTCTTTATTTTGCTCCATATTTGCGACACTATAACTCACGAACGACTCAACCAAACAAAACAAGGACTCAAGGACTCAAGGACTATATTATAGCGCGCAAAAATACCTTTCCAACAAGCTATAGTATGACTCGATACAATGAATACAACTAGAACTACGCGCTTACAAAGACACCTCGCGGAAATACCGCAGGACTTTTTTGACAGCCTAATATAAATGGTTTTTTCACAGAACGCTTTGTATGACGTCCGCTTATTATGACATGTTTGTCAACTCCCTTCGATGTCATTATAAGCGGATTCCACTGTAATTAATTCTGCCCATTAAACTTATTTTTTTTATTAATTCGTTTATTTTTACAGGCTCAGTTACATAAGTTTTAAGGAGCCGAATTTCTAACTATATTTGTATAACTATATATATAAACAATTTCCTGATTCTATGGTTAGTAAGGTAGAAAACCCATTACTCGCGGTTGACTCTCTCCCATACAACTTGGCCTATAACTTTTCTCAGACCCTTTTCCGATTAATAAAATTGTGGCTGGAAGATAGGTGAGATATTTTTCTATCGAATAACTACGATAGCTCTATTCGAACAACTTTTTTTGATTTTCAAAGTTCTGTATATTTTCCTATATTGACCCACGTTTCACGTTTCAGTCTATAACTTTTCTCTGTTACGATCAAGAAAAAATTGAATTATGTGGAAAGATGAATGATTCAATTCTCTATCTAATGAGCATGATTTTGAAGGTTGTTACTCGATAAACAATGAATTTATTTCAATTGAAATAATTCATTATTCATTAAATCCAGCAACACGTTGAACAGAAACTTACACGCAACAAAAAACATTCATCCGCAAACTTCACTCATAGAGACGAATGAACTGCAAAGTTTAAAGCCTCTTAAAAACTTGCAAGCAAAGCAAGCAACTTGACATAAGTCAAAACGTGCGGTCCCAGGCGTATGTCTTACATATTTCTTCCCGGTCCTTAAAGTGTTGAGCAACTTTGCACACTTTTAGTGTTCAAAAAAGAATAAGACTATTTTTTGAAAAAAAATTCTCGTTTTTTACACAAAATTGTAACTCAAAAACTATAATGCCTACAAAATTCTGGTCAAGGGATGAAATGTAGGAAATTGTTTAAATTTTCATAAAAAATACCAAATTATGAAAAATATTGTTGAAAAATAAATTTCTTTAAAAATTCATTTTTCTCGAAAACGTATTTTTTATGAATTCTCAAAAAATATATAAAAGCCCTTACAATTTCCAATAAGTTGGAAGATGGGCACTCTTGTAGGGGAACCGGAAAACTGCTAGTTCACAACATGTATCAGCACATCATAGGGCGCCCATGCAAGATGTTCTCGTGTTTGGGCCGTGCTGTTGAAAATTAAATCGTATGGCAAGGGGTTAATGTCATGGAATTTTAACGTCCTATGGAACTCTATTCACACACAAAAAGAAACGAACGTTTTTCCTCTAATTTGTGATTTTGTTATTATTTTAAATTTGTTCTATATTGGTCTTCAGTGTATATTTCATCCACAAATCTTTTTTTTTCGTCATACAACAGAAAGGATTCAGTTCTACAAATTTTAAATTTAATTTTGTTTCGAAATAAATACACAATTCTTAAATAAATCAATTGCAATAATATTTTCACTCGTGAAAAATATTCTTTCTAATAATGCAAATGAGTGCAAATTCTTATCTGAATCGTGGATAGTTCCGTTAGGTTTTGGATATTTCTGGTCATTTTTAATTCATATTTTATTTTGGTTTATCTGATATTTCTCTATTCTATCTCATCTATGTTGCTCATAGCGAAACCAAACTAAAATACCACCACCTTGTAGACATGAGCCCAAAAATTCTCTTGTGGAACGTAGTGTTGTCAGGCTACTGCTACTGGACAAAACAAAAAATTCTAAAAATCCTATAAAGACAGAAGAGAACGGCAATAGATTGAGCTCAAATTGTACATCATTCGAAAGACACTCAAGCCACAGAAACTTAACAATCAGTTATGTGAAGCACAACTAATATTTTTTTCAGTCTCCGATAACACAATTTAATTGGCAAATTCCGCTTAACAGCGACACCAAATCTGTCGCTGTCAAATTATTTTCCATTCAATGAACACATCTCTTCTGAAACCGGACCGACCCCAGCATCCACTTTGAGCCACGCGGAAACACGCGGCACCACGCTGAGTATAATCCCTTAATTAAATTTGAATTTAATCTTCCCCACGGCTAGCAACAGTTTGCCCCCAGCCTCGGGCGCGCTTCTTGATGCTGCTAGCTGCACATACTCACAAAGAGCATCCTCGCTACATTCGCAACCCCACTCATTATTCTTGAGACGTGCACTTTGCTCTTAAGTGCGAAATATTTGACGTTGGTGCTGCGGAAGCAAAAACCACCCAAGCAGTGGATAAGGATGAAAGCTTTTCCGTGGAACATTTCTCCCTTTTTGCCTCTTGCAAGATGAACATGCAACTGCAATTTGTGCGCGCGCTAGCTACTCGTACATACGAACCGTGAGGGACACTGGGAAAAGCGCACATGAAACTTTCCTTCCGGATGAGGCTTGAATTTCCCAGCGGATGGTTTCTTCTACTCGAGCAGTCCTAAAACTGCATTTTCAACCACTTTTGCTTCTTGGGAATCATTTTGAAATGGATTAAAAGGATGTGGCTACGTGTTCACTAAGTCAGGGATATACGTTCGGGAACAGAGTTTCTTTCCCACGAATAGAGATGTCTCCCCGATAAGTGAACACTGGGCACCCAACCAAGCAATTCATCAATTGCTGATTCGTGGAATACATATGACTGTGTGATGTCGGAAATTTTGATGAACCTTAAGCCATCCCAGTTTATGGTATCTTCCTCTATTTGAGTACAAACATTTACTGTGTACCCACGTCTCATATCAAGGACTGCAAGCTGTGTGCCTCCGGAGCGCGTGCACCCACCATCGCACAGCGTCTTAAGCAACCCAACGTCAATTCCAACAACTCGAACATGAGAGCATATTAAGCAGTTTTTTGCCTCCTGCTGGCTGGTGGGACTATAGTTTGGATAGGAACAAAAAAAAACACAACGCACGGGAAATACGGAAATGCAAGATTGATTGCATCGGGGGAGTATTCCGCAGAATGAACTCGACACCAGCTGGCAGCAGCAATGATCCCCATAGTCGGGTTTATCCGAGCCGGAAGTTCGGATCGGATGGAATGGCTGCTGCCGGAAAAGGGCAGAAGCAAAATGTGATATCACACCACCACCACCACCACCATCATCATCCAGCCAGAGTACTGGTGACACAAGCCGAGCAAAATGAATTAAGGAAGATAAATTGATTATATAAGGTTGACGTATTTCCCAATTTGGTTGCTGCTAACTGAAAGATGGCAGAGTTTTTTTTTGTTCTGCTACTTGCAGAGAAGTTACTTTTTGCTCGCCGGGTTTCCGGGTATAATGAGATATTTCTCAGAATAGTGCAACATCCAGTAACTTAATTAAGACGTTATCTGAGCATCATTTCCTGTATTGGGAGATATAAGGGTTGTCCCAACCCAAGATATTCTGACCGCAAATTAAAACAACATTGTAAGTTGAAAGATGTTATGCTGTTTGGTTTATTTCAACACTCGTCGGTAGTGAACATCCTTTGTAGATCGTTGACATTGATAAAGAGTTTTTTTTTTAAATAACATGAGGATTCATAATTTGTGCCTAAAAATGATTGTTAACATACAAAAATTCAATGTTTCGAAAATTCATAAAAATTCAAAAATAGTTTTACCATTAAAGTTTTTTTTTTTGTAAATAAAAAAGAGTCTTATTTTTTTCTCAGTGTATGTTTTTTCACGTTCAACATCAACATCAATACTCTATAACTCTTTCTAAGACACTATTTCTATACTACCCATAGTTTTCGAGACATAAATTTTCAAAGATTTCTCTTACTAAAATCGATACCCTTTTCAAAAGTTACGCTTGAGTCAAAAAATTCCAAATTGCTGTGAAAAACTCATATTTCCTCCAACCTAAACGGAATACAAACTATCATTCGAATCAATAATACTCATGTTTTGTCATTTGTCCAATTCATTTGGAATTGCTCAGTATGTAAGGAAGTTTAGCCACCTGTGGTATGTTTTCAAAGTTCCTCCTAATAATCCATCAAAAAAATGCGACAGACTTAATGAAATGGATGTTTATTTTTCTGTCGGTGAAGATGACTTCAAAACATAGACTTGTGATATAAACCGTTTGAATACGGGGGAGCGCGATAGCGCTCTTCTTGTTCTATGTTATTTTTTTTGACTTAGCACCTCTTAACGTAGGATTTCGTCTTTCGGGGACATTTTTTAAAGCGGACTTCACGCGCTTTGTGCAGCGAACCATAATTTTGAATGAAATTGTTTAAATATTATTTTTCATTATTTAAAAAAAAAAATTATGTATAGATATGGGAGCTTATGTTAGTAAATTTAATAAACCTCGCTTTTTATGTGTTTTTTTTTCCTATTAATACAACTTTTGTGACCTAATCAGTTATCTAAGCTTTTTAGTATTTTTTAAAATATAACCAAACTCATCCGTAGTTGGTGAAGTCTTGTTGGATTATTTTCTTCAACCTTAACATTCAAAACAGAACGCAAATCTTTCATTGGGTTGATGTCGGGAAATTGCGCTGTTCACACCAAAACTTTAGTTTTTCTTTTCATAAACCAATTCGATACCAGGGTATGCCTTGGAGCTTCATCTTGCTGCAGGGTAAGCATGTGTCTTAAAAAATTATCATCAATACTATGATACCAAAGAAGAAACTTATGAATATATTTTTTTGAAACCCTATATGGTTCACTAAAACAATAGCTTGGATATAAAAATACGAAAAATTACTCAAAGAGCATTTTATTATGATGTACCACGAAATATCGTGAAATAAAATTTCCTTCTAAAATTTATATTCAAAAATCCTGAAATTTCGAAATACAAAAAAAAATAAAAGGAAAAAATTGTACCGTGAAATGCTCCAAAAACACAAATCAAAAATACGTACATTTAAATGAATATTGAAATAATAATGGATCTAAAAATTAAAAAAAAAGAATTTAGAAATACAGGGTTTTCCAACTTTAAATTCCGAAAGTAAATTGAAATAAAACACACTTAGAATTCGAATTTCGATGAAACTTTTATTTCAAATTAAAGTTTGGTTTATGCCATTATGTGTGAAATACAACATCATTCAAATGTCCACCTAGGGCTTCCGCACACCTTGATCCGGAACAGGTAATTTTCGTTGACTTTTCGGCACATATGGGGCGGTATCTTGGTCATAACTTCACGAATGTTGTCTTTCAAATGTTCAAGAGTTTCGCATAACCCCACAAAAAAAAGTCTAGCGGGTTCAAATCGCATGATCTGGACGGCCAATTGGCATCGCCAAAACGCGAAATTATGCGTCCCTCAAATTTCATTGGCAATATGGCCATGTTCGGTCGTGTTGTGTGGCACGTGGCGCCGTCCTGCTGAAACCACATGTCATCCGTATCCATATCTTCAATTTGTGGCAAAAAAAATCGATTAACATGTGGCCATAGCGCTCACCATTCACAATTACCGTCTCGCCGTCCTCATTTTCAAAGAAATACGGCCCGATGACTCCACCAGACCATAATGCGCACCAAACAGTGACTTTTGGCGGATACAATGGCCTCTCAACAATCACGTGTGTATTTTCTGAGCCCACCACGGAAATTTTGGGTGTTCACATAGCCACCGAGCTCGAAATGTGCATCATCGCTGAAGAAAATTTGATGCGAAAATTCAGCATTTTGCTGCTGTTGTTCGTTCACCCAATTGACGTATGCCCGACGCATTCGATGGTCACCACGCTCTAATTTTTGTACCAGTTGGACTTTATATGGATGTAGGTGCAAGTCCAAATGCAAAATTCGCCACAATGATGTGTTTGACAAGCCCAATTGCTGAGCACGCCGTGGAATCGAAACATTCGGGTCATCCTCCACACTGGCAGCAACAGCAGCAATATATTCGGCCGAACGCACATTACGATGATGTACAGGTTTCACAATATCCGCTACGGACCCAGTTTGTTCGAATTTACGCACTACATTAGCGATTGTGTGCCTTGTAGACCGTTCATGACGACCAAAATCCGTCCTAATGCTCGAAAAACATTTGCCGGTTTTTCATCATTTTTATAGTATAATTAAACAAAATTAACACGTTGTGCGATGCTAAAACGATCCATATTGTAAAATGGCAGACATTCAACTAACGATATGATGCTTTGGTTGACAGCTATGTCAAACGGTTGTCAGCGCAGGGCTGTATACTTTCGGAAGCCCGAAATGGAAAACCCTGTACAAAAAATAATTCAATGGAATTTTATTTTTTCCACTTGTTTCGGTGAGATGCAATTTGAATATTTTTCATATTTTCTTATCCAAACTATTGAGAATGACGTGAAAAAAAGGGAAAATGCGTATTTCATCATAGTTCTTATAGTGTACCGCCCAGTGACCATTCTACCCTGGATTCCTCGAGTCAAGAGAGATGCACCACGATTGATATGAGGTACAGACTAGGGGGCCGTTGCTGATCAATGGTCAGTTGCACCCCAATAGGAAGTATCCCGTGTCGGCCACACATACATAGTACTGGAGACTGCAACATCCCAATTATGAGAATATTTGTAATACTAACCTCGAGCCAACCGCGAGTAATCGGTTACATATTACTAACATAGTTGTAAGACAAAAACTGTCAAAATATTGGACTCCCGGCCCCGTCAGGCTTACGCCACATGTGCCTTAATAAAATATATGTTTTGGTAAAAAAAAAAAAATTCTAAATTAAAATGGAGGGAAGCTATCTGAAGAGTGTCCTGTATATTTTGAATCTGTCAAAAGCTACAGTGTTGGCAAATATCTACACTGGAATAATTGGTCGGGGTTCTGCCAAAACGAACCAAGCGCCAAAAGCATTACTTTGAGATATTTAAATTTGGGCTCCCACTAATTGACTGTGTCCGATCAAATCTATCATTTTATCGCTCCCGTGTTACAAACAGGATGTCAAACATAATACTCCTTTTCATGCTGTAAGCACACATCTTGATCAATTTCCGATTCAGAACCTTTAGAAATATGAAAAAAAAATATGTTTCTGATAGACACGCAAAAATTCGTTTTCTTTGCAGCCAGAGCGAACCAAGTCCATACTAGCTATTAACATTGTATCATTACATAACACATTAGTATTTTGTAACGGCTCTTGACTAAAGGGTGTGTCACATCAAATTGCATCACGGAAAAAACGCTGTAGAAAAATTCGCCCAGTAGACCGATCCTTGTGAAAATTTTAGACAGTAAAATAAAAACTATTAAACAACTTTTGGCATTTTCTTTTTATTCATACTTCGAGCCCAAGCCCGTATGCTCGCACCTTCCTCTTTACCCCGTCCATAAGGTTCTGTACAACGTCAGGTTGTAGTTTTTTTTGAACAGAAATCCATTTTCTCTTGAAGTCCGCCTCTGATTTGACAACTTTTGGGCTCCTCCGGAGGGCCTGCTTAATAATCGCCCAATATTTCTCTATTGGTGACCCCGTTGGCTTCGTACCACTCCAACACGTCCTTTGAATAGTGGCACGAAGCGAGACCCGGCCAGAAGATGGTCGGGCCCTCGTGCTGCTTCAATAGTGGTAGTAAGCGCTTCTGTAGGCACTCCGTAAGGTAAACCTGCCCGTTTTCCGTGCCGGTCATCACGAAGGGGGCGCTCCGCTTTCCGCAAGAGCAGATCGCTTGCCACACCATGTACTTTTTGGCAAACTTGGATAGTTTCTGCTTGCGAATCTCCTCCGGAACGCTGAATTTGTCCTCTGCGGAGAAGAACAACAGGCCCGGCAGCTGACGAAAGTCCGCTTTGACGTAGGTTTCGTCGTCCATTACCAGGCAATGCGGCTTCGTCAGCATTTCGGTGTACAGCTTCCGGGCTCGCGTCTTCCGCATCATGTTTTGCCTTACGTCGCGGTTAGGAGCCTTCTGAACCTTGTATGTACGCAGGCCCTCCCGCTGCTTGGTCCGCTGGACGAATGAACTTGACAAATTCAGCTTATTGGCGACATCCCGGACCGAACTTCTCGGATCACGTCTAAACTGCTTAACTACGCGCTTGTGATCTTTTTCACTGACGGAGCATCCATTTTTGCCGTTCTTCACCTTCCGGTCGATGGTTAGGTTCTCGAAGTATCGTTTTAGTACTCTACTGGCCGTGGATTGGACGATTCCCAGCATCTTACCGATGTCCCGATGTGACAACTCCGGATTCTCGAAATAAGTGCGCAGGATTAATTCACGACGCTCTTTTTCGTTCGACGACATTTTTTCCAAATTTACGAAAAATTGACAGTGAAGCATGGCCAACGTGATCTATACACTCTTATCTGATTGTAAGCGAAAGCTGAAGATATAATTCCTAAAAATAAATTTCTACAGCGTTTTTTCCGTGATGCAATTTGATGTGACACACCCTTTAATTTCATGAATGGTATATATATATATATATATATATATATATATATATATATATATATATATATATATATATATATATATATATATATATATATATATATTGACTCACTTTTGCTGTTTATGGCAAAATAATATCTTAATAAATGATAATAAATTGATTTCAGGAGCTGTGCGAAGCATAAAAATCTGTTAATGGTTAGGATTTGCCTTCTTGAAGAAAACGATCACTATCGTCTGATGCCATATTGTGGGTTTATAGTTCGCTTTGGTTGAATGCAATTTCGTTTTTATTACAGTCTGCTACACAGAATTTTTGTTTTAGAACTGTTGTCAATTATCCGAATGACATGGTCATTTTACAGTCGATAGATTATTATTTTCTGCATCCAATGGTGTAAGTAACTCCATTTTGAAGAAAATGGCGCTTGGTTCGTTTTGGCAGAACACCGACCAATTGATACTGATCAAAAATATAACTATTGAAGTATTTTATTCTTTTTGTTTATGTCAATGATGATCTTCATGCGTATAATACCTTTTCTAACTGATATCAACTTTTGTTAATAATTATGGTCTAAGCTATTGTTTGATCAATGAGAAATGCTATACTTTATCATATACGGCAACACGCTTGGTATTGAAATGACGTATCCATGACCCAATGTAAATTTATGGCGTTTGATTTATTTTGTCCAGTACTGTCTAATAATTATTCATACATGAAAAAAAAAATTGAAATGGTGGACACTAAAAAACTGTAAATACGAAATATGGCGTTATTTATTTATTTTATGAGTAAACATATTTCCAAAATTTCACTGAATTGCGTAAAAAGTATATAAATCTCTGCTAATTTGCCCATTATCCCCATTGACGTCGTATGATTTTTTTTGCACAATCCTAAATGAAATGAGAAAAGAAAACAAAAAGAGATGTTCGATCGCATACATACAAACCTTTTTTTATACTTTTAAGGTGAAGGTGGAAGGAAGCCATTGTAGAATATAGGAATAGGTAAAACCACGTGTAAAAATGGGGTAATAGTGTTTGTGAGAGAAGAGCAATTTTTTTCGTATGTTTTGATCTTCGTACGTGAACAGATCAATTGACTTATCACACTGTGTGGCGTTTCACTGACACGGGTCATAGAATACATTTGAAAAAATAATACACCCAGGTTTTTTTTTACGCGGGAGATACGTACCTTGTAAAAAAAACCGCGTTAATTGGAAAATCCGCGTAAAAAAAACTGCGTTAATTCGAAAATCCGCGTAAAAAAACCGTGTTAATTGGAAAATCCGCGTTAATTGGAAACTCCCCGTAAAGAAAAAAAGGTCACATAAAAATCCTCTTGAGAATCGTGATGGGGTGCGGCATACGCTCTGAGGGAGCTTGAAGGGGGAAATATGAACTGAGAGAGAGAGAGAGAGAGAAGTGATGTTGCTCAGGTTTACGCGCAAAAATCGGAAAATCCGAGAAAAAAACCGCGGTAATTGGAAAATCCGCGTAAAAAAAAACCGCGTAAAAAAACCTCGTAAAAAAAACCGCGTAAAAAAAACCTGGGTGTAATTCAATACTGAAATTAAATGTATGAATATATATAGAAAGTGTATTTGCATATGAATTAAACTTCAGTTTATACGCGAGGGCAAATGGGCAAATTTATAACACATGAGAATTGGGGCTTTTTTGGTATTAACAAGTTCTTCCGCACGATAACTCGATGTTGATAATTCCTTAATATTTTTATTCGATGATCGTATTGTTTTCACATATTCACGTTGGAGAGCCTTAACCCTTCTCTACGTTGGCCGAGACATGTTTATTGCATGTAATACTTTTCCGTTTACTATTTTTGAAAGCATAGGCAGCCGTGGCAGCGTTCCGAACTCTGCAATACAATTTTCTTTACCAATGTTCTTAACCAACGAAAGCTTACATTAAACGTGAAATTAAACGTAAAACAATAATTGTATTGATATCAACACAATTTTATTTCATTGATTTCCATTTCATAAAACGCTATAACTCAGGAATAATATCTTATTGAGTGGTTTTCATAGCGGTTTCGATGATGTTGTCTGGCATCGGTTTCGAAAAAATAACGATGCTTTCACCAATCCAAACAAAACCATTGCGGAAAATTGAAAAATGGAAATTTTCCCGACGTTTTTCACTGCACAGTGCGACGGCAGATAAAAATTTAATATCTTGTGAGTAATCGATTACATTTTGGTTGATATTAGTTGATGAGAAGTGTGCAAAAACGACCATTTACTTCACACTGTTTCGCAAAATGATTGTTTTTTTTGGGTGAGGAAGGGAGATGAAAGAAATGAGCGCCATTGTGGCAGCCATTTGTGGCTTCCTACCACCTTCACCTTAAAACAGCTAATTTTTTTGCGCATTTGACCCTCCAGTACACGAAATGGCATTATTTCTGCCAAAAATAAAATGTTTTCAGCCAACGCTAGTTTGGGTATAGGATCGAGAAGACCCCATGATTGCTGAACGCATTTGGAGCTACGAATGAAAATGCTGCGGAGAGAACCTAGTAATGTTTCTGGCTATCTACGGAATCCGTTGCGAAAAAAACGTTCCAGAATAAATTCAGCCAATTTTGATACCCTGTTCTGAAGTAAAGCGCATTCCAATTAAAATGTTCTGCATCGATCGAAACAAATGGTTGTCGAAAAGAAAAGATTTGACTATGTTCCAAACAGTTTTAAACTCAAACAGCAACATGAGGCCGAGCGTTGCAATGATGGAATACTATCGACTCGTGTCTGGTCGCATAATCTGGACGTTTTTCGTCAATAGATCACTTTAAACGGATCAATTGTTGCCTGTAGGAGTCTCCACTGATTGCTTGACCAAGTTTATAGTGGATCACACCCACTTGTTACCGATGAAGTAACAAGACGGGGTTTCCAAAACCTGAATACTTCTTTATTAAGACGTATTTATTAAATTTTCTTTGGTGCCCGTCTATTCAATGCAGTCCGAAATTTACTGCCGGACGGTAACTGCTTTCTTAGCTGTGACCTAGTTCGCACTGATTAGGAAATCAATTCTTAAGAATATAATCTAAGTTATATGATCGATTGTTCGTCACTTTTCGCAATCAGTGGCTCACTAAAGCCACTTAAGAGTTTAATTTAGAAAACTTCTGCCTATTGCGCTTGAATATAACTGAATTTTTTACACCTGCACGTTAAGAGCTATCACATGCAGTCGACTCGAGGTTCAATAGCACAATGCCATGTTCACACAATAGTACGCAAGCGCTATGACCACTTCCTTAGCGTCATTGCGTGCGTATTTGTTCGAGTTGACCTACGCTGATGATCGATCGATGGCGATCCTTTGGGATCAAGAAGACTGTTTTGTGAAAAGGGCGCAACAGGAGTTGATCCCACCATATATATAGAACATTACTTTAGCATCGTGGATATTCGGCTTCGGCATCGATGTTCGTGGTTGACCGTGTTTTACACACGATCTTATTGCATTTTTCGTCCCGGTTATTATTCGATTCGAAAAAAAAAATCCTTTTGTGTTGTTCAAGCAACATTTCGGATATGTAAAATCGCCGTTTGTCGTCTCTCGCTTTCAATTCGTATGGACCATAGTTTCTTTGCTTTTGAAAGTATTATGCGGATTTGAGTCGTTTAGGAATAGCTTGACGAGTTATTCCCAATGATTATTCAAACCAACCATTCCCTAAAAAATGGTGCATAGTGCATAGTGTAGTTACCTTCAAATGAAACAGAAAAACAAAACCTTCCGCAAATGGTACTTAGTAAAAATTGAACTTGTTGTGCAAAACTCAAAGACTTGTAAACAATATTTGGTTGACAGATATCGACATATGCTTCAGTAAACACCATTCTACATAAACACATCACTATCGACCACGCTAAAATTAACTTCCATCTCTGTTAAACTTCTTGTAAAGGGAGGATGGCTTGTTACAAGCTTCGAAATTCATATTACTGTCTTTGAGTCACGTCGACCGTGTCATCGCATGTTGTAAATTTGATAGCGACGAACACTACTGTTCAGTTTTAATGAAGGATTGAAATTGCCAATAAAAGTTCAGTTAACGGTGCGTCGGTCGGTGCGTTGATCCACGATGCCCAAAATTGTATTCCCAAATATTCTGCGATAGTGCTGTTGACGAACATGCAGCGCCATCGCTCCAACAAAACCCCCGTACAACAAAACAACCATCCATTAGAGGTCTAATTGCACATCATACTGCTTCACAACGTGCAACCACATCCCACAAATTCAATCGAGGAAGTTGAAATTACTCCCAAAAACATAGTACACAACTTGACGTTCCGCTTGGCCTTGTCCCGAAGTTATGTTCCAGTCGGGTTGCACGTTCCCAGCACGTTCCAGCATTCAATCCACGCTGCGCTATGTAAATCAGGCCGGGAGATGTTGCCGCTGAACCGGAATGAGTCCTGTGATTTCGCTAACAGCACAACTACGAATGATGATACGACGATGACGACAACGATAATGATGATTCGCTATTATTATCTATGCTCCTAGTGAAGCAGTGGGTACAGCATACCCGTTCCCGTGGCAAACGTAGTTTGAATATTTACTAAACGCTTTGTACGATGAGTTACGCAGAGTTTAATTGAATGACACGGACAACTCGACGATCAACTATACTGCAGGTGCTCCTGAGTGATGACCGGTAGATTTTGACGGAAATTGAAACACTCGCTGGAATTCGCCGTTCGCGAAAAGTATTGAAAATCATGCCAACGTAATCCATCTGCGGATCCCGATCGGCGCAATTATGAATGGAAAGTTCATTTTCTCGCTGTCATAAAAGCACTCGATACGCGTCCTTCTTTTTTTGTTTCTCTTGGGAAGATGCGAAGGACCTTCGCACACGCAAAGAGATGCTGGAGCGTTCTTTTTAATATACATCAATCAACTGTCGGATAATAAAATAATGTAACCTAAGCAATCTCCCTTCGATTGGATTATGGCACGAAGCGTCGAACACGTAACAAAGATGGAATAAAAAGATGAATGGGGGAATTGTAAAAAATTGCAAAACCTAATAAAATGTGAAACAATATCGAGTGGTGGCGGCGGCGGTGTGCGTGAAGGGCGCGAGCTTGGAGAGCAATTTTTCATTTATTATACATTTATTTCCTTTCGTGAAATACATTTACAGTGCCACTCGCTGTGTTTGCTGATCCCTGGTGAAATCAGAACCAGTCATCCTCCCCCACCCCAAACGCCCCCACACTAACTGCTGCCAGCACCAGTGGTTGTAAATTTAATTTTCCAATTTGTTGTCTGACTGAACGCGCATAGAACGGAACACCCCGAATAGGAAGCGAACCGAAGAGCGCGCGGGAAACATTATTGGCGTCTGTCAGCAGGGACAGGGATCATCATCAGCGAGCCAATTTTGTTTGCCGTTGTCAATGGCTGAGTGATAGGTTCGGTGGAAAAATAAATTTCCTACAGTGAGCCGGATAGGAATGTTTCAATACCATCGAGATGGTTTATTTCTTGCCAGTTACCGCGTACCGGGCTGCTCCCGGATTGTCGCTATGGTACATTCTAATCAAACTGAGCGGAGAATTATTGCAATTTGGATGAGAATCTAATTCTGTGTGATAAATATCGCATAGTTTTGTGACATTTTTATTCAGTTTTGCAATTGTAATTCAGTCATTCCATGTCGAATCAATATAGTAGTTCTCAGATTTTTGTGAAAAGTTGTAGTTTTGTACCTTATCGCAGAATATTAGATTTGTATTTTTTTTTCATTTTTTCATTAGGGTGTCCATTTCCATTTTAGGGTGGTCCGAAAAATCTATTTTCCTTTCTTTTTTCCGAAAATGTCACTTTTTTTAATTCTAGACATTTGAACTTAATTTGAATGAATTAAGGGCAAAGAAAATCTTCTTTGTAAGAATATTATACTTGCAAAAAAAATTGGATTTTGTTTTCATTATTATTTATTGTATTTGATTTTTATAGTTTACTTATTCTTGGAACCAGAGCACCATATGTATTATATTTTTTCTTGAAAGCTGAGGTTTTTTTTACATAACATACCTAAAAATCAGGGAGATGTTTTTTTTTCATTTTCTAGTTATGATTTTTCAAAGTTAACCTATGGTTCAAAAATCATTTTTTCTCATGTTTGAAGAAATGAAAACTCATAACTTTTTTAAATACAAGACCGATTAAATCGGTTCAGTAGTTCAAAATTTATGAATTTTTAGAAAAAAAGGGAGAAAATGATTTTTCGGACCACCCTAAAATGGTCACCCCAATGAAAAAAATGAATAAATATGGGTCTAATATTTTGCGATAAAGAACAAAATTACCACTTTTCACGAAAATTTGGAAGCCACTATATTGGTTTGGCAAGGATTGGCTCAATATGTATATTTCTAATATTTTTACAATACATTTAACAATTCCATATCAACCGAAAAAAATCATTTCGATATTTTTATACATTGAAATAATTTTTGAGTAAGAATTTTTAATAGTGTATTTATAATGTATTTTTTCCGAAATAATTCATTGATTTCCCAACACCTTTGTAGAAAACCATATTTAAAGCAGACATCTGTATCTCGAGTTACGACTTTTTGAAAGAAGGACCAATAATTTTGTATACGCTCTTTAAAGAAATCCGTCGTACTTCAAATTGGAAAAGCTCATGAAAATTATGATTTTGGGTTGTCGGAGAGATTCGGGGAAGTTGCCGGCTGATTTAGCGTGAAATTATCCGTGGACTAGCTGAGTCGGAAAACTTCATCCCGCCCAAAATCGTTTTTTTGTTATCAACTTTCAAACATTCACGTTTTCTAACTAAGCGAACATTCATGGGTCTAATCGCAGAACTATCCATTGATTGATCTTCTAATTTTTCTAATTTTTTAATTTCCTTTTATTGTAAACTAGCTGACCTGGAAAACTTCGTCCCACCCAAAATTAGTTTTTTGTTATCAATACCTTCAAACATTCACATACCGTTTTCTTACTATGAGCAAATTCATGGGTCCAATCGCAGAACTGTTCATTGATTGATCTTCTAATCGACCCCGTTGAATTTACCTTTTACTATGAAATTCCTAGTATTTCTAACAAAACTCATCATTATAATATCAGATTATTTTCAGACATAATTCTCGTTCACGATTTTTCAACCACTTGCAAATAACATGTTTATCCGTTACATGGAATAAATGTTTTATACAGAAAATATGATAGAATAAAGACATCCCTAAATCGCACAATACCTTCCTCTAGTTCTGCTCTTATCAACACATCCGGCGATCCTTTTTTGGTATAGAAGAAGATATAGGAGTGCGTTTCATCACATTAAATTCCATTTCCAGTTTCGAACAAAGCACAAAGCACACGAACAGCACTTGTCGCTATGTAATTGTAGAACATAAGGGAATTTAATTCTTCGAATTTTCCCTTTTTCCTTTAAAGTTTTCCGAAAAGTTTCAATTGTCATGTTTGGTTGGAATATTTTTGGTTGAAATATGTGTAATATTTTTATGGAACCCCCTCTTCATTCCAGAGGAGGGAGGGGTATCCTAACACTATAGAAACATTTCTCATACACAAAAACCTCGAGTTATGCAGAAGTTTGTGTTTCGTTTGTCTGGCAGCCCCCCTTAGAGAAGGGGGGAGGAGTGTATTCACCATAGAAACTTTTCGTGTCCCGTAAAACCTCCACATGCCAAATTTGGCTCCATTTGCTTGATTAGTTTTCGAGTTATGCAGAAATTTGTGGATTGCTTATGATCTGCTCATCAAAACAAGCTACATAAATTCAATTTAGCTGTTGCATGCCGTTAATTGAAAAAAAATCAGGGTTATTATCAGCAAACCGGAAGTTAAAACATGATTATATTCGTTTTCCGTTCGTCAGTTATTTCCACCCATTGTCTTTATAATTGGGGGTGTATGTCATTTCCGGTTAATTAGGGGGGTTGATTGTTCGGTTCAAGAGCACCATTTTTGAAGGTGTCAAGAAAAGGGACTTCCCACATAGCCTCTGTTATACCCCTTTTTATCACTAATGAACCACACCGACCAGTATAAAACATAGTTTAAGAGTTATAGAATTCATTTCAATGTCGAAGTCGCCAAAAAATGAGAATTATGTGATGAATTGCCGTTGCAAAAATGGGGGTCGGATTTCAGGGCCACTTCCTCTATTGTTTTCTTTTAAGACTTTAGTTTAAAACTCAATATCTCACAATGTTCTAGATAATTTGACAACATTTAAGTGTCTTCAATATTTATTTGATTTACGAAAATAGTGTCAGTCCCTCTAGAAGTGTGATGGAAATGATTATATTTGAAGATTTTTCTTAATTCTGCCATCGACGATGTCTTCTGTTATGATGCTGGTTCATGAAGGGATATCAAATTTCTTTCGTCACCTTCGTGTACTGCTTTCATAAAATATCTTTTTTTGACGAATTCCTCGATCCCTCTGTTCTCAATTCTTTCTGGAACATGTAAGATGCTCTCCAGTAGCGCCTTCACAGTAAACGGATAAATGCCAAATTTCTTGAATCCGGAAATCAAGTTGCTCATTTGATTGGCTTCAAGGCTTTCAATTAGTGGCCTTAGCAATACTGGAAAATATGGCTTCTACAAAATTGTCGCCAAGGAAACGATAATGAGCGTTGAACTTGGAGGATTGCTACTAAATGTGGATGTACCGTTCTGAATCATGTTTCGGACAACATCATATTTCGGACACTTTGTTCTAATATCTTGAAATGCTTCATGCAATGATGATATAACTATAAATTTGATATCACAATTGCTTCTTTCGAATGATCCCTTGGTTTCACTATCACTTCATTTGAGAATAACATTTGAATTATCACATAGTAGGAAAAAATTCAACAGCACTACTCATCATCGTTTGTGTTTGACGTTTGTTTTGCGTGAGCACGTAGAATTTACCCGTTCATAAATATTTAAATTTCTCCCGTGTTTCATCAGTTCTCATCATCGTTAACAGTTTACTGTGATTGCTTGGTAAGTGTTTCGCAGTTGACTATAAAATTTAATCAAGTGTAATGTAATTTTCGTTCATAAAATTACAAAATAATGTGTCCGAAATTTGAATTCAATCTGTCCGAAATTTGATTTAGTGTCCGAAGTTTGATTTTTATTCGCTTCATTTGAAAAGCATTTTATTCGATGATTTTATTATGTTTTCAATCAAATAGCTACCAAAGTAGAAAGCTTGAAAGCATATTGAACTAATTTATTAAAAATATCTACCAAATAATACCTGTGCATAAAGTTTAGATATGTTTTCTGCATCATATACCTTAAGTGTCCGAAATATTATTCGGAACGGTATTTTTGCAGGTACAATGCAGCTTAGTTGTATATGTTCAATTTTCTACTTGGCCCATTCTCACCCTCACTCATCTAAATAAGAGATTATTTCGAAAATTTTGAAATTCCCAAATAAATACGTTTTTGATGGTCAAAAAGAACAATGATTTATCTATACAAGACATAAAAGAATCATCCTATGAAATATTGAGCCTTGTAGGAATTCTGTATAATGATTAGCATGACACTATTTGGGAAGTTATTTGATAATTATTTATAATTATTTGTACTATAGTTAAGTATTATGTACTGGAAGTATTGAACATATATATCTTACTAAATGGTTCACAGGTTTCAAAAATATTCGCAATATTTGTTAAGATATTACTAATAGTAATATTTTCCGTCTTTGATCCATTCTCACCCCCATCGACGGTATATAGATTTATATGTGAAACTTTAGCTGAATTCATTGAGTAGGATAAGGATAGGATAAGTGCGGTACCTAACCTTATTATTTCCTTGATTGTTGACATTCTTTACATTTGATTTGAGAATATATCGGTTTTCCTTATTAGTTATTGTTACTTTTGTAAAAATAGAATCCCTGGAATCCCCCATTCTCCTAAATATTCAGTTTAGGAGAATGTAATCATAGTTAATATTTTGTTTTCATATAACTAAAGAAAAATAATTTCCGTTCTAAAGCAACCACCTTCAAGGTGTACCTTAGGTACTCCTTAAATCTGTTACTTATCTTAACTTAATAAGAAAATCCACTTCTTCCAGACAGCACAGCTGCCAAAAAGCGGGCGCGAAATAGAGAGACGAAAATCCCAACATTAATTAATTTTACGACAACTGAAAGGCAACGGGCGAAATGAATTGATGTAGCTTAGCAGTATTCCGCTGGGGTGTATTACAGCAGCTTAAGTATTATGTTCTTTGCTTAGGGACAGCAATTAGCTGCCATTTTCCTCGCCTCGAGCCGATGGCGTAAATATGAGCAACGCCCATCGCTTGGGTCGTTTGATCAGAGCCGATAATGAACTGGATAAATGGATTTGGTGTTTGAGGACGCGGCGACGGAGTCGCGAATTGAATGACAAAGTAGAGACGAGTAGTGATTGGGAAGTTATCCACTCGAATTAGTTGAATAATTTGGAGAAAGAGAAAAAAGAAAAGCATGTTGTTGTGAAATCTTCTCATCTAGAATGATACCAGCGGTTTTGCATTTGAAGAATAACCTAGAAGCTGTAGCTCAGCATTTCTTAAATACCCACTCGAGCCGATGATTCCATCCGACACGTACGCCTTTTATCCCGCACGCCGAAACCAGATAGAAAACAGAACCCTTCCGAAAAGTTGGGGGTGTAGAAAAATCAATTAAAATTGATGAGGTAAGCAAATCCCTTTCCATGTTTTCCCATCCAGCACATTCAGCATTTTCACACCGGCATTTTCTTGAGAGCGTACGCTGTGGAACCGTCACGTTCGGGACACATATAACATATCGCCTCGCAGCGATTGAAACGCACCGCTCTTCGAGGGGCCACTCTTCGAGCGGCGGGTTCTAAATCAAGGTACCTTTACAACTTAATACCGACTGATTGGTTTTTCGGTTGGCATGTTGTGATGTATATTCTAACGACATGCCGCCGCTCGCCAGGATTAAACAAACAAATTACATTCGACTTCCATCGGCTGGCGGCGGCTGGCTCAAAAGCATAGAGGATGGCAACTTGTTCGCTCCACATTTCAAATCCGACACCGAAAACTGATGGTGGGCTGATTCGAACCAACGGGGACTTCATTTAAACGTGAAATGAATGTTCTAGGCAAGCCTTGCGGCTCCAAACAAATAACGGATTTTACGATTCGATTCGATAACGAGCGTTAAAACTTTCATCTCGGGCACGGAGAGCATGCTGAAAACATGATGCCTATATGGGGTATATAGTAATTTTTGTTAGAAGCACTAACTTGGTAGGTCAAGTAGAAGTTATTAGTAAAGTTATTTGCGAAAAGCCGTTACTCAGTTCAACGTATACATTAGAGTTTCAATGAAAATGATAATCTCGAATTTTTGAACGGGACTTCCTGTCAAAATTTTAATTTTTTCAAAACCGAAAAATCACCCAAAAGGGGAGTCTACGAAAACGAGATTTAAAAAAACTTTTTTTGAGACCAAATGTCTTATAATTGCAACGTCGGAAACGTCGAGATTGTTATCTTGATTTTTTTACGAAGAGATACGTCTTTCAGGAAGGGTGTCAAATCAGAATACAGGTCACGTTTTTCTGAAATGAAGTTAACGTTAAAAAACACCCTATGTCAAATATTAGCTCAATCGGACTTAATGGAGAGTGGCGCAAAGCGGTCAAAGTTTGATTTTTTTTGAAAATTGAAAAATCACCTAAGGGAGGAGTACAGAAGTGCACCCGTGGCCGAGTGGTTAGCGTCATAACTAACATGCCGGGTGTTCGGGTTCGATTCCCGTTCTGGTCGGGGGAATTTTTCGTCAAAGAAATTTCCTCCGACTTGCACTGTGATCACGCGTATTCTAGAGCTTGCCACTCAGAATGCATTCAAGGCGTGTTATTTGGCATAGAAATCTCAACTAAGTACTAATAAAAATGACGCAAGTAATACTACGTTGAGACGGCGAAGTTCCTCTAGGAACGTTAGTGCCATTGAAGAAGAAGAAGAAGAAGAAGGAGTACAGAAAATCGGGGATTTCGAATAAATATTTTGATGCCAAATTTCTTATAATTACATGAAACGTTGAAATCCAATGTCATCTCGACACTCTGGGACAATTTTGTCAAAAATCGACACTCTGGGTTTTTTTTCGGAATACGAAACGAAACGTATGGTTTTTGGTACCAATAAAAATAGTTATCTCGATTTTTCATTCGGAACTTGCTACTTGATTTGCACGATAATATACCCTTTGCAAAATATTAGCTCGTTCGAACTTCATTTATTAGTGTCACAGACGTAAAAATTTGAGTTTTTTTTTTGAAAAACGAAAGATCACCGAAAATCGGGGTTTTCTATGATAATGATGACTGTTATTTTTTGTGTTTGAGTAAATTAAAATTGAAATCGTGAGTTTTTGGGTAAAAAAAAACATCAATAACTTTGAGTAGGATTAAGATATTTACACGTTCTGCATCGCAAAATGTTGGTATTGATAAGCTCTAAAAGTCGTATGAAGGCAATTTTAATGGAGAGTTTTTAATATAAAAGTTAGAGTAAATAAATCCGTTTGTTCATGGTTACCCTAATGCAACTTAGATAGAAAGCGCCAGAAACAACTTTGTGAGAGATATTTGTTCTTTTGACAAAAACTGTCTTCGACAAAGTTGTTACATATGATAGAGCGCTCATTTTGTGTTATTGAGAACAGGGTGACCAAAATTGTCGATGAAATAAATAATCTAACTTTCTTATCTTTATAGATAGAGATTAACATAGTTCGACAATGTTGTAGTCCTAGTTATTTTAAACAACTTTGCAGAACAAAGATTTTTTCTATCTTTTAATATTATCGATTTAGCGCTTTTTTTCTACGTTGCATCAGGGTGACCATGAAAAAACGGGGTTTTTTGCTTTAACTTTTATATCATCCAACATTTTGCGATGCAGAACTTGTCAATATCGAAATCCTTCTCGAAGTTATTGATATTTTTTTCACCTAAAAACTCATAATTTCAATTTTAATTTACTCATATACAAAAAATAACATAGTGTTGAAAATCGCACATCACATAAAATGAAATATGTTCTATCACATGCCGCTAATAAACATTGTTTATGGTTGCTCCAGAAAAACAGTTGAAGAGAGCGGATTTTTTGGGAAGAAATATCAATAACTTCGAGTGAAGTTGAGATATTGACAAGTTCTGCATCACACAATGTTTGTATTAGTAAGTTCTAAAAGTCTTCCGAAGACAGTTTGTATGTAGAATTTGAAATATAAAAGTTAGAGTAAAAAAACAGTTTTTTTCATGGTGACCCTAACGTAACTTAGAAAAAAGCGCCATATCGGTTATTTATACTTCAGAAAAAAAACTTTTGTTGTTCTACAAAGATGTCTCAAATAACTGGGACTACGACATCATCGAACTAAATTTACCTCTGTCTTTAAAGATAAGAAAGTTAGATTTTTTATTTCATCGACAATTTTGGTCATCCTGTTTTTGATAACATAAAAACGAGCGCTCTATCATATGTAACAACTTTGTCGAATACAGTTTTGTCTAGAGAATAACTGTCGAGCTCTAAATGCTAAATGCAGCCTACAATTTATAATACAAAGCATTTGTAACTGTTAAAACCAGTGATGAAATGTTTGCGTTAGCAAATTCCTTAAAAACAACATTGTTAATTTGACAAGTTTTGTAGTTGTTTCAACTACTTTGTTTGCTGTTTTCATGTTAAGTTGCTAAAAGCGGTAAGAATCTACGATAAATGGATGAGCAAATCTTCAAAATCAAAATCAAAATCAAAATCTTCATTAAAACTAGTATTTAAATTGTGTTCGAAATTTGAGTCAGAGACAAAAATGGTATTCGGAATTTGAGACAAATGTAATAAAACATATTTGCAGTTTTTTACCACGAATATGTATTCATAGATCAATTCTATTGTAGTCAAGTGAAAAATGGCTCTATTGTATCCAAACATCAATTTAATTTCGCGAAACTGTACCATTTTGAGTAATGAGACACTGTTAAATGGCCAGCAAAACTCAAGTGTTCGGAATTTGAGACGAAACATTTTTGATCAACATTTTGCAGGGAGTTCCGTTCGGGAATTCAAAGTTCTCTATTTTCCATACTTTCGTTGGTACCCTTGTGTACATATTATAATATTGTTATTTGTTTTAACAGCATTCCTTTGTTATCTTCACAAGAAAAGCAACTATTATGGTACGATTGGAACACCTGTCAGCATAGGGTCAATATTGCTAAACATTTTCTCTCGCTACTTGACATCCTAACCCATACCAAGTACCAAGTGTTCTTGATTGGCTTCTCATGTTATCTAAACGCGTTTACTGCTGCGGCGTTTTGAACACATTTTCGAGTGTTCTACTGTTTCACTCACATAACCACTTTGTCAAATTTATGACTTTTTCACCTGGAGCTACACAAAACTGTATGTCCATGCGCTGCACGAATCACTTTATTTTCGAAGAGGATATACTATGTATGATAGCGGTTCGTAACATTCGTGAAAGAAAAATTATCTATTACATCATATACCCCAGGCTTTGACTCACAGATAATATTGTCGTAATAAAATGAGTAACTGTTTCCATTTTCTACCTCATTACAAGTGAACGAATCCTCCTGCTCTATGGTATACTTTGAAAACATTTCATTGAATATAATTGACCATTTCACAGAACATTGACTGTAAATTATACCATTATACAATTGAAAAGAGTTTTCAAGCTCTGGTAATGCAAAACCCTTTAAAAGAAAGTTCATAGGAATTCTCTCGATCGCCTTCTCAGGCCACCCATGGATAATTTCAGCTGCCGCGTTTAGAACAAGTACCCTCTGGCGATCGGTACAGGTAGCTGAGTTTCCGGAAGAGATGGTCCAACAATCGAATCGATGAAGCAATCTTCGTTCCGTACGATACCAAATTGCCAATCATTCTCTCTCGAAAGGACACCGATTCATGGTGGTTTCTTTATGGTTTATGTGTCTCACCGCTGGGGACGTCCATCTAGAGGAGGTACATTCCTTGTCCGCCAAAGCGTACAAGATGACGATACGACGATTTTTGGTGCAGTGAGAAGGCGTGCCTTGAAGAGTAAAAATGACAACGGCATCAACTTGGTTGGCACTAACCGTGAGTTACAGCAGCAGAACCTGAATATGACCCAACGGCAATCCACTTTGTTCACCAGTGCTGCCACCAAGGAGGTATTCAATCCACCGTCGACTATCCTCGTCAGGTCCATCAAAATCGCCTTCTCGTCCCAAAATAGCACCAGAAACCAGGGCGACGAAAAACTTCTCACTGAGCTTGCAGGGAGTTGCATCTCCGAAGCCTATTTCAGAATGTTCTGAACCAACTGAATACTGATGATTAATCTGATAGATCAGCTTTGGAGCAATTGATGACCGTACCAAGTGGACCGAAAGTTGGAAACCTAGTTGTCGTCGTGGATCCTTGGGTCTGGGATGGATGACTGCGAGGACGGATTTTTTGCGTCATGAAGGGTCGAGACTGGCGAAGCAGACAAGTCCAAGTGAAGCCTTCGGGAGGTGTGATGCGACGACCGGTAACTCGGATTGCCATCTTGAACATCAATAGATCGAACAACATAGAAGCTAGACGTATTGCAGTATCACCGAACTCATTGGACGTGAAATACGGGTAGGGTGATGTTGAGGGGATAACCACACCACTGTTCATTTGATACTGTCCAGCGCATTAAAGCAGCATCACTTCATGACAATTCGTTTGACAACCGTTAGAATATAACTTTCATAACAGTCCCATGGTTTTCCCTCATACACATCTTTGCTATCCATAAAAAAGAAAAGCTTAATCCGAGTGTAATTGAAAACTAATTGTAAACATTACTTGAGATCACCTGTAGTGTGCCTTGCTAGATACGAAACAAGAAGACTAAATCTAAGTCCAAGCCAAATATTGTGAAGTATATTTGAACTAATTATGACTAATAAATACAGCTTTGAGCTCACTTAACAACAATTCCCGCGTACTACAAAATAGTTTTCTCAAACCCAACAATGTGCTCACATCTGTTGGAATGCTTTCAAACCATCTGTCGTTTTGTTGAGAGAAACATGAGCTGGTATAAACATCAATTTACAAAAAAGTAACTATTCCTGGGTTCAATGCAGCAGTTCGTTTCATTTCACTACTTACAAAAAAAGGTACCACGATGTCCGTACGTGACAAGTAAACACCTTAGCTTGATATCGAATTAACCCTTTGCGGTCGTTTGTCTGCTCTCAGCCACCACTGCTTGGTCATACTAAATACGTTATTCAACGATGGAATAGTTTACATTTTTTGTAAGCGAATTTTAATTTCTGGTTAACTTTTGCACGAATGTATACGGAGTTTCTATGAACAATAGGTAACGGTACTCGGTATAAACAAAATATTATTAACGTTGAAAGATAAGAGGATATCTTTCATGGGAAATTGATTCCGACCACTAAGGGTCAATACTAATTCGGCTTCATCGATTTGGGAGTTTACGGGCTCAATATATTCTGCTTTGACAGGATATCCATCGATCGCTATGTTATTCCACACATAAGCTAACGATTCACCTTCATACTCTAAATTTTCGTTTCTAGTTCCGGGTCCCTCGTTTTGAGTTTTTTCATCCAAATGTAACCGTTAGAAGTCCCGACTCGCGATTGTAGTAAATCACGATGGCTTTAGCGCCACTCCCAAAAAGGAGGCCACTTGTAAATAATTGCCCGACTAACTACGAGAATGGCTCAGGGTCAAGTTAGCCTCGAACGATCACGTACGATTCCAGGAAGAGGTCGTGTAAATACACGTGAACTTCCCTGCACGAAACTAAATCCGGTCAATGCACGGATTTCACGTAGACGTAAACAAATATCCTCAGAAATCTCACTAAGTCGAATGAGAACTTTGAGAGAGCGAAGAGAGCGAAACTGCTTCGAAGGAAAAATAAAGAACAAAACTAGAAACGTTATCTCCATGAAAGAAAAGTATATTATGAAACCTATTTATAATTTTATTTCCTACTTTTCTCTCCTTCTCTTCCTATTCTAATTCCTCCCTTTCTCTCTTCACAACCTTCACAACGCGTTAAGACGGATGCTGTGGGCCACTGCGACCTCGTCGAGTGGCGGTCGGACGATCCTCTACGATTCACGTCCGTTTCGTTGCGATTCGAACAAACCGTAGGGGAAGTTAAAATCCCACGAATCCAAGCCTGGGAAACTTTGTGTCTCACATATGCCGCCTGTTGAACAGGCTTTCTTTTTTCCTTTATAACGCAATTTAAGCGGAAACCAAACTATTCTAAATACTGAATCGGACAACTGACTGAATTATTCAAATTTTATTACTTATTCTCCATTGAGAGCACATTTCACTACAGTACCTTTTTGTACTTTCTTGCACTATCGAACAAATGTTCCACTCTCTGACCGCTGCGCAAACGAAATGGCCGAGAGTATCTGAAAATTCCAGGCCAAGGCCATAGTATGCCAAGTGGCGATTAATTTCCGCCCCGAAAGTTTCTTGCAAACAAATTCGCCGTAAAGCTGCGTGACGTTCCCTTATCGATAGTGATTATCGATAGTAGATATCAGAGAAATACTGGACCCCTAATAGATGCCGTTGTTGCTTTTTTTTAGATTTTCAAATTTTCGTCAAGAATTCTTTTTGTTTTTTTTAATAATAGTAGGAAAAGGTTAACTAGTTAACTAGATCCCTCATGATCACAATGAGGTATTAAACCTGCTAACTCTCGGGAAATAGGGGCATCCGACGTTCAACTTGGTTGAAAGCACTGAGTCTTGGTGCATTTGTAGCAACGAATATTGTATCAAGATTAAATTGATTAAAATTATTAATCGAAAATATCTATGAGCTTTTTGAACTGGGGTTATCGTCTGGTCCTCCATCCACATTAACAATGATTACTGGCTTGATTATTACTTTATACCGAGTAATCTCGAAAATGCGTTCGAAAATCAGTGCCTTATTGAACGAACTGAAACGTACATTGAACTACAATATTGAACATCTTCAGCGTGACCAAAGTACCCTTGTTTTATTTTGCATCCTGCGATAGCAGATAGAATAAGATTATGTTTAGCAGCAATGACAAAATCATGCTCCGGTAGATTAACGCGATATTCGAGAAACATTAATCGGTGCATGCTTATTGGCTGCTTTTTTATTAAGCTCATTACAATATGTGCTTCATCATCTTGGCTTAGAAAACAAACCTCATTTGGTCCCAGAATCGTGACTAGCTGCTCTAGCATATAGGGGTAGGGTAACACGGGGTGATTTGGTCATATGGGGTGATTTGGACCACCCCTTCATCTCAAAAATTACGGCTCGACTTGGATTTACTATAATGTCATTTCCTTCTATTGTTGAACCGTATGTACCTAAAGTAAAAAAACTTAGGTGAAACTTCACAAGTAGACGGAAACGGTAGCATATATACATCAAGTACTTTGAGCGTAAAAAAATGTGAGTTTTCCGATCGTGGTTTTAAGGTTTTTCCCGCTGATTAAACAAACTTTTCGTTTATTGTGCAGTAAAGTTCTGTTCGCCTACAGAAGAAGAACAATTTGACGCAGCGAAACTGTAAGTTTGATAACAATAAATGCAATTAATTGCATTTCAATTTTTGGATGTTGTGTGGGGTGACATGGACACGTTTCTGTGGGGTGAATTGGTCCTGCAGGTTTGAGACTTTTCTTCGGTCTAATTGATTCCAGATGCCGCTGAATAACAAGAAGAGGATGGACAGACAACGTTGGAAGGAGGAGGAACTTGAAAGAGCAACGCAGGCCATCGAGAACGGATTATCTTTCACCAAGCATCAAAAGTGTTTTAAAATGCTCGACCAACAGTGAAAAGATTTATGCAGAATTCGAGATGGTGTCAATCCAACTTTTCTGGTCTGGCCAAGACACCTGGTATCGATCCCAAAACATTGTCACTGATTGTAACATTATCCCAAAACACTTTAAATAAACATAAGTATGTTTTTTTCGATGAAACACACACTGGACCAAATCACCCCACAGACGGTCCAAATCACCCCGCATCAAATTTTAATGTCCAAAAATCATCTCTTTTATTTCATGATATATTTGGTAGATTGAAGTTTTATATAACGATTAAACATTATTTATTGAGAGAAAATAAGTGTAGCTCAGTATACAATGGGACATTTTTCATTTAGACCGTATTGGTTTGAAAATATTAGGCGATTTGCTTAGGTGGTCCAAATTCCCCCCTTTTTCCGTACGTGAATTTATTTAGGAATTAAAAAAGGAATTTTGTGACGCAACGATCACGGCTACCCCACTCCCCCTTATGACACATTAAATACGCAATCCTCCACCCATCTCTCCCCACTCGCTTCACGCATTACGTTATTTGTGTACGACGCCTAAGGTCAATAGGGGAACTGCGGGTAGTACGGACAGTTGGGGTAATATGGGCAGGTGGTTGATTTGTATAGTTACATTTTGAATCTCAAATTTTTGTTAATGAGAATACCTTCTACATGTTATTCTATAATATTTAAACCACCATGGCAATGAATACTGATCAAAAGTGGAAAAGGAGAACAAAAACCAAAAATCATACATGATTCCGCGTGTGGCTGGAATTTTAGTGGCTTCGATATTAAGCATTTTTAGTGATTCAATATCAAAATTCAGGTAGTTGATGGTTATATTTCGGTTTGTGAGTTAACGAATGTACGTAAATAAAATTCAAAAGTAAATTCATTTTTGAGTGTAAAATTTACATTATTGAAATAATTGTACTGGTGGGGTGAAATGGACAGTTGCCAATGGGAGTGAGATGAACTGTGGAAAGTTTGTTTAACCTATTTCTAAGGAATGCCCTACGTCTATGAACGGAAATCAAATCGCCAAAGATATACTATAATGGATTATAAGCTGACTGGAACCAAAAGCAAAATATAATAGTTAAGGGTATGTCCGTTTACACTGCTGAAAAGCACAATATCACTTCTAGATGAATTAATTCGATTTGTTCATTATTAAAGGGACATTCGTGATGAGTTCAGACCTTGGTTGAATAAAATTATTCCTCTCATGAGCGATAAACCACTACGTTTCGTATATTACAAACCTGTTCATATTCCCCCCACTATATGTCCATTAGGCTCCCAATGAATGTATGGGAAAAAATCGACCCTTAAATTTCTAAAAGTTACCCTATACAAAATGTTCACCACCTCGAAAAAACACCCTATACCGAATTTCAGCTCAATCGTTTGAGCTTTTTGAAAATCGAAAAATCACCCTAGGGGGGAGTAAAGGCAATCGGGGTTTTCGAAAAAAAAATTCGATGCCGAATGCCTTAAAATTGCATGAAACGTGTTATCTCGGAATTTTTTTTTTCACAACAGCCCAACGTTTCATACAGAGCAGATCAGTTGTATGGATGAATCGATCTTCATTCGACCGTGGATCGATCTCCATCGCTGATGATTGTTGCGTGGACGTAGTTATTCTATAACAACACGAAGATGGTCAATTGAGAACCCTGAGTTTGAATTCACGATCCATCGATCGCTTAGTAAACGAACGCGCAACCAGGTGGCTACAAAGAACCACCTAAGAAGTTCTTCTTAACATGTCCGTATCCCCCACCTCCCCTACCACTTTTTTTTGTTAAATCCAAAACATTAACCGAACCCATTCTCTATCAACTAGAACGAATAATCCGGAGCTCAGTTCTAATGCTTTTGTCGTTTTGCAATTAAAGGCATTTGTCATTTCATATCATATTTATGTGTAAATGTCAATTCAGATTAAACAATCCCGGAACCAAGAAGTAGTGATCAACGGGGAAGCAGCATTCGCAATAGCAATTTTGAATTTCATAGATGCTATGTTTCGTTTCACGGTGTACCGGGAAAAATACCATTCCTTATGACCGCACTTTCTTCCATACAACAATTTAAGAACTGACTTTGAAATAGTGCTTGCATTATTTCCAGTGGGCTAAAGCGAACAAAAACCAAACAAATTTTCCTCCCACGCCCCACATAAGAAGTACGGAATACCAACTTGTTTTTGGTTTCTTCGACTTCCCCAGTGTATATGCGAGAGACGTCTGTTTGGTACTTCCTGCACCAAGCTTTAAGCGCCTAAGCCCCCCGGAAAAGCTCGGCCATAAAAGGCTTCATGCCAACTCACTTCCTTTCACGCCCATTCACTCGACTAAGCTTCAAGTTTTTAATTCCCTTTAATTATGTTCACTTTCGCACCGATAATGATATTAAAGCACACATACACACATATATACAAACAAAGGAAGGAGCGAATGGGGCTGGAAAATGGCGAAAAACAAAATCACCCAGCTCCACTTGAGCAGCGTCCGGGTGGCGCCAGATGTGGGAATTATCCCGCTGTGTGTGTGACCGCACTCTGGGGAAGTTTTTTTTTTCGTTGCTTTTCTCACACGGACGAATGATTGCAGAAATTCCGAATTCAGAAGCTTTGGTTCTGTGGATTATTTTTTCTTCTTTTTTGTCTGACCGCTCTGCTGGGTCCACTGACGCCTGCGAGTGACCAATCGTTTGAATGGAACGCTGGGTGCCGGTGGCGGCAATCTTCCGTTTGTGGCCTCCGATCAGGGATTTAATGATTGTTTGTTTTGTTTTGCAGTTGGCCTTCGTTTCGCTCGAGACTGCTAAGCTACCGCGCCAAAGTGAGCAAATGAGGCGAAGTGGCTCACATTTGAGTTAGATGTCCGAGTTGATGATGTATATTTTTTCTCGTTTAAAATGATGCTTATCTCTGTGGCGAAAACAATTTTTCGTTGAGCAAATGGTTGTTCTGCTTGAAGTGCTAAAAGTTCAGAGAATGGTATACGGAAAAGTATCGGAAACTGAATCGAAATAAAATTACTGTACGTGTTTGTTCCAAATTGGGAGTCACAAAAAAAACTTTGGCTTCGAAGGAACGGTAGCTGAGCAGCACCTAAAACTGCTAGGAATGATGCAGAAAAGACGCTTGCTGGAGGCATTGGAGCGAAGAAATTTTTAGTTCACCTACGATGAATGGTAAGTAAACAACTGTTGGTACTTCCACGAAAGAACACCAGTAGAATTTTATTTGCGAAAGGAGGATGGAGTCGATCGAATCACTGATCTTAACTTTTGATCTGTTTGCTCGCTGTCGAAGCGTCATTCGTGCCGGACTTACACATTCAACAATTTTGAATCAATTTAAATTATCGTTTATGAATTCAAACTCCAGTAACAAAAACAATTTTTTGTAAATTTGTGGAAGAATAACCATTACCCTATATTTCAATCAACCAACATGAGGCCCACCTTGTGATGGTTTAGCTTTTGCCACAACAAAAAACGGCTTCAATTGCGAGGGGCGTGATTTGCATATTTTGTAACCTTCCAGAAATCCGGTTACAGCACCCTCGGATGGGTGGAGGAAAATAACTTGCTGTAAACCACCGAAAGTCTTTCCGAATTGCGACTGGTGATAGCGCGTCCCTGGATGCAGGCAAATCGACAAAGATCTGTGGAACGTGCAGAAGAGAGAGCCAACGATGGCAGGGCAGCATCCAGCTAAAATATAAATGATACGTCATATCAGGCCCGTGTGCACATTTATCTTGCATGTTGATCAAAATGGCCCGTCATCACATCGTCTCGCACATTTGGGGCGTGTATGAGAGCAGAATAACCAACAGCGGCGCAAGATAGATTCAATGGCGAGGAGCAAGGAGCACGGCAAGCGCACATGATTCACACAGACGGCAGCTTATTTTTCGTTCGTGTTGAAATATGTATGTTACAAATATAAAAAAGTGTTATTTGGGATCCATGAACTTTTTTTATTCTTTCTAGTAACATCCGTAATACGCGATAACGTAGGTCAAGACGGATCCTTTTACATGGAACGGCAGAAGGTGGCGCATCGTTTTCTGACAGTATAATACGAAAGATTGAAAGGAAGATAGACTTCCGTTGAAAGTGTTTGGTATAGAGCTTCATTGTGTCATATTTCGAACACATGGCGAATCGTCGACCTCTATTCATTGTATCGCATTTTCAATACGCGGTGCCAAATATTGTCCCTGAACAAACCAACAGGGCCACATTGAGACGACCTTCACAACTCACCGGATCGACGTGTTCGATTTAACGTGTTTTAACCCTCCTGTACTCGCGTGCAAAATCATAACACGTATACCCGTGCACAGTGTTACAGACCGAAAATTGAACTTCTCTGTAATGTTGCCATTGTGTATTTTTCAGGATTTATTGGCATTTATTTGAAGAAGAGAGAAATATGTTTTTTTCGTCTTTATTATATTATATTTTAATAGATATCTAATTCAGCCTCCTCAAAACAGAGTAATTTTTGATACTCCAACACAAATAACGAAATTCGATTTTTTCTCAGTTATTAATTAAATGTAAGCAACTGAATATAATTCATGGAAGTATAAAGAGCTATAAAATAACATAAAAACGTATTAGTCGATTGTGGTTTCATTGGAGTTAGAATCAGAACATAGCATAACTGCATGCTCGAAACAAACATATTTTTTACATTCCATGCAGTTGTTGCGTGTTTTTCGGGTATTTCATTGAAGAGAAGAATGTATAACGGCCTTTTAGATAATCACCAGATGATAATGGTTCTGGAATATGAAGTTTGCATATTTCTGATATTCTTTGTCTTTGTATTCTTGGTAAATTAAGAATTAATGCCTTTTTTAAGGTGGGGCATAAAAAAAATGATATAAAAGCATTTCTAGGAACTTCCTTTTCTTCTTCTTGTTTTCTTGTCAATATTGTTCATTATAAAAAATATCCCCGAAACTGTAACTGTTATAAATTACCATAAGCCACCGATTAGTTTATAGTTTACTGTCAGGTATGGGCAAAATTGCATCGAAATTCGTTCAACAACACTCATTCACAGATAAAACTCACCCTCACCTCACCTATTCTCCGTTTATGCCTCCCTTTATTTGAGACAGAAAACATTCACCTATCCTCTTCGCAAAGTTCATTCTCGATTAGAACGGAAAAATACTGTCTCGATTCCGCTCTTCTATTCTCAGAAACTTTTGCATTCCCTCATTTACCTCTCGGAATGATGGTGATATAATCAAACTGGAAACTTTTGCTTGAGCCAGCGAGTGTCTCTGTAAAATCATTCGTTTTTCACTCAAATAGCAATCATTGAGCCTCGATCGCGCCAGTAAAATATAAGTAGGTACCGTTCTGAATCATATTTCATATTTCGAATCACTTAAGGCATATGATGCAGAAAACAGATCTCAACTTTATGCACAGGTATTATTTGGTTGATATTTTTAATAAATTAGTTCCATATGCTTTTAAGCTTTCTACTTTGGTGCCTATTTGATTGAAAACATAAAAAAATCATCGAATAAAATGAATAAGAATCAAACTTCGGACACTAAATCAAATTTCGGACAGATTGAATTCAAATTTCGGACACTTTATTTTGTAATTTTTTGGACGAAAATTACATCACACTTGATTATATTTGAGGGGCTTAGAATGAAAGGGGTGTAAGTGATTTCATCGATTTCTCTACATCGACTCTCTCATTTGGTCATAACTTAGCTGCTCCCAGCTGTATTTGACAATGCGGAATACAGGTCAGAGCCTCATCTATCGGATTCGATAGCAAACTCAAATTGGAACGTTTTTGCAGTTGAGTTATTAACTGAAGAAAAAGTTGATGAAGAAAAATCGATCAAGTCACTTACACCCCTTGCATTCCAAGCCCCTCATTTTATAGTCAACTGCGAAACACTCACCAAGCAATCACAGTAAACTGTTAACGATGATGAGAACTGATGAAACACGGGAGAAATTTAAATATTTATGAACGGGTAAATTCTACGTGCTAACGATAATGAAACGTCAAACACAAACGATAATGAGTAGTGTTGTAAGATTTCTGCCGCTTATGTTATAATTTAAATGTAGTTCTCATGTGAAATGATAGTGAAACGAAGGGATTACTCTAAAGAAGCAATTTTGATATTAATTTGATAGTTATATCATCAGTGCATTAAGCATTTCAAGATATTAGAAAAAATATTAGGCTGTCAAAAAAGTCCTGCGGTATTTCCGCGAGGTGTCGTTGTAAGCGCGTAGTCCTAGTTGTATTCATTGTATCGAGTCATACTATAGCTAGTTGGAAAGGTATTTTTGCGCGCTATGATATAGTCCTTGACAGTGTTTTGTTTGGTTAAGTCGTTCGTGAGTTATAGTGTCGCAAATATGGAGCAAAATAAAGAGAAAATCCGACATATTTTACAGTACTACTATGACAAAGGCAAAAATGCATCTCAAGCTGCCAATAAAATTTGTGCATTTTATGGACCCGATACAGTTTCCATTTCCACCGCACAACGATGGTTTCAACGTTTTCGTTCTGGTGTAGAGGTCGTCGAAGATGCGCCACGCTCCGGAAGGCCTGTCGTCGAAAATTGCGACAAAATCGCTGAATTAGCCGAGAAAGACCGGCATAGTAGCAGCCGTAGCATCGGCCAAGAGCTGGGGATAAGTCATCAAACCGTTATTAACCATTTGAAGAAGCTTGGATTCACAAAGAAGCTTGATGTATGGGTGCCACACACGTTGACGCAAAAAAACATCTTTGACCGTATCGACGCATGTGAATCGCTGCTGAATCGCAACAAAATCGACCCGTTTCTGAAGCGGATGGTGACTGACGATGAAAAGTGGGTCACTTACGACAACGTGAAGCGCAAACGGTCGCTGAAGCGACTCATACGGTGGCCAAGCCCTCATTAACGGCCAGGAAGGTTCTGCTGTGTGTTTGGTGGGATTGTCAAGGAATAATCTATTATGAGCTGCTTCCCTATGGCCAAACGCACAATTCGGACCTGTACTGCCAACAACTAGACCGCTTGAAGGTAGCACTCATGAAGAAGAGGCCATCTTTGATAAACAAAGGCCGCATTGTCTTCCATCAGGACAACGCCAGGTCACACACTTCTACACACTTCTTTGGTGACGCGCCAGAAGCTCCGGGAGCTCGGATGGGAGGTTCTTTTGCATCCGCCGTATAGTCCGGACCTTGCACCAAGTGACTACCACCTGTTTTTGTCCATGGCGAACGAGCTAGGTAGTCAGAAGTTAGCCACAAAAGAGGCCTGTGAAAATTGGCTATCCGAGTTTTTTGACAATAAGGAAGCGAGCTTCAATAACAGGGGTATTATGAAGTTGGCATCTCGTTGGGAACAAGCCATCGAACAAAACGGCGCATATTTGACTTAAAACAGATGATTGTAACTAATTTTATGAACAAATGAAAATTCAAAAAAAATACCGCAGGACTTTTTCGACAGCCTAATATGATGTTGTCCGAAATATGATTCAGAACGGTAGTTGAAATCGAGTTGTTTCCTGTGCACTTTTGCAATGACATTTTTTTGTTGCTAGTATGAAACGATCTAGGTGCACCCTTTGCCGAGTGGTTAGGGTCTCACATTATCATGCCGGGTGTTCGGGTTCGATTCCCGTTCTGGCCGGGGGATTTTTCGTCAGAGAAATTTCCTTCGACATGCACTGTGGTCACGCGTATTCTAGAGCTTGCCCCTCGGAATACATTCAAGGCGTGTTATTTGGCTTAAATTAATCTCAACTAAGTATTAATAAATGACGCTAGTTAATGCATACATTGAGACGGCAAAGGTTCCACGGGGAACGTTAACGCCATTCAAGAAGAAAATGAAACGATCTAAACCAACGCAAAAGACCATATTAACGCAAGTTATTGATGAGCGGGAAGGTGGATTTCATATGCACTTGAATGCTGACTAGGAAAAGAGTACAAGGGAAAATTAAATCATACATACACGCAGATTCAATATATTTTGACTCACTTGTTATTTTGTTTCCTACGATCCTTCCAAAGAAATATTCATTCATTGAATGTTGTTTTCCACTCTTTGTTTTGTTATGTTTTCTATCAGTCCCGAATGAAGATAGTCGGGGAGTGTAAAATGATTCATCGTGCAATCTCACGATTGTTTGCTGCATTCTTTTCGCCATGATTATTCCAAGCAGATACCAGAGTGATTTCTAATCAGGTGTGGAAAAATGAGCGAATGAACTTTTCCATACTTGTTTACTGTTTACAGTTCTTCCACAAGTGAAATTATTTCACAAGTGTGTATATGTATGACCCTTATATT